>NC_137148.1:64673954-65182207 GCF_951394435.1 Stenella coeruleoalba
TGTGAATGTGGTGTAATTTAACAAAATCTACAATTTACAGAATACTCAGGGTGTTTTGTTTTCCTTTACTATAAAGATAACAAAGGTACTTTTGCATTAACAAATTTTTTTTGAGCATTTGTGTGTCAGCTTCTCTTTTAAGTACTGGGGATAAAGCAGTGAACAAAACAGGCAAAAAATCCCTCCCTCATGAAGCTTGTAATCTAGTGGGGGAGGAGGAAAATGGGCAATGAACGAATGAGGAATAAGTGTAGAATGTTAATTGATGATAAGTGCCATGGAGAAAAATAAAGCCAGGAAGAGGATAGGAAGTATTAAGGAGCTGCATGTTGCAATTTTAAATAGGATGCCCAGGGAAGATCTCACTGAGAGGGTGACGTCTCAGTAAAGACTTGAATGGGATGGGAGATAAAACCCTATTTGTTTATTTTGAATTGCAGCATGACCAGAGCAACAGCAAGGGCAAAAGCCTGGGGAACAGCAAGAAATCAGGGTGGCCAGAGTGGAGTGAGGGGGAGGTTAATAGGAGCTAAGATGTATCTCTTAGAACCCTTTTCTATTTACTTTTAGATAAGATTAAAAGAGGATTATTAATTTATGAAGGTTCCCATTCTTTACCTCCCCGATAATTTCAGTCTCCCTGGGTCCTCTGCCCTTAGGAAACATACATTCTTGGTCTTCTTGGTCCAAAAGGAGAGAGGAGAGTCGCTTGAGGCTGGGGCAGAAGGAGTACTTTGGGCAGAATATTTGTGGGTCACAGCTTCAAAGTACAGGGGCAATGAATTAGGGGAGAGGGTGAAAAGGGATCTAATATATAATTCTGGGAGCTCATCCTTTCCACAATGTTTGACACAAACAAGTAAAGGGTGTGAGTTATTTTGAAAGAGCTTTGAACTGTGAGTTTACTTTTCATTGCATGAACTCTATATTCTACGACACCATTCATGGGTCATAGCCTTTTTTCAGGATAAATAAATTCCTATAAGCAAAATTTCTGGGCCAAAAGGAACCCTTTAAATTTTGATACACAATATCAGATCCCCCCACTAGAAAGGGTATGTCATTTTAGATGCCCAATAACAACTAGTTCCCCACAAGCTCACCACACTGAGTATCAGCATTCTTAATCTTTGTCAGTATGATATGAGAAGAATGATTTCTCAACAATATATGAGAATTTTGCATCTTGGAAATGTGAGGGCAAAGTCTTTCTCTACGTTTATTGACCAAAATATCTTTTCGTAAGTTTATTTCCTTGTTGGTGAATTGTCTGTTCACGCCCTTTGCCCTGTTTTCTATTGGACTGTGCATCTTTCCTTATTGAATTTGTTAGAACCATTTGTATTTTCAGGATGTTTTGCTTCTGCCTGTAAAATGCTGTAAGTAGGTTTCCCAGTGTATTGTCAGGGGTTCTTGGGTGCATGCAACAGAAAGTTGACTGGCTCATTCCAGCAGAAAATGAATGTTTTGAAAGGATATTTGCTAGATCACAGAATCATTTGAAAAGCTAAGAAACTGGACTCTGAAAATAGAGCAGCACTAAGGGAGGCCGGGCAGAGGGCAGCCCAAGCTAAACTTAGGAATGACTGGTGAGGACCCTGCCAATACTGACACTAGATGCTGAAAGCCACTCTGGCACATTTGCCCGCACTGGCCCTGGAGTGGTCTGTTCTCTGTCCCGGATTCAGAGTGTCTTATTGGGGAGCCCCTGTCATAGCCTGCATCCTAGTTGCCAGGGGGCTGAAAGAGTGAATATGGGGAGTTTTCATCTCCTGAATTGGAAAGTAGACCCTGTGTTTCACCTAGAGTCATACAGTGGAGAATTCTGCAAACAAAAATAGGAAGTCAGAGGCTAGGCAAAGAGATAGGGAGAGATAGAAAGAGAGAGACCCCTATAACCAGCTTGTTAACTTTTAATTTTGTTTATTGTGCTCTTAGCTTTACAGAGAATTTAATTTTTTGGTGAATATAATCTGAAAATACCTTCCTTTATGATTTCTGATCTTAACAACTCTGCTCTGACCTTCACTCTCTCCAACTTTCTACACACTCTCCCAGTTGAACCAACCAGGGCTGTGTTTTTCCTTTTAACGACTTCCTGTGCCTGTATCCAGGGCTTTGCAGACTATACTTTGAGTCTGTAGGCAGGTCTGATGTCCCAGGTCTTCCTCTCATGTCAGGGACATCCTTGACTCTGAGACATGTGTGTTCCTGCTCCGGAGGCTAATTATCTTAAGTGGTGGCCCTGTCACCTTCTACTTTGGGAATCTACCACCTCTCAAAATGTTTAACATTCTGACTTTCAGACAGGGGAATTTTTCTGACCTGTTCGTCAAATATGTGCCTTCATGGCTAAGGAGTCCCTTATTTTATTACTCAGTTAGTTTCCATTGGCCTAACAAAACATCATGGGATACTTGACATTTCGATATCTCAGACATTAATAGAAAAGCGTCCAGCTGATCATTTTCATACAGTAAGCCTAAGTTCTTCTTTCCTACTCCAAGGAAAATGTTGCAGTCTAAAGGACACACTGAATACTTTTAACTGGTCTTTGAAGGGCTCAGTCATCTTCTCTCTTCTTGTCTATACCATTAGAAGCCTGTCTACACATGTTGAACAGACCGGTAACCCTAACACGTGCTAGTCCAGAGGAACTTCTGGAAGAGTCTCTGCTCAGGCAGTGTACCTTGAGAAAGTTCAGGTGCTGGCTCCCTATAAAAGCCCCTTCCAGACTCAGCTGTGGAAGGAGGGGAAAGAATTAGCGGGTGTAAAAATGATGTGGTCACTTTCTTTGTCACTCTCTTCCACGGCCAGGGCACTCCTTGCAGAGAGAAGCCCCAGCAGATCACCTTCAGGAATGGAGCTTGGACCATTGTAGTTGGAACTATTCCTGGAGTTGCTGGAGCCCAGATGTGGAATGTCCAGTGTAGGTGAGTGAGGGGCTTGGAGACCAAAGTCGCCATGGGTGAAGGAGGGAACCCAGCCAGAAAGGCAGTATCTGGAATTTTCTGAGACAGGTATTAGGTAGCATCCTGAGTAGGGATCCAGGGCAGAGAGGCCTAAAATTGGGTGGAAGGAGCAGGGCTACTGCCCTAGGACTCAGGGTCAGCACTCCAGCTCCTGAGGACACTATGGTGAGGACCTAAGACCCCAGGCAGCTCTTCACCATAGAACTCAGGCAGACAGAACAAGTTAGAGTCATGATATTTAGAATGGGAGAACAAGCTGCAGTCTGAGACAGAGGAATAAAGGAGAAGCTTATTAGGGGGCAAGTAGTTAAGTACGTGGCCTGTACAGCCAGCCAGCCTGGGCTCAAATCTCCATTCTGTCACTCACTACCTGTATGACTTTGATCAAGTTACCTAGCCTCTCTGTGCTACCATTTCCTCATCTGCAAAATGAGAAAAATAACAATGCCTACCTCATAGGGCTTTTGTGAGAAGCAAATGGAAAACATAAAGTGCTTAGAATAGGGCTAGCACAGAGTAGGTGTTAAAAATATTAGTTATTATTGTTCATATTATCCTTACTAGAACTGGCACAAATAAAGCCAAAGAAACCACAGGGTGGCCCTGAGGTAGAATCACCAAAGTTGCTCTTATTCTTCAGTTTCCTCTGAATAAGAACAAGATTGGTCACAGGCCTGGGATGAGGCTAAGCTGACGGAGGAGGGTCAAGAGGTGGAAAAGAGCTGCAGAGGAAAGGAGCCCGGCAAATTCTTGCAAGGGCAGTTGGGAAAGGGGCATTTTCTCCTTAGGTGGACTCTGCCACACAGACATGTGCCCCCTGGCCCATCCGGCATAGGCATATCGGGGCTCTCTGGGGCCTGTGCTGGAGATGTGAGTAGTGAGACAGAAAAGCCTGGAAGGTCCTCTGCTATCTTGGGGACTCTGCCATAGACGGGCTCCCCTAAACCTCCAGGGTGTGCAGTGACCATGACAGAGATCGTGCACCTCTGGCCTCACGCTGGCCCTATCTGTGGGAGTGAACCTGGAGTTGGAGGCATTAAAGTACAGACTCTCTTCCACAAATCATGCCCTTGTGGATCCTTCCCCATACATACGTCAACAAAACAGTGCCTTAAAAAAGAGTTCCTGGGGGAGGGAGAAGGGGAGGGATGGGGTAGGAGGTAGGGGTTAGCATATGTAAGCAATTATATAGAGAATGCATAAACAATAAGGTCCTACTGTATAGCACAGAGAACTATATTCAGTACCCTATGATAAACCATAAGGGAAAAGAATATTAAAAAAAAGAATGTGTATATATATGTATAACTGAATCACTTTGCTGTACAGCAGAAGTTAACGCAACATTGTAAATCAACTATACTTCAATTAAAAAAAAAGGGTTACTTATAATACAGTTGACCCTTGAACAACATGGGTTGGAACTGCACAGTCTACTTATAGGCAGACTTTTTTCAACAGTAAATACTACTTTACTGCATGATCTGCGGTTGATTAAATCATTGTGGATCGGTAGGAGCTATGTACTTGGAGGGCCGACTTTGAGTTCCAGCCCTTGTGTGGTTCGAGACTCAACTGCAATAACAATGGCTACCACTGCTGGAAAGTTTAGCATGTGCCAAGGCACGGTACTTGTACCTGAGGGCCACATATCCACACCTTATTTAGTCCCCACTATACCACTCTGAGGTAAGTCCTATTATTGTTTTGCAGATGAGGAAATGGGCTCAGGAGGGTCAAGTAACTTGCTACGGTCAAACAGCCAGCAAATGGTAGAACCAGAAATCCAGCTGAAGCAGTTCAGTGCTCGAGTCTGAGCTTTTAATGAGAAGAAACAAAGAATGCTTTGGAGTTGCTATCCGAAAGGAAATACTGCATTTTTGACAGAAGTGAAATATGTGCTATTTGCTCCCTTCCTTGGTGAGCTGACACCAACTTGAACCATTTGCTCCCCCCAGCAGCATCTGTTTTGGTTCTCCAAGGACATGGATTCACTCTGTGGAGACTCTCTCTGTGAGAGGCAAAGTTCCTTATAGCTTCTGGGATCACAAAACCCTTTTCAAGAAGATTCCCTCAGGCCCAGCCCCCTAAAAACTATGTAATAAATTTACCATCAAAACAATCTCACTTGGTCCCTCTGAGACCATTATGCTACAAACAAAGGTAACACGATATTCCAATAAATATTTCTCCTGTGAAGTCATTAGGGTTTTTTCTCTCATCCACTAAACTGTATTCTTCAAATTTAATATAATTTCATAGTTCCCCTAAATCATTCATGGATATATATGAACAACATTCAAGTGTTCCACATCCTGTCATTTGAATAAGAATGATTATTAAAGTTTAGGCTGAGTCTAAAATGCAAAAGCATTTTACTGTTTTTATTATTAAAAATGCTGTAATGAAATATTTTTAAATGTTACAGCAATTATCTTTTCATTGCACAAAACTGCGTTGTCAACTATGCCACATTAAAATGTTAAATCACTATTTTAATATCAAATTACAGAAGAGAGAGAGAAACTACTAAAATTCATCTTCTGTACACTGCCTTCCTCTGCAAAATTCTAGTACATGTGGTCTGTCATGGCGGAGATGTGCTTCATCATACAGCAAACGCCATGGATTCTGGAGACCTCAGAGTTGAAATAATGAGGAGGTGTAGGGAATGTGTGATTCTTCATCATTTTAAAACACTGGGATATTAGGAGCTTGGGATTAACATATACACACTACTATATATAAAATAGGTAACCAACAAGGACCTACTGTATAGCACAGGAAACTCTACCTAATATTCTGTAATAACCTATATGGGAAAAGAATCTGAAAAAGAATGAATATATGTATATGTATAACTGAATCACTTTGCTGTACACCTGAAACTAACACAACATTTGTAAATCAACTATACTCCAACAAAATAAATAAATAAATAAATCCCCCCCCCCCCCCCAATAAATAAACACTGGGATAATTAGCTATTTTTCTGAATTCCCAAACCCAAGCCTGCAGGACATACTGGAAAGTGAGCAGAACCTGAACAGCTGGGCTTGCAAAAATGAGATGATTCACAGAACCCATTCTGCAGGTTGTGTGCTTTGGGCATCAATGCTGTGGTCTCCCGTCATGCAGCCAGGACAGTGTACTGGGCTCTCACCAGGGGAGGTAACGGCAGAACTTTAGGGCAGCTCTTGATGAGAGATGCTACACTCAGGCTCTTGCCTGCGTGGTTCTCACAATATTATCTATAAAACTGAGCTACCTGTCCGGATCACACAGAATATAGTCATTTCACGGAGGACTTTGACCTGGAACTTTGTCTATTAGGTGATTAAAAAACAAAAAGTACGTTTTTGATAGATTTCATGAGGAGCTGGTTGTATGTGACTCTGGTTGCTTACGGGAAACTACCAGATGAGGTCCACCCTGGGTCAATAACTCACTTTTAAGTACTTGAATTTACATGGTCTTATTTTCTATGCAGTTTTAAAAACTGGGCTTGTTATCAAAACTCAAAATCAGGGCTTCCCTGGTGGCGCAGTGGTTGAGAGTCCGCCTGCCGATGCAGGGGACATGGGTTCGTGCCCCGGTTTGGGAAGATCCCACATGCCGCGGAGCGGCTGGGCCCGTGAGCCATGGCCGCAGAGCCTGAGCGTCCGGAGCCTGTGCTCCGCAACAGGAGAGGCCACAACAGTGAGAGGCCCGCGTACCGCAAACAAACAAACAAACAAACAAAAAAACCCCCTCAAAATCATCTGAATAATACCAATAGGTTATGTTATAAACAAACTGCAGTATTAATGGAGATTTTGAGTGAGAAACTAGTTATCTTATGGGTGCTTAGTAAATACTTGACTCATTGATTCATACGGTGTTATTTACATTAATACATCAAATCAGCCTTGAGGGATACTACAGATTCAAACCAGAAAACCTAAAGGAAATTTATTAAGATAAATTCACTTGTAGTGAATTCACTTGTAGTGAAGAAGGAACTCCTTCTACATCTCTTTCCTACCCTCCCTACTCTATATTAACATCTTTGTTTAGTTCCTTTTATAGTGTCTTAGCTTTGATTCCTCAGGAAACAGACAGAGATGAAAATAGGTGTGTAATTTTATGAGGGAAAGCAGAATGGGCAGAAAGACAAGTTGAACTATTGGTGCAGCTGGAACAAGGCTTCAGCCAATCCCACCGTGAGTCTGAAAGTGGATGGTCCCTCAGAGAGGCCGCCAAATTGAGGCAAGGGAGCCAGGACTTGGTACCACCTCATCAAGCAGACACTGGATGTGGGCTACCCCTGTGAAAGAAACATAACTTAGGGCAAGACAGTGCCTTTTGGCTATGGGCAATTGCTGGGGAGGGACTCAGCTGTGAGTGGTAAACATGTAACACCCTGATAGCTGGGGAAGTAAGTGCCTTGGTCCTGTCCATGGAATTTGGGTGGCACACCACAGTGCCCACTATACTGGGTAACACCACAAAGTCACCATGTGGGAACTAAACTCAGCCTTCTATTAACATGTTAAATTTTCCTTCTTACTTTCCTCTCTTTGTTATCAGCGTCACCATTTTTCCTTACCCAAGGTAGCAGAAAAGAAATCTGAAGATTTCTAAAAATTGCCTTGGGTGATTTTTAACAGTCTGTCACATTTAATTTCCAGCATATTTATCCTTTTAAACAATTTTAAATAATTCACTACAAAGTGAAATCTGGCATAGGTCCTATCTGTCTTTTACTCCCTGAATTACTGAAGAAGCCAAGACAACAGATTTCTAGGCAGTTTCTAGGGCTTGGGTTGGGGACTGGTGGTATAACTAAGGAACGAGGAAGTGGCTGTCTCTTCTTCCTACTTCAGAGAAGAAGGCTTGAGTCATTGGTCAGGCAAATAAATTCTCCACTATTCTCTGGAAGTCCTACTCTGTCTATAAGAATGCAAATGAATGACCTTGACAAAGAATGTTATTTCATGTAAAAAAATGTTTTTTCACACAAGCTAAATGTTTTCAGAGATTGAGATTAAAAAAAAAATCTACCTAGTACTTGTGGGTACAACTTCACCTTCCACTAGCATAACTATGCTGTCAAAGACCCAGCTGCCACTCCGCACACTGTCCTCAAAGTACTTGCAGAGAAACACAAGGGATATTAAATTATCATGTAATTAAATTAAATTATCACTTTGCAATCCCACCAATAAGGCTGAGATGGCACTTCTGTTATGAATCCTTGCTTGCAAATCCTTTTACTCTGAGATGAGAACTCCTTCCTGGCAGAAAAGCAGTTTCAGCTTAAAGGTGAAGTTGTGGATTAGATGATTGTACAAGGGTTCTTGAACCCAGAAGATTCTAAGGACAAAAACTAAAAGTTGTTTGTTTTTTAGATTTATGATCTTTAGTTTTTGAATAATTTAACTTGTCCATAACATGGATCTATATTGTACATATCGATGACTTATTCTAAATATAACGCTTCTTGAAATCTTCGGAATGCTATATTTTGTTTAGTAGTAAAGTGGGATATTTTAATGTTAGGAACTTTGGGATATGCAAAAAAATATCTATTTCTGAGTAAATGGGCCAGAAACCATAACTGATGGTTTGAAGCAAGAACTATGGGAGCCGTGAGAGTCTGTCATCTCCACACCTACTGTATGCACAGCCCTTACGAGATACCATAATGACGACGAGCACAGTGCGGGGGAAAAACATGATCTCAGATTTCTAACAATATAAAAAGGAAAACAGGGCAGGGAAACACTTGGGGCTCAGTTTTCCTCTTTAAACCCATGAGGTTTCTTAAGCAAGTCCCACTGGGTATGTGGGAAAGATGAGGTTCATCCAAGAACCACCCTAAAGTCTCTGGGGCCACAAGGAGCCTGTATGGCTGACACCAAGTGCCCCCAGTACCTTTTAGATGTGTGTGTGTGTGTGTATGTGTGTGTGTGTGTGCCTGTACAGGAAAGGGCACATTCTCAGTGCAGGAATGCCTTGCCATGAACAAGCCATATGAAAGAACGGCTTCATCTGCCCTCCCCTTATCCTTTAGACTCTCTCTGGGATCTATCTGGGGGATGCGGGTGGCGATGGATGGATGCATGGTGGCATAATGCATGGTGGCCACACATATTGGACACAGAGAGACATGTTGGGATGATAGGCCAACATCCTTGGACTCAACAGTCTTCCTTCAGTAATGTTTTGGAGAGATCACCTGAACAAGGGGCTACTGAAATGATGGCTTAAAGGAGAAATTCTCAAACTTTAACCTGCTTCAGAATCACCTAAAGTGTTTGGTTTTTGGGGGGTTTTGGGATTTTTTTTTTTTGCGGTACGCGGGCCTCTCACTGTTGTGGCCTCTCCCGCTGCGGAGCACAGGCTCCGGATGCACAGGCTCAGCGGCCATGGCTCACGGGCCCAGCCGCTCTGTGGCATGTGGCATGTGGGATCTTCCCGGACCGGGTCATGAACCCGTGTCCCCTGCATCGGCAGGCGGACTCTCGACCACTGCGCCACCAGGGAAGCCCCAAGGGTTTGTTAAAACAGATTCCTGGGCCCCATACCTAGAGCCTCTGATTCAGCATGTCTGGGGTAAAGCCTGAAAACATGTATTTCTAACAGATATCCGGGTGATGCTGATGTTGCTGGTCCAGGGATCCCACTCTAAGAGCCCATAGTAGAAAGAAAAGAATCTCTACTGTCCTTTTCTGAGGTCCTCAAATTCATTCAAGTTGCTGAGCCTGGTGGTGAGGATGACTACCAAGTGGAGGTGAGTCAATGTCCTAGGTAATGATTCTCATCCCCGCCATGAGTCAAAGATCTGAGGTGAGAGCAGGGAGTGTGGAAGAGGTCTGTATGAGGACCTTGGGAAATCAGACAAAGAGTCCATTTGCTCTTCTGCTCCTTTGTAGCAGAAGATGATACAGCCAAGTTGTATAGCTACACCTCTCGTCACAGACGCACTTGTTCTGTCTGCACGGAGAGGCATTCCTGTTCCCTTGGAGAACTGCTCTTCCCCCTTTCCAAGCATATATTTCTGGTGGGCTTAGAATCAGAGCATTATGCTCCATGACCACAGGGACGTGTGCCCTTCCCTTGGCAAATATTCGTTTGGCACATGACCAGAGCCCAGCCAATCAGAGTTCTTCCTTGGGAATTTGTAATTTTACTGATGGGGAAAGTTCTCATTCATTTCTGGTCACAGAGCTGTAAGAATGTGTCCAAGAGCTGCTGTCAGCCATACCCTCCACAGTGTAGAACAGGCAAGAGAATGAAGAAGACGAAAGCCAAAAAGAAGGAGCGGAAGAGAACCATGGTAGCAACAAGTCTCTGCCTCTAGTCACTAAGGGCTCAGAGCTATTTGGGCTCTGCAACAATTTCTTCAGTTCTGTGGTCTCTATCAGTATCTTTCTCACTTCCATACTTCTCCCATTTCTCCATCCCACCCCTGTTTGTTTGCTGTTTGATGGCTTGCTTGCTTAAAGTAATTTTAGTTGGGTTTCTGTCACTTGCAAAGGAAAGGATCGTGACTCGTATCCCTCTTATAATCAAACCATCAAGGACAGAGGTGGAAGAAAGAAGCCTTGGAAGGGTGTTGGTGGTGGGATGCTCACATGTGCTGTTGTAGCTGCAAGAAGCAGAGCCCCACTCAGGTCTCACAAGGACACATATGTGGAGACTGAAAAGTGGAAAGCCACCAAGAAAGGAGACAGGTCAGGGCCAGCTACTCTGTAGGTCTCTCTCTCTCTCCTGGCCTCTTCTCCATGTCAACTCTGCTTCTCAGAGTGTCTGTTCCATCCTCCATTTGCTCCTCTCTGATCAACACCCTCCCACTTGTCAGTTCAAATCCCAGGAGGTCAGCTAGTGACACTGCTGTTTCCACTGTGCAGAGCTCTTTTTTCCCGGCCACTGGTGGGTGAGGCACCATCTCTAGTACCATCAGGGTATCCTCTGAACAACAATAACAAAAGCTGGGGAATTTAGGACGAAGTGGACACTCCATCATGCCCATGGTAGGAGATGTGTGTTCCAGAACACCAAGAATGAAGAGTCACAGTATGAAACATCGAGCAAATACTACATCAAAATATTTGCACCAGAAAATCAAAAGTGTACCAGAGAGGTGGATATGGAGAAGACACAGAGCAAGGATTTGATGAAGTGATCTGGACTAGAGCCAAGGGCCTTAGGCCCCAGAAAAAGCAGCGAGCCCAGGGTGGGCACTTTCCAGATCAGAAGTTTGAGGCCTCCCACAGCCCCAGCAAAGTCACGGGCCTCTGCTTGGCTTGACTTCCACTACTGACTGGGGGAAATTGGAGATAGTCCCACACTGCCTACACTTGCCATCATATCTCAAAGAGAGGTCACACCCTGAGGGCTCACACACACCTAGGATGGAGTCCTAGTAAGTGACCTTGGGCAAGTTTCTTAGCTTCTGAAGCCTCTGTTTCTTCATCT
This sequence comes from Stenella coeruleoalba, assembly GCF_951394435.1. Taxonomy (NCBI): domain Eukaryota; kingdom Metazoa; phylum Chordata; class Mammalia; order Artiodactyla; family Delphinidae; genus Stenella; species Stenella coeruleoalba. The sequence goes on from NC_137148.1 coordinate 64,685,390, forward strand.
AAAGATGGCATTATCTGCTTTCATAGGGTTATTGTGAAGAGCAAGTAAGACAAAGCCAGTGAAACACTTAGCCTAGTTCCAGGCAAAAAGTGTTCTTGATCGCCAGTTATTGTGCCATCATCACCGTTATCCTCAGTTTCCTTATGACATTTTGAAGGTGAGTGAGTGTAGTATGACTCCCAGGATACATTGTGAACAAAGCTTATCTCTTTACCTGTTTGCAGATACAAGTCATTTCTCTAACAAACACTCCCCACTTACAAATAAAATTAAAATCAGAATATATTTTAATTGCACAGCTATTTATGTAAAGTGAACACTACTTTATACTATTTAGAAGGTTTTTATTTTAAAAAAAGAAAGAGAGGAAGGAAACAAGCAAGCGGGGAGGAAAGATGGGAAGGAAAGAGGGAGGGAAGAAAATTGCTTGTCAATGTCCTCTTTCACTTGTGAGATTTTATACTTCACTATAAGAGATGCCTATTGTTAACTGAGGTATCAGTAGAACGACAACTACCAAAATACAGCCAGAAGAGATACCTAAAATCATTTCACTCTGTAATACAGAATATCTGGGTATATTTAGGTGATGTAAAATCATTCATTTGGTCTGACATTCCCCTAGTATTACCAACAGTTTACTTGAAAAGGATATGAAAAGGTTGGGAGGGTGTGGTTTAAATATAATCTGCAATTTTAAAATTTAACTTTACATATTGCCATGCTGTTTCATTATACATGCAGGAAAGGGAAGAGCAGTGTTCTTCAGACTTGAAAAAATTAATCCATGTTTCTTGGCATGGACAACCAATGTTATGTTTAAAATATACATGTATAATGTGAGACATTATCTAATAAAAGTCATGCAATCTAGCTTGTTCACTTTGTAACATATAATAACTGGAAGTTGATCAGAGAAAACTACTTCCACTTTTATTACTACATTGTTCTTATTTTTATGGACAAAATTTAAAATGTATGATAAAAATCCAATATACAGTAATTGAAACATACAGTCTGACCTCACATTGCTCTGATAAATCTGTTCATTTCTGGCCGTTTTCAGTGTTGCTATAGTGAACAGTGTTGACAAGTGGATGAAAAAAAGCTTATAAATGGAATTCTGATCATAGATAAAACTGAACATAAACTATCTCCCAACATTTCTGCATGTTGGGAGGCCCGGTTTGTGCCACAGATGGCCATCTCCCAATAATACATAAAACATTTCTTGCTGGGGCTCGGCTCATGTTGTTGAATTCACAGGTCATTTGAACAGAACAATAATTCAATTCTCTTAATAATGACCTCACTGGGAACAAACACAGACACGGGATGATGCTGTTAGAAGAACAAAATCGTACTAGAGTTTTAAAAATGAAATTCTTAAAAAGCCGCCATGCTCTCTTGTCGAAATAGCACTTAAATGTATTCAGTGTTTAGCAACCAGGCAGGCTCACTGAGTTTATTTTAGTCTCTTGAATTTTACTGCAGTGTCTCTGTGCCATGTTTTCTCCATTTTCAGGCTGGTAGCTTTCCTGGGAAGGTCAGTGGTGCCCACTGAACCCTCTATTGGGTTATTGGCTGAGCTCATTGATGAAGAAGGCTTGAGTACATCATTTTTTTCTTCTCAAATAGCTGAGATGGCAGTCAATGAAGAATGACTGCAGAAAGTTTCAGAAGGACACATGGGAATCATTTAACCAGAACAGTAAAATCAGCTATTTATGTAAGTAACAGTTATTATAACCTTAACCATCCAGGCCATACTTCTCTAGAATAATTCCTAGGTTTAGGGCTGATTATATTTCTAGCTTATAAGGCTTAAATTCCAGGATTCCCTGCATTGGCAGAAATGAATGAACTGAGGAGAAATCAGAATCTAGAGTGACCTCTTTCTAGCATCTAGATGCTTGCTAACAAGATAGCATGTATTGATACCACTGGTATACACGAGATCAGGTCTCACCTTCTCAGAATTTTTAGCTATCATGTTCGCGTCTATATTAGAAAACTAAGCCCAAGTGCCACTGAAATTAGGCCCTTTACTGTCACAGTTTTAACTATTAATACCATGTTCTCCTTTGTCATCCACATTTACTATAAAAGCACACTTAACAAACAGCAGGGGCTTTAACTATGTTTTTGCTTAATATATTTTATTTAAAAGATTTTTAACTTTTAAGATTCAAATTATAAACTTGCAGAATAGAGGGATTTTGTTTTTAAAAAGCAGTGAATGAAGATACATTCTATTCAAATTATTACTATTTTAATGTTGAACAGGGAAAAAATTTGTGTAGGACTTCTGTCAACAATCCTATAGTTGTTTATAGTTTACCTTTATAGTTTAATTATTTTATTCTTTATCCTCCCCCACCCCTCAACTTCTATCTTAGCAGGCTTGAAAAAACTAAATCTACTTTACCAGAGTAGTGCTTTTATGCTTGGAAAACACATTTCTTTATAGGAAATAACCCATTAGTTTACGTCTGTACCTGCCTCATCAGTATCAGCTGGGAATACCCTGTAATCGTGACAATTTATTAACCTCTGCTGTAAAAGCAGGAGAAAGAAGACTCGTGCTATTTTTCCGTGAAAATGGTGGTTAGAGGAAGGGGTGTTGTAGGGGTGTGAGGGGAAAAGAAGAGAGAGTTAAAGAAACAGAGTACATTTCCAAATACACACATGTAAGTTTCTAAAGCTTAACAGAGGTATCTATAATCCAAACAAGACATCACTTTTTCCTTCCTCATCTTCCCCTCCTTCCATTTACTGATACTTCTCCCAGAAGACAAAGTTCTCGTCTCTAAAAGAACTTACTGGGTGAAGGAAAGAAAACACAGACAGTAGATAAATGGCAGCAGGTAATTTAGGGACCATGTTGATATTGTAGGTGTTCAGAGAAATAGAGACCAGGAAAGGCTTCTTGGAGGAACTGCAAGGCATGTGACATATAATATGTTGTCTCTCAATTCCCTGTGAGGCAGAGGGGCATTTCCCTTCCTCTCCCACCCCGAGGGCTCCTTTCTCCTGCCACCTCCCGAAAGGCAGGAGGTTCTTCTATGTCTACGTCCACCATTTCAGGGCAACAGCTCAGCTCCCCAGCTTACCTGAGGGCCAGCAGGGCTTGTTGAGACTGAGCAGGATGCTGAAGAGTCTATGTACTTTCCTCTCAAGGGAAAAGGAGGAGGGTGGGGCACAGGAAGACACACGCCTCTCGGGGTTTAGGCACTTGGAAAGGGGGAGGAAAAATCCAGCAAATGCTACTAATAATCACAATAGTAACATTTACCCAGCACTTACTGTGCAGGGAACTGTTCAAGGAATTTACATGGATTATTAACCCAGGTGATCCTCACAACACCCCCATGAGGAAGTACTATTAATATCCCCATTTTACAGATGAGGCACAGAAAAGCTAATTAACTTGCCTAAGATCACAGGATACTTAATTGGCATAGTTTGGACTGGAGCCCAGACTCAGCTGGACTCCAGCACCTCTGCCTTTAACATGGTTGACAACTCAGGCTGCACTTGAAGAGCTGCTAAACATTATTTATACCTGGGCCTCCATCTCAGAAATACGGATTTCATTGATCTGTAGTGGGGACCAGGGCAGGAGGACTTTTGAAATTTCCCCAGGTGATTCTAATGTGCAGCCAGGATCACCAGCCATGCTATTCCACCTCTCACCACCCTGCTGCCTCATTATCTCTGCACCTCTCCCCTCCTCCCTGTTACTCAGAAGATTCTGCCCTGACCTTAGACTCTGCCTTGGTCCTTTTTTTTGGTCCCACACAAAATGGCCCTTGAGGTGGTTGGAAAATATGTCCACGAGTTCTTTGACATTCCTTTCTTCAAAAGGTGGAGCCTGACCCCCATACCCTTGAGTGCGGGCTGGATGTAAAGACTGGCTTCTAATGAATGGGATTTGGTGGAAGCAGTGGTCTGTGACTTCCAAGACCAGGTCATAAAAGACATTGCAACTTCCTCCTTGTTGTCCTTCGTGAATTGTAGATTGCTCACTCTGGGGAAAACTAGCTGCTATGTGATAAGAACGCCCAAACAGCTCTATGGAGCAGACCTCATGGCAAGAAACTGTGGATTCCTCTCAACAGCCAACGAAAAACTGAGGCCTTCCAGCCAACAACCATTGAATGAGCCAAATTGGGAGTGAATCTTCCAACCCCAATGAACCCTCAAAATGACTGCAGCCCCAATTGACATCTTGAATGCTGCCTCCTGAGAGACCCTGAGCTGCAACCATCTTGCTAGAATGCTCCCGGATTCCTGACCCTCAGAAACTGTGAGATAATGAACGTTCGTTGTTTTGTGCTGATAAACTGTGGGGTGGTTTGTTATGTAGCAGGAGATAACTAATTCAGGCATCTCCCTCCCCACCTCACGCCAGACCCTCCCAACCTTGACTTGGAGCTGGGGAAGTTGCCAGGGCTGCAAGAGAAAAGTGTGCTGACATCCCAAGGTGGAATTCTGAATGTCTTTACCATAGAAACATAGCTCCATGCATATTTATATATGTACATGTATGTATGGAAATGCATAGGAAAAGTCTGGAAGAAAGAAGCCATGCTATTAACAGTGTTAGAGGCAGAGATTGGAGAGGGAGAGGGATCAGTGTTGGAGGAGAAAGCAAAGGGGAATTTTCCTTCCTGCCTCGTAGGCTGCTGTGTTGTTTGGATATTTCACACTGAGAATGTGTCTATGCATCACCTGGGTAATTAAACATATTTTTCCTATATAAAAGCAAGGGAAGTAAATAAAAAAGAAGCATAATCATACCTGAGGATGGGTTCTGTTGGAAGTCGAGTATTAAGAATATAGTTCTGGGCTTCCCTGGTGGCGCAGTGATTGAGAGTCCGCCTGCCGATGCAGGGGACATGGGTTCGTGCCCCGGTCCGGGAAGATCCCACATGCCGCGGAGCGGCTGGGCCCGTGAGCCATAGCCGCTGAGCCTGCGCGTCCGGAGCCTGTGCTCCGCAGCGGGAGGGGCCACAACAGTGAGAGGCCCACGTACCGCAAAAAAAAAAAAAAAAAAAAGAATATAGTTCTACAAGTACATTATGGATATAGTAGTACCTTGCAGCCTGTTCAGACTGCCTTAGCACCAGGTACAACACCAATCATAGGTACTATGGTGATGAAGAATTAAGAACAGCAGGGCTTGGGGCCTGATGCTCACGTGTTCTCGATTCCTGGCTCTGACACTTACCAGCTTGGCAAGTCATGCAGCTATTCTGGGCCCATTCTTTCCTCATCTGTAAAGTTGGGAGAATAATGTAAAAAATTTTAAAGCTAAATATATAAGGGGCCTCAGACAGTAAATGATCCAGAGACAGCACTCATTCAATGGTAGCTATCATCCTATGGGAGAATATTTTTCTAGTTTCAAACACGTAATGGGGATTTTTACACGTAAATAAGTTGAGGACTCCATGAATTATATATTTTTGTCAATTCACCTCATTGGGGGGACACAAGAGGTTCATGACACAAAGCACGTTTTCCAGACACTTTTACTGTGTGAATTTTGCAAACATTGCAGTGGTCAAATGTTTGTTTTCTATGGAAAGTGGTAAAGACCTGAACAACTCATATTCCACATTTACAAGGGAGAAACTGAGGACAGTGGGTGTGAGCATATAATCCCATAGAGTTGAAACATTGCTAGATCTGAATTCTACTGAATTTTAGCACCAAAGAGTATTGGACTACCCCATCCTATACACATACATTAGAGGTCACATTTGGGGAGCCAACCTATAGACCCCAGAAGTCAAAAAAGCATTTTGTTTGACCCACACAGTATTGTTGAAAACATTTGAATTTGTTGCCTGCATTTAATTTTGGAAGATTTCACATAAAAACATGGATTTCAGACTGCTCGTAAAAAACTGATATATCTGGCTATCTTGGGCCAGTTGGCTAGCACTGAGTCATGGACTCCTTTTTTAGTCAGGATAAGCGTTCTCTAGGAGGTCACAATTCCTTCTTGGACTGGCCTGTGTTACTCATTGGGGCTACTTTCCTGCCCCTGTAGGCACTGAGTTTGCCCCTCTGAAACTTTGGATGTTTACTTCACTGCAATAAGAATGTTATTGGATAGGATGATCACGTGCTTCTCTAATTATAAAAACTGCCTCTGCTGCAATGTAGAGATCCCAGAAACGAAGGCCATCTCTCTCTGTTTACTTTTTAATGAACCAAAGAAAAGGAATGTAGAGCTCTCTAAAATGTTTCTATGAGGAGATGAAGAGCTGCTATTTATAATCTGCTATACTTCTGCAATGAGCTAGTATTTATCAGGAGGACCTCCAGTCTCTCAAACACTGTAGAGTTGCATGTCATCATAGCCAATCTATTTATGTCACCTTTTCCATTTGACTGAGTAGGCTGGGATTCTTTCCCTCTGCACATGCTCAGATCCTACAAATGGAAGAAAAAGCTGAACCATGATTCTTACCTTTGATATACAGAGATGCTTATCAAATTTGGCGATATTGAGTTCTTTTTTTAATATCATGGAGTCACTTGTGAATCAATACCTGTCCCATACTTGTTTAATAAATGTTTCTGTCTCACCGTTATTAAAAACAAACAAAAAAATAAGTCCTATTTCTTTAAATCTGCTTGAAGATCTCTCTGCGGCAAAATTATTCTCCATAATTAACAAAAGCAAAATGTGAATTTGTGGTGAAAAGAGTCCTTCATTTGCTAGTTATTTTTTTAGCCTAGATCATTTCCCCCAAACATTTTATTAAGAAAACTTTCATACAGAAAAGTTGGAAGAATGGCACAGTGAACACCCATACATTTACATTTTACATTTGCTATATTTACTGTATCACATATTCATTCGTTCCTCTATCAATCTGTCAATCATCTTCATTTCTTGATACCTTTCAAAATAAGTTAAAGACATCAGTACATTTCACCCCCAGACACTTCAGCATGCCTATCATTAGAGTTCAATATTTGTTTTTGGATTTTAAAAACATTTTTTTAGTGCGGTAACATATCCATAACATAAAATTTAGCATTTGAACCATATGTGAGTGTACAGTTTGGTAGCATGAAGTACGTTCACCTTGTTGTGCAATCATCACCACATCCATCTCCAGAACTTTTCATTTTCCCCAACTGAAACTCTACACCCTTAGACAGTAAATCCCCACTCTCCCTTCCCACTAGCCCTTGGCAACCACCACCCTACTTTCTGTCTCTATGAATTTGACTATTTAAGGTACCCATATAAATGGAATCATATAATATTTGTCTTTTTGTGACTGGCTTATTTCACTTAGCGTAGTGTCTTCAAGTTTCATCCACATTGTAGGATGTGTCCGAACTTCCTTCTTCAGGGTGAATAATATTCTGTTGTATGTACATAGCACATTTTGTTTATCATTTCATCCATCAGTGGACAGCTGGTTGCTTCCACCTTTTGCCTATTGTGAATAATGCTGCTATGAACCTGAGTGTACAGTTATCTGTTCAAGTCCCTGCTTTCATTTTTTTTAGGTATATTTACAGAAGTAGAATTGCTGGATTGTAAGGTAACTCTATGCTTAATTTTTTGAGGACTCTATGGTTTCTTTCCTATGTAAAATTTGCACACAGTGAAATGCACACAGTGAAATGCACACATCTTAATTTACCATTTGATGGGTTGTGACAAATGCACACTCTAGTGGATATTTTTTGTTTCTTTTTTAGGTCCTCCATATACCTAAGAAATTTTCACTTAGAATGCAGCCACTTTCTTTGGCCAAAATCCTAATGGAAAGAGTAAGGGTTTGGATAACATCAGGCATCTAGTTTCAGGATCTACTGACCTCACCTGTTCACATATTTTAAAATCTGTAAAGGAACTCACAGTCCTGCAATCAGGAATTTGCAAAAAAAAGTGATCTCCATCTTCTATTACTGACTATAAACACTTTACCCTGTGTGAGCAATGACTATAATAGTTTCAAAACGAGATTTTTTAAACAGATGAATGCATGGTAAGCTCATTTTTTTAGCTCCTGCCCATTCATTACCAGGGCTGAGATGATCTCTCCCTGCATCTCTCATGCAGATTTTCCAGAGTCTATAATGAGGCTCTTTCTAAACATTCTAAGCAGGCAGTAAGCAATGTTTATCTTGCATATCAAGAATTTATATTATTGAAAATGAAAACAATGGACGTAGCATGTTTTTGCAATCAGATTGGCGAAAAAGTGATAGTAGTCCCTTTGTGAAGGGTGTGGAGAAACAGGCATTCTCCGATACTGTAGGTGGCATTAAATGGCAGGACAATTTGCTAATGCCTATTAACATTTTTAATGTTAAATCTTTTGCCAAGCCCTGGAATTTCACTTCTAGGAATTCTTCTTACAGAGATGCTTATACAAGTGCACCAAGTTGTGCATTGCCACATCGGTTCTAGTAGCAAAAAATTGGAAACAACCCAAATATCAGTGAGTAGGTAACTGCTAAAAATAAATCCTGATATACCCACATTTAACTGGTATAACTTGCTTTACCAGCTTGGACACAAATAAGGTTACATCTTTTTTATTTTTTTCAAATTACATTAGGCCCAAACATCAATGTGCCGGATTAGTGCCAGAGGAAGTCCACTGCCTGTCTCCTTTCTTAAGGCCTATTCCCTCCCGTGAATTATCCAACCACCCTGGGGCTTTACTTCTTGCAAAGTGGCCTGTCCTGCCTCTAAATATCTCATGGAGACAGAAGTAGGGAATCTGATTAGTCTATTAGGAGCCTTATTTTCAGCGTCTGTTTCTTTTGTTTGCCATTATATGGCTGATGAAAGCTGCAAAAGTAATAAATAGAGTTTAGCATTGTAAAATGAAGAATGAAAAAAAAGGTTTGATTGAGACTTTGTTTTGAAAAAATTAAAGATTATCTTATCTTTAAATATGACTTATCTTTGAAGATATACATATAACAACTCTAATTGCAACTAGGCTCTAATTTTTAGAATACACAAAGGATAAATCAAGTGTTGATTTGGTGAGGGGCTTAATTTTTCTAGCAAAATTACTTGATAGCAAATTTTGACACACTTTACTTCACACTGACTTTTATAGCAGAATCATACAAAGGTCATTTTGAAAAAAGATGTGAGGGCTTCATCAATTTTCCTGAGAGCCTCTCTTAATCCTTTGATATTCAAATAATTTTCCTTTTGAAGAACTTATCCTCTTATCATCCTTGTTGTTTTTCTCATCTTTAATTGTTAACTGGTCTAACACTGCCGTATACTCATTTTGTTATGGAGCAGTTCTCCAGAATCACTTTCAATGACTTCATAAAATCCTGCATCTTTTGCAAGATTAGCAATTTTACATGGTAGCTGAAATGCATTTTATTTACATTGTATTGTTGGATGTTTATAACATCTACAATCAGCAAAATTGGCTGAGTGGGGATAAATGCTGGTATTAAATCGGGAGGGCTATTTGAGTAGGGACTAATTTAGTAAGTGACCAGTTCATTAGTGGATATTTTCCTGTTATGACCTATTTCTGCTTTCCTATACAACTTAGCAACTACAGGGCTTCAGATAGTGATAATGAATAGTTGGATCACAAGAAACTTGTACTATGCAGCTCTAAAAAAGAATGAAGTGTGTGTTGACATGGAGGAACATTTACAATGCATTGTTAAATGAAAAAAAGCAAGTTCCAAAAGACAGTGAACAGTGTAACCATGTTCCTATGAAATAATAATAAGTGTTAATACGTGCATCAAAAACATAAATAAATAAAACAACTTGGAAGAGTATGTTCCAAAGTATTAGCAATCATTTTCTAACAGGTATGTGGAAAATGGGGAAAGCCCATCTATGTAGACTTTTTTTTTTAAATTTTCATTGAAGTATAGTTGATTTACAATGTTGTGTTAGTTTCAGGTGTACCTAGCCTTATTTTTAATGAGAATTTATTGCACTTTCAAATATGATAAAAACCAATTAAAGGTATTTTAAACTAGTATAGTTGAGACAGGGCCAGAGTGAAAAAACAAAGGAAAAGAAAAGAAAAATGAGCTGTTACTACATTAGTGACCAAACAGAATTCTCCTTGAGAAAGCCTTTATAGGCCTGTTTTGAACCTGTTTCTTCAATCTGAACCTGTTTTGTTATAAACACCCCAGAACTCTTTCTCAAAATAACCAAACCACAAACATTTGCTGAGAATCTGTTATTTTCAAAGTACTGTGTTGCACTTAGTACCCAGAGGGATACAAGGACCTATGAGACTGCTAGAGCCTGTAGTCAGAAAACTCCCAGTCTAATTGAGAAGATGAGAAGCTGCTCAGTGAATGAGGTTGGCAACAACACCTGGTCATCATTGACCACTGTCTAAGCAACTGCATACAGCTGTCTGATGGGACATCTGAGAAACTGGCTGTCTGACTTCTGAGTCTTTGCTTAGGTTTTGATGGGTCAAACATTAGATGAGAGTATAAGGTATTACACTGAGTGTAAGGTATTAACTTTTAGAGAGTAATGCGATCCTTTAGCTGCCATGGGAAAGGAAATTCACAGACTGTTCCAAAGGCCAGTTAGAGGTCCATCCAGATCTTATGAGAGCTTCGGGGTGCATTTGATGGGGATACTAATGAAGCGAGATGGTGAACAATGGGTATGTATTTTTTTTAATCTTCTGCACTATTTTATGAATGAGGAACTTAAGACTGACTCAAGGTTACACTGCTGCTAAGACAGAATCAGGATTTGAACCCAGCACTGTGACGACTGAGGCTGCATTCAATTTTTATGACCGACTCCTTCCTCATTGCAGATTATAGGCTAATCGTCACCTGGAATGAAGAAATGTTCCGCATGGCACTAATTGATGTGTATATTTACTGTGAAGTTTACCCCAGGAGAAAAGAGGAAACCAGCTGCATGAATGGAATTTAGGGAAAGGTAATATCTCCTGGCAAACAACAGCAAGATCCATGAAATCTCTATAGTCTTCCTGAATAAGAGTTTGCCAAGATTTCTGTAGGCTTGGTCTTCCTACCCACTCCTGGAAATAATCCTTTTAGGGGAGAGTTGAAGCACATAAACACAGTAACACTTTCTCTTCTGCCTGTATTCTGCCTAAGCAGTGGATAATCAGAAGGGCTTTGGGTTCTGAATTCAGCTGCAACAAAAATCACTTTTTAAACAGTTGTTGTTGAGACATCTGAATTACAGACTCACTTTGTATGGCATCTTCAATATCTAGGATGAAGATGCCTTATATGTGCTATATAACATAACCTAGAGTGATAATGTAGTGTGCCATAATATTTACCACTTAATTACACCAACTTGTCCTTTAGAACCCTTTGAAATACACGGAAAGTACTTAACTATCAATTAGAGTTTAGCTTGGATTTATGACCCATTTCAGAAGAGTTAAAAACTTTGAAGAGTGTACACTGTTCAAAGAAAAAAATCATTTGACCTTTTAGGAAAAGCTTATGTGTATTAACTTGCAAAATTGTATCATAGAAGAACCAAATATAGAAAAAAAGGTTTTAGTTCACTACTGTGGTCATTATGAAATGCAAGACAAATTGTTTAGGTCAATTCCCTTGTTGCAGAGTGAAAACAAACTGCTTCTTACATCCACTCTTGGGATAGTACATGAAATGCAAAAATACCCCTTTTATGGAAAATGGCTGGGAGTCATCGCCTTGAAAAATTTCTAAGAAGTATTCTCGACATCCTGAACTACAGGAAAATAACTTGTGGATCATGAGCTACACATTCTTTCTCTCCTTCTTTGCCTCTTTCTCTCTGAAAATGTGAGGATTTGGCATTGAACGTTGCGGTGACTTATGGACAACCTCAAAGCTCTATGAAAAAAAATAATTTGCAGTTTTGCTGAGGCAAGCATCAGAATCCCAAACATGACTGTCTCAGAACAAATCACTTTACTAGTGAGTGGGCCCAGCCAACCACCTGGTAGTCACATCTTAAGCAAGTTCTTATGGTTCTAATTGTCACATCTGCAATAAATCCTGCCAAGAGACAATAATTTTGTTTCTTTGTGAAAATTTTTCCTGAAAAGAAAGTCAAATGCTAGTGCAGTGCTGAAAAATGATGGCATTTGTTAATTGGCATGATTATATTTAGATAATTCCACGATTATATTTAGATTATAATTAGATGCATGGTGTTGAAGACCTCTTGATGTACTTTTAAACTTGAAGACTCCCTGTGTATTTCTCTGCAGACTGGCATGTGACTTCTTTGAACAGAAATGGGAAGACACCTTCATAGTAATATTATATTGCTATGATCTTTTGGGGGCAAACACATCTGGAAAACATAGGTACTGTGTAATTGCTTGGGTCTGAGATGGCTATTTGGCAACAAAAGCTCTCTTGGGTCAGTGAAGTGGTTGCTTTCCCCTAAATTTTGCTTTTTTATTTATTTATTTTTTTTGCGGTACGCGAGCCTCTCACTGTTGTAGCGTCTCCCGTTGCGGAGCACAGGCTCCGGACGCGCAGGCTCCACGGCCATGGCTCGCGGGCCCAGCCGCTCCGCGGCATGTGGGATCTTCCCGGACCGGGGCACGAACCCGTGTCCCCTGCATCGGCAGGCGGACTCTCGACCACTGCGCCACCAGAGAAGCCCCATATTTTAGTGTTCTTTAAATTTTTTTCTTTTGGCCACACCATGCGGCATGTGGGACCTTAGTTCCCCGACCAGGGATTGAACACACTCCCACTGCATTGGAAGTGCAGAGTCTTAACCACTGGGCCGGTGGGGAAGTCCCTAAATTTTGCTTTTTAAAAAAAAAAAAAAAAATCCTCTGTGGTTGACCTTGTTGTTCACCATCTGCAGCTGAGAAAGGGCTCACTGTTTTCAGCTGAGAGTCCTATATAGTAATCACAATATCCCAGAATTTTACAAACCATAGAATTAAGGTGGCTCACAGCCAGGTATCATCAGGCTGTTGACAGGTGAAGAGCTGATGCCATCTTTGATACACAGTCCCTATGCCCTCTTCCAGGGAATGTTATTAGGCATGTTAGGTTATAACTGGGACACTAAAACTTGAATCACTTATTATTCGGCACATGCCCCTTACTGGTAGTCAGCAAAACTCAGACGAGAATACCCTATCCAGGATCTGATTGTGATGACACATGGCAAGATGTCAAGCATCTCCAGAGGTCTTAGATGTTTGGCCTATTGCCATTTGAGAGATAGCCTCCGCTTTTGCAAAAAATTATTCGCATAACTGGTTCTAGGTGCAATTCTTAATGTTTATCTTGGGAAGGTGGTAGCATCATATAGTTGGGCCTATAGAGTCTGAAGAATATTTGCTGTCTCAGAAGAACTTAAGGAAACTTAATTTTCAGACCTGGAAGTGATCCACTTTTTAGAATCACTTGTTTAGCCTTGTTGCCTTGAGTCAAATAAAGTGAGGTAATTGGACTTCCCTGGTGGCGCAGTGGTTAAGAATCTGCCTGCCAATGCAGGAGACACAGGTTTGAGCCCTGGTCCGGGAAGATCCCACATGCCGAGGAGCAGCTAAGCCTGTGTGCCACAACTACTGAGCCTGTGCTCTAGAGCCCATGTGCCACAATTACTGAAGCCCGTGCGCCTAGAGCCCATGCTCCGCAGCAAGAGAAGCCACTGCAATGAGAAGCCTGCGCACCGCAATGAAGAGTGGCCCCCACTTGCCGCAACTAGAGAAAGCCTGCGCGCAACAACGAAGACCCAACGCAGCCAAGAAAAAATAAAGTGAGTTGCTCTTTATGAAGCATGAACAATGCCAGAAACACATCATTAAAATGTTAATTTAATTTGGAATCCAGACAGTTTGGTTCACCTAAAAGTGACTGGGATTTATGATATTGTTTTTGACCTGGAATAATTCTGGTCACATGAATGAGAGTTCTAAGGGAAGGAGATTGGGCATAGTTATGAAGAATCATCACCTTTGCTGCAGGGTTCGGGACCAAAGTATGAAGCATGTTTTCTTCAGAGTTGTTGACTTCGTACTTTTGGCAAACAATAAATTCACTTTTAAGAGGAAGGTAAAAGTTAAAATCTATCTGGCTGATATGTTTGATTTTGTGACCATGGGTTTTTTCATCTGTTCTTTACTTCCCTGCCAGCTTCTCTGAACCGAAATGGGAAGAGCTCACTCTCAAGTGATACGAACTTATTTCGCCAATCACCAGCAGTTCCACAGTAGAAGTTAAAACTTTGCAGGCCCAGATATCACAAGAGTATTCTTTTTCTATTTGCCAAGATAAAATTCCAACTTTTGGATTCGGATCATGCTGTAAGATGTAAATAACATTTTAATGAGTGCTGCAGAGGAAGAGTGTGCTGGGTCAGTTGCCCACCACTGAAGGGCTGGATTTAGTGTAACTTGGGTCATAATGAAACTAGTTTGGTGGTCTTTGCCTCCCCAGTTGACATTTTCCCACATTAGAAAACCAGCACAGGAGTTCTTGCTATTCCCTACAAAGGACAATTGCAGTTCTGCCCAAAACCAGAACTGGAGTGTGGATGGGATAACTGGAGGAGAAGCTAGAGGAGAAACAACACAAACACTTTTAATCCTAAATTAAATTCTTGCCTAGATTTAGAATGAAAAGGAAAGGGGGAAAAATAATTGCATGTGTATTTTTATTTCTGTCCATATTCTGTAATCTCAAATACTATGCAGACATCTTGTTTCCATTTCCTTCACTGTTCATGTTCTTGACTCTGTGAGAATACATTTTCAGAAACATTGACTAAAAGCATGTGTTAACTTCTCTGTACTAATAACTCCAGCTCCTCGGGCTATAGGACTGAATGCCCACATCTCAACAAGATTCCACGTGAACTGTACTTGTGACTTTCTTACCTCTCCCTGATTTCAAATTCATCTTCTCTAATCAGCTATAACTCACCTGACTCTTAATCCAGGCACAGTCCCAGTTCCTACAGGGAGTCCTCTGTCATGACAAGTGCACACCTTCATCTCTTCCTTTTTGCACCTGTCTATATGGAACAGTTAAGGCCTAATCACATACATCTGAATTTCCTATTACTGTTTCATTTGACTGATTGAAATATAAGTGAACATTTAAAAGGGAGAGAGAGAAAAAACCCTTCAAACATAAAATGCTACATTCCCGACCTCACTAAGGACCTAAGAGGATTCTTTAGGTCCTTTTAAAAAAAATATATTTATTTATTTATTTTTGGCTGCATTGGGTCTTCATTGCTGTGTGCGGGCTTTCTCTAGTTGTGGCGAGCAGGGGCCACTCTTCGTTGCGCTGCGCGGTCCTCATTGCGGTGGCTTTTCTTGTTGTGGACCATGGGCTCTAGGTGCATGGGCTTCAGTAGTTGCGACTCGCAGGCTCTAGAGCACAGGCTCAGTAGTTGTAGTACATGGGCTTTGTTACTCCTCGGCATGTGGGATCTTCCCGGACCAGGGCTCGAACCTGTGTCCCCTGCATTGGCAGGCGGATTCCCAACCACTGTGCCTCCAGGGAAGTCCCTAGGTGCTTTTTTTTCTTTGGAAAGAGACACTAGCTCTAAATCCCTTAATAATTCTACCTGATTTAAATCTGACTTTAATCCTACATGATAAATTAAGATTCTGTATCCTTTCACCTTTGCTTTTTGGAGTAATTTGTCTAACCCAACACCTGTATGAGTAGATCAGATCCTCTAAGTGATAGAAAGGCATTAGCTTTAAGAGGAGCTCCCTTACTAGGGGGCACCCTGAGCTGGCTGGTGCTTGAGGGCTTCAGCAATGGTTGCATTTAGAGACCCACCCACTGAAGGAAGGACATCTGAGTCCTCTGATTGCATGTAGAGTTCACTGGACAGCCACTACAGGTATCCTCTTACAGTACTATTCCCAATTCACCAAAGTCCCCCCCAAAAAAATTCTACTTAGAGGAAGAAAGCATTGTCCCTGGGAGGATGCCAGGTAGCCAGCCAGAAGAAGGAATCCTGAGGTCTGTCCCAGCACAGTACTTCCCTGTGGCAGGATAGTGTGCCTTTCCTGGAGCTGGGCCGACTTTGCCCTAAGGTTACATTTCCACACAAAGAAGCCTTTAAGGGTGCTGTTGCAGGCCTCCACACTGGAGGTTTATGTCTGTCAATCTCAGGAAAAAAAAAAAGGAGGCTGTAATAAAACTGGAGGAGCCAGCAGTGGGGAATTACAACTCCAGGATCAGCGGAGGTCTGCCTTACAGCCCTGCTAGATGCTAAGCACTGGCCTCTCTAA
Organism: Stenella coeruleoalba; assembly: GCF_951394435.1. Lineage (NCBI taxonomy): Eukaryota > Metazoa > Chordata > Mammalia > Artiodactyla > Delphinidae > Stenella > Stenella coeruleoalba. The sequence goes on from NC_137148.1 coordinate 64,701,667, forward strand.
GGATGGAGAACAATAAAGCGGAAGGAATTTAAGTCAATTGGCTGCTGGATTGCATGAGCAGGACTCAGAAAAGGGGGCACTTGCAGAGGGTGGGCCACTGATTCTTGGCCGCTGTTATCATGCCAGTCCAGCTGGGCGATCCAGAGTCTGAGAGGAGAAAAGTTTACCCAAGTCAAGCAAACCAAGGAGGACTACAGACACACAAGTTGGAGGCTCAGTGTGTGCAGCAGCCAAGGCAACTCCAAGTGTAATTCAGCTGATTCAGTTAATAAAAACAAATGCTAATTAAGGTCTCAGTGAGTGACCACGATAGACAGAAAAACAGGAAATACATCAGAAGATGGACTGAAACACTTTGCAAAGAGACACAAGGAAAAACAAAGGTGGTGGTGGCATCTAGGAGCTAGGCAGAGAGAGGTGGGGAAGCCACTGAGTGTACCTGACTGGCTGGGGGGTGCGAGTGGGTTATGGTGCTGAGAATAGAGAGGGCATCACTGCCACCTGTCCAGCATCTCTGCAGCCCTCATTTTGGCAGTATGGCCGTGATTCCTGCACGGAAGGCTGGTTGGACCCAGCTTGAGAGCTTCCTAAAATATCCTTGGGTCTGATGCAGTATCACTTTGTGATGGCACTGCATTGCGATGCAGTGACAGGATAACCTGGTGGTGGAGTAGGAAGGCCTTTTACGTCTTCATATGACTGTGTCTGACAGAGGCCCATGAGAGCAGCGCGTTCCCAAAGGAGAATGCGTCAGGTGGAAGAGTGCTTAAGCTTCCTGATGTGGAAGGAAGAGTTCCCAATCACCCACTCTCACTGCAGAGACTGGCCACCTGTGGAGGGCTCAGTCAGGGGATGGAGACTCAGGCAGACAACAGGGCACCCTAAACAGCACAGTGAGCAGAGGAAGGGCTGTGCTAAAACCATCACCCCGAAAAAAGCAGAAAAAACAAGGTAGCTTCCCCTAGAGTATGCCCTCTGGGCCAAGGTGTTGCGTTGGGTAACACGAGAGGGGACAGGCCTAATCTGGAGAAAGCCACCAAGAGCTGCAAAGAGCTGGCAGAAAGGTCCAGGTTGGCCTAGGTCTCCAAATGAAAACAATTTGCCTAGCTCTAGGCAAGTCCTTGTTCTGCATAATGATATGAATTTCGAAATGTGAATTAAACCTTGCAAAGGAAGGCAACTCTTTTCTCCCTCCCCCAGGCCATTCTACCATTCTTAGAGGGGAAGAGGTGGGTCAGAAAGAGGAAGGTTTAACATTTTTGCCCTTTTACCAAAACAAGGAAAGTGTCAACCACGTCTCCCGCCATCCCTGCCCCCAATGCTCAAAGTGTTCAAAACTAAAAGCTGCAGCATCTTTTCAGCAAGTAATCAGCACAAGTTGAAAGGCACATGCTGTTGCATTTCTGATCAGATTGTATGTTAAGCAGGAAAATAGCCTCCCTCCCCCCCCACCTTTTTTTTTTTTTTTTTTTTTTTGGCTAAATGCTTGTCTGTTTAAAGAAGCCACCAGGCAGTGCCTCTCACTTTGTCTTGGCAGGGCACAACCATCAGACGAAGTGGGAGGAAGAAACATTAACTTCAACAGCTGTTTCTTGACCCCGGCTGTCAGTCTTCCCAAGAATAAATTTTGGAGAGTCCTATTTGAAACAAAGAGGGAGTTTTGGGGGAGAGAAAAGTTGGTTGGTTCCAGGGCGGCCGCCCAAAGGAGCAGGGACCACGATGTTGGCAGTTACGACGCGGCCTGCCAGCCTCTGCCGGGTGTAGGGATGGAGCAAAGTAACTTGAAAGCTCCCCTCTCGGCGCCCTGTGCCTGCAGCTCCCCCCCCTAACGCGCGCCCAGATCCAGCGCCGGCGGTAAGAGCTGTAGCTCGACTACAGTAATTCCCCAGCTCGGGCGGCTTGAAACTGCTCGGGCTGAATAGCATTTGCTGTTCCGTCCTGCGGCCGCCTCCCGCCGCCGCTGCCGCGCTCGCTGCAAAGCAGCTCTCATTATCCCGGAAGTTGTGCTGACACAGTCTCGCTGCCACCAGAAGTTTGTCAACATCAAACTTCTCCTGTGTGGGGTACGTTCACCTTCCACGAGTATTTAATCGAGCCAACAAGCAAACAAACAAACCCAAATAAACCTGCCCGTGATGTCATGGTCTTTTTTTTCTTCTTTTGCTTTTCTGGAAGGCTGGGGCTGTTAGGAATTTGCTGGTGGGCGCTCCGAGCGCCGGTAGGTTTCGGGAGGAGATAAGGGACTGCCCCCGGGTGGGGAGTAGCGAGGGGACCGCGCAGGGCGTGCGGGAGGTTGGGGCCTGGGCGCGGGGCAGGGGGCTGGGACCGGGGTTGGCAAATGGGTCCTGCAGCCCCTGGGCTGCGGTTGGCTTGGAGGACGCACGGACGTGGTCGAAGGTTGTTGCTTTTGCGGCCCCGACCCCGCAGCAAAGGTTACCTAGACGCGGTGGCCAGGCGTATACGGCGGGAGGTGGGAGGGTTCTACGCTCCCACCGCGGTCTGCACTCCTGCAGGACGTTTCTGCAAACACCTCTCGGGATCTTTCGGAATAAAGGGCATTAGGGTCATGAAATGTGTTTTGAGGCTTCAACTGCAACCTAAAAGAAATCCTTGCTATTTGAGGGCACAGATGTACCACCTTTTCTCTTCTGATACCTTCATTAAGCCATTTGGTCTAAAACTCCTTTCCCTAAGCCAGGTCTCCAGGTTTGGTTTGAGTTGCTGCTCGCCAATTTGGGCGTTTGTGGTTGCCAGTTGCTCGTCTGCTGAGATACTCCAGGCGCAAATGGGGGTGGAGTGGGGTGACGGGGGTAGGGGGGAGAGGAGGAAGAGGAGGATTCTGATTAACCCTTTCCGTTCCGTACTTTTATCCGGGTACGTTCAATCCTGCTCAGACTGCAGAGGACAAGGCCTGACTCGCTGAGTTGTGACCCTAGGCACTCGTGAATTAGTGCCACTTGGGGGCCACAGGTTTTTGTGGAGGAGCTGGAAACCTCAGACACTGATATTAACTTTATATATAGTTTGGGAGGCCACATACTGCCTTCAGACCCGGGAAATCCGAAAGTGGGTTGCGGTATCCCCCGTGTAATGTCAAGTCAGGTATGGGCGTCTGAGAGAGTTCAGTATCCTTAAAGCGACAGCCCGAAGTCTGCTCCCTTGAATTGGAAATGTGTCCACTTGTGGATGCAGCAAAATTTTTCTATACTCTTCAAAAATAAGTCAGAGTGAATAAATATCTCTGAAGAGAATATTACCCATTATCCCACTATGATCTTGTGGGGAGGCTGATTTAATCCATTTAGGGCGCCAGGTACTGCATTTACTCTTGTTGGTAGGCTGATATTAATCATGTTTTTAGAAAAATTATATCTACAGTCATGTATCTTTGATAACAAGAAGCAAGACGCTTTCTCCTATTTTTCAAACTACCCTAAACAGGAAAATTGTTCTAGTCCCAAGGGGCTAGCTTACCTTAAACACAAAACAAAAACAAAAAGCTAAAAATAAAATCCAAAGAAAACACACTGAGGTGTTTATCTGGCACTGGAAGTTACTTTTGACAAACACAAATCAAACTGATTCAAATACAGTTACAGAGCAGGCAGTCCTAAAAAAAATAAAAGTCACACACAAAGAAGTGTGTTTTCTTGAAAGTTTAGCTATTCACTACAGTGAATTTTCCCTTTGGCCATGCCTCAAAAAATGTCCCTGAATTATTCAGACTTCTTTTCTTTGGATGGTACTTTAATTTCTATTTATTTATTTTCTTATAATCCACAAAGTACTACTCAACATTGTTGTACCTCAGTGTGGACATGAATCAAGAAGGACATGTGGAGGATTCCATTTCCAAATCCACGTGCATGAATTTTTTGCCTTGGTTGTTAATCTGTCATGGTGTAAAAAGCCTGATTTACAAAGGCTGGAGGGCTTTTGCAGAGCAAGATTTTGTATGGTTTCTATGGCTGGGCTTATATACAAATAAAACTATTTTGCATTTCTGTCCACAATTTCCTAGTTGCACAAGGATAATTTTCAGAGTTTTCAGTTTCTAGTCCCTGAATGGGAGCAGCAAGCATGAGGAAACAATTTCTTTTTACAGTGATGTGAGCTCTATGCTCATCTGGATTTAGTTACTTCATAAGGTAAATATCACTAAATGTGCACTGAGATCTTTGGGGATCTAAGGTGGTGGACGGGTGAAAATAGTCTACTGTGAAATGCTAAAGAATGTCAAACAACAGAATTCGTTTACAGAGCTAATTGGGTCAACTATGGTACTCTTTAAAGTGGAAAGTAATTCGAACATTTAAAAAAAGTATTTTCAGTTTACTTTGGTTACACTTAGATTATGTTAGTTACTATGAGTTTTAGAATTTTACCCTAGGAATTCGATTAAAACAGACCCTTCTGAAAAATATACACCCTCCAATGAATAATGTCTGCTAGTGAAAACGTAGGTTTTAAATTTCATGCTAATTACATTTTTAAATAATGAAGTTCTTGTAATTATTTTTATTTAAAAGCAAAAATATCTGATAGATAATGGCCAAAGCTAACCAAACAGCTTTTAAAAATAATGAATATTAATGAAGTTCATGAATAGCACAATACTGCCCCTGCCTGCCTCAGGAAAACAAATGTATTGACTTCAGTCTCCTAAAATAACAACCCTTAGTTATTGATGGTTAAAATAATTTTATTGCTAAAAAGACTATACATAATGCAGTTTTTGCAGTTCATAAGACTTGGCCCTGTTTACTGGACTTTACTGGATCTCTTCCCCAAAACTAAGCATATTTTATCTTTTTACATATCTGAATGTTATTTCTTTTTATTAATTTGCCGCCTCAAGACATTTTGTTTTCACTTTTCTAAGTTCCCCTCCTCTGCCATTTTAGTAGCTCACATGAATGACTCAGGATTTTTAGGCCTTTACTTATATTTGGTACATGGATAATGGCATCATTAGTCAGTGCCTCCATTCATCTACATTCGTCTAAGCATATTGGAAGCTACCCATGAAATTTTCTAATGAAAGTGACAAATGGATGTCAATCAAGTGACCCCATCCATTTCAACCTCATTTTGTATGGTGTGTAAATGTTTGTGTATAGTTCTTCCATAAAAATAGGCCATTTTTTGATCTGGACATCTGCCTGCTAAGGTAGGTTTCCCAGATCACTGAGTGGCATTAGACTAAATTTGCAAAATTTAACACCAAATGAATGACAAAAGAAGAGAAACAGTATATAAAATTAATTAATGGCAGAATCCATTCCCTTAAGATAAATACTTTCTGATGCTCTAAATTTCAAGATTCTACAGTTCTACTTCAAATGAATTTATAATGAGAAAGGTAAAATCATTTTGAGTAAGCCAGCAAATTTGGGTCAAAATGAAAGCAGTTCTGAGAGAGAAAGAGAGAAAGAGAGAAGTTCCTACTTCCCAAAGGGCTGGTTGGGATTTTCTATTTTAAAAAATGTGTGTGTATATATATATATATATATATATATATATATATATATATATATTTTTTTTTTTTTTCTGTATGTGTGTGTTTAAAAATACGCACACACGATAGTATACTCTGGTGTCCTCCTTGTTTTCCTTTGTTTTTAATAACCAGTCCAATTTCTAGTGCTGGTAGGTGAATGTTTATTAGAACTTGATGCCAGTTTTAATCTGAGATTACTTTGCACTTGAAATCAATTGCTATTTTATAATCTGTGACATGTTTTTACATGTTTAGAAGTGCTGCTGCTGCTGCTATAAAAAATTCTGTGTTCATATTATAATGAGTTTGTGTTTAGCCAAAAAGTATTAGTACAGTATGCTAAGATTAGACAGGAAAGATTCTAAAATCCTAAATGGTTTAGTAAGCCCTTGATAATAATTGTAGTTTTATGGATAAAAAATATTTCGAACATTTTAATACTGCATAAAAGTGCATTTTTTTTCCTAACGTTGTTATGGAATTTCTTTGTCCATAAGGAATATTTTTTAGAAGTTTATCATTTGAAGTTTATTTGATTTGGAAATGGTTTGGAGTGAAGCTAATCTTTACAGCCAGGACCACAGATTGCAATTTCACTTACCATTATCCATGGCTGGATATTTAATTTTACTCCTGTGACCTAAAGAATTTTTAGTGACTTTTTAAAAGTGGAATGTGGAACGTAGCTCCAGCTCATTGTGAACGTGGGAATTTGATAAATAATGGTCTAAATGACCATTTACTCTGTGACGTTGTATAATGAGTAGACATGAAAAAGAAGCTATCAACTAAACTGTGGGTTTAAAGTTTAGAATATTTTTTGACTGCGGCTGTAAGTCAGAGTCAACACGGCAATTACATTTGCCATGTAATTGGCAATATGTTTTTTGGTCCACCAGTGCTTTTTTCCCCAAATTTGCTGTATATTCAGGTACAAATGAGATTTTTCTAACTGCCTATTCTGCAAACTAAACTTGTTTTCTAAAAACCAGACTGGGCATCTCTTTCTGTTTACATATGGAAACAAAGAATCTTGAATTAGAGAAAAATCTGGCTCTCTTGCTTATGATTTTGGAAACAAGAGTTTTTAAAATATAGATTTATATTGAAGGGCTAGCTGTCTTCTTTTGGGGGGAAAGAAGAAGCCTTGGTTTTGTTAATAAACAGTACAAACCCAGCTCAGAACTACTATTGGGAATTAGATATGGAAAGGTTCAAGCTGTTCTGACTTAAATTTTTAGATATGTAACATATGTGATGACCACCCACCTAGTGGCTAAATAGTATGTTTACTTTGCTACAATTTTCTGAACCCATTCAACTTTGGAGATTTAAATATGGCATAAATCTCTGTGCTCAAGAACCTGGTATGGGAATTCTGACGTAGCAGGATCCTCCAGCCTTGACTCTGGTTTGTGTCAGTCTTTTCTCCAAGGCGGTGGTTCTGGCTCCATCCCACACACTTGACTCTTCTCTCACTCTGAGCCATCCCCCTGTAGTGTGCCCCACTGGGTCTGGCTGGAATGCCCATAAGGCAGCTGCTTAAAGACTGTATAGCATCCTAGGGGTACAGTTTGACAGATTTAACCTCACATTCAAGCTCTTTAAGGCTAAAATTAGCCATGTTTTCCTGCCTTCTTCCAAAACGCTATATTTAACCAAAAGATCTTAAGGATGGAGAAGTTCTAGAAGAGGCCTGTAAGCTGAGGTGGTGTTCAGGTTCTGGTTCCTGAAGAATCCATAGCCCGGGGCCCACAGGCCCTTTAAAATGTTTTGTGATCACTAGAGGGCTCTGAAGGAATCCCTTAATGCTTTTAAAAGTCCCAGTGCCCTCCCCCATCTGGCCAGGGCTTGCAACCACACTGGGCCCATTGCCTCAACAAGGGCATGAAGAAGTTTGGAAAGCTTGGGTAGGCTTGGAAAAATGACAAGGATGGATGCTTCTCATCCCACTGTTCCAAGGAGAAGATTGGAGGACAGGCGGCTGAAGGGACAGATACCCGGTGCAGACACTTGACAACTCCTGGGCGATGAGCCAAACACTGGGCCAAGCACTGGGCACAGCTCCAGAGCCCGGGCCCATGCCCAGGGCACTCAGTGGTTTAAAGCTGGCACAAAAAGGACACTCCTGCCGGCAGGAAACTGAGTTGAACAGATTGGGAAAGAGCAAAAACAGGCTGCCCAGGAGGCTGTCTCCTGGCCTAGAGTTTCCAGTTGTCAGCGGCAACCTAGGGTAGAGCAGATTTTGGGTTTCCTCCTGCCTAGGGGGCTGGTAGAGGTGGGATTGGATCCAGGGTGGGTGCAGTGTGCCGAACCCAGCACGGGAAGGTACAGATGCACATATCCACCTGGGGAGAAACCCTTCATCAACGTAGGATTTCCAGTCCAGCTTTGTCTGGGCTCTGGAGTGTCCTCTGAGAGTGAGTTCTGATGCTTTAAAACTTCTGTAAAATGTCAGAACTTCCTTGTCCCAGATTTATCTCAGGAAGATTTTTTGAAAGGGTTAGGAAAAGAGCGAAATTTTCTTAGCTTTTTTCATTTCTCTTATTTAGTGCTTACCCTGTATATAAGAAAAAGGAAAATTGAAGAATATGATCAATCCTCCTCCTGTTGCTATAGTAGACTCCTTTTTTTTTTTTTTTTTTTTGCGGTACGCGGGCCTCTCTCACTGTTGTTGCCTCTCCCGTTGCGGAGCACAGGCTCCGGACGCGCAGGCTCAGCGGCCATGGCTCATGGGCCCAGCGGCTCCGCAGCATGTGGGATGTGGGATCTTCCCGGACCGGGGCACGAACCCGTGTGCCCTGCATCGGCAGGCGGACTCTCAACCACTACGCCACCAGGGAAGCCCCAGACTCCTATTTTTGATATGTTAAACCACTGCAGCTATCTCTTAAGGGCTAAAAGTTGGTAAGTCAGTCCCACTTCCCTACACTTGGAGAAAGGCAAAATAGTTCTGAGTTTTATTAAAGAATTTTAGACCCTGGAGAATCCAGGCATTATGTTGGAGCCAAGAGAACAAGAAAGGGAATGAAGCTTTGGGTCTGCAGAAATCCAGATGGGCTTCAGGTTAATAGCAGGGGGTTGCAGCTGGTGGCTCATATAATTAGCAGAAATAAAAAAACAAAAGCAGAAAGACATTTTTTTTTCTAAGTAATAAGCAGCACTAACACCCAGTAGTCACCTCAGACCTCCTGAACCAGCATCCTACATAGGTGTTCCGGAATCAGAAGTTTCAACAAAACTTTCACAAGTGATTTTTATACATGCTGAATTTTGAGAGCTATAGCCATACAGCTTAAGAATAATGCCATCCTTCTATGATCCCAAATCATGAAGGTAAATAAAGACATCATCTGAAGTCACTTACTTCTCTGTTGTTTTTCTTCTTCTTCTTCTTCTTCTTTTGCGGTACGCGGGCCTCTCACTGTTGTGGCCTCTCCCGTTGCGGAGCACAGGCTCCGGACGCGCAGGCTCAGCGGCCATGGCTCACGGGCCCAGCCGCTCTGTGGCATGTGGGATCTTCCTGGACCAGGGCACAAACCCGTGTCCCCTGCATCAGCAGGCGGACTCTCAACCACTGCGCCACCAGGGAAGCCCTTCTCTGTTATTTTTGAAAGCACTGTAATCATTTTGCAGCACATTTTTCCTTCCCAGTTGCCTTCATCTAGGACAAATTTTTTTATTGGTTAATACTTGGCAGCAGAGGGTTACTGAGAGGTTCTAATCTGGCCATTAATAATCATAACAGGAAAAAATTATGCTACCCACTTTTCTGAAGTGCCTAGATACAGTAGCCCCACTTTACAGATGGGGAAACTTGACCATCAAGAGATCAGACAACTTTCTGAAGGTCAAGATGGGTGGCAGAGCCAGGTTTCAAACATAAGCTTGTGGCATTATAATCCCTGCTCCTAATCACTCTGTTCTGGGAAAACTACTTAATCTCTATAAAATGTAGTTTTCTTGTGGCTACCATAGGGACAAAACCTACTTTAAGAAGGTGTGAGGGTTAGATATTAACATAAGTAAAGCTCCTGACACATAATAGTCACTCAATAAATGGTTGCTCTTATTATTACCAAGTAATGGAGTAAACCAAACAGTGGATAATCCACATAGAGATAACCAGTGATTGACTGGGTCTTCTCAGTCAGCTTCATGGTTACATTTCATGAGGCGTGCACACCTACTTCATCCTTATTTTGTATAAGGAAGTCATTTCCTGGTCTCTACTCAGTGCTCTAATTGGGGACCACAATATATGGGAGGTGAGCAAACCACAAGGCTAGAACTATATTGCTGGTTTATCTAATGACAATCTAATGAAATTTAAAAATCATTTCTAAACACTCAAGATGACTGAATTTTTCTTGACTAATGTATACAACATCTAAGGAATATTTCTTAAAGCAACTATGATGCCACAATGGAATCTCCAGAGCTTTGAAAACCCTTTCAGAAATTGATTTGGTTACATCATTGCTTTGTTAAGGCCATAAAGTCTGTCTGCCTTGCCTGGTTCATCTCCCCAGACAGACTTGCTAACACTTTCCAACATGCCTTCCCATGTGTTGTTCTCTGTGCTGGAATATACCTTTTTTCCCTCTCTTCCTGGAATGCTCCAATTCGTTCTTCATGGTCACATCTCAAATGTTACCTTCTGTGTGAAGTCCCTCCATCCCACTTCCCCAGAAAGAATTACTCTCCTCTGTGCTTCCACAAAACACAATTACACCTCAGTTATAGCACCGTCACAAGATATTACATTGAACTAATTTGTCTTGTGAACACTTCCAGGCCAAGGACCATGCTTTATGCATCTTTGTATATGTCAGCACATCATCACAGCTGATGGCACATCTTAAGTGCTACGTAAATGCTTGTTAAATGAATGAAAAGTTTTAAGTGGTACAGGCTTTTTTTTTTATTATTAAAGGGAATTTGATTGCACAAAGTCACCTGACTGGTTTTCAGTGGGCTGACCTAGGAGTTCTTGGTCATTCATTGTGATGGAGGAAATGAACATGAAGAAATGAACCTGCCTTCATACATGTACATACTCTCTGCTCTCATCTGTATGCTTAAGAACCTGACCTTGGGGAATTCCTTGATGGTGCAGTGGTTAAGAATCCACCTGCCAATGCAGGGGACACGGGTCCAAGCCTTGGTCCGGGAAGATCCCACATGCTGCAGAGCAACTAAGCCCGTGTGCCACAACTACTGAGCCTGTGCTCTAGAGCCCACAAGCCACAACTACTGAACCCGTGAGCCACAACTACTGACCCCACGTGCTGCAACTAAAAGCCCACATGCCTAGAGCCCATGTTCCACAACAAGAGAAGCCACCGCAGTGAGAAGCCTGCACACCACAACGAAGAGTGGCCCCTGCTCACCGCAACTAGAGAAAGCCCGCAAGCAGCAATGAAGACCCAATGCAGATAAAAATAAATAAATAAATTAATTAATTAATTAATTAATTAATTAAAACAAAAGGAACCTGACCTTGGACAGGTTAAAGAGAACAAACACCAGCAGGAATCATGGGTGCAGTTGCATTGCTAGGGGTAGAAACACAAAGTAGATGGTCATAGTTTAGCATCCTAGGTGAGTTTGGAGTGAAAGATGACCTTGAAACATTTTAAGATCAATAGCATCTGTTATTCAATTTTCAGTTGTCCCTTTATTCTGAACTGTGCCACATTTCACCCTCTCTTACTCCCAAACTTCCTATAAAAATTCTACTCTTCACAGCAGTCTTGGGCTATTGGCGAATGAAGAATTAAGGGATAGAGTAAAGTGAAGTAAAGCCTTTTCTTCATTTCTCTTTGGCTAAGACCAGCACCTTGTCAAGAAAATGGTGTCCTGAATGATAGAATGAGTGGAGATTCTGGGCCTGGCTCCTCTTGCCATGACTTTCTTATCCAGCAGTATCCAGCACAAGACACTCTGTATCTCTCTGCTCCAACCATACAGGTCTTATTCTTGATGTGCTCCTTACAGAGACTGCATATGCTGTTCCCTTTAATTAGGGAGCTCTTCCATTCCCTTTTTTATCAAATTAACTATTTCTCATCCTCAACTCCATCATCATTTACACAAGGAAACGTTCACCGACTAGGTCATCCTCCTCCTGATTGCCTCTCCTTAGTAGCATGTATCACAGTTACAATTTTACATTTATTTGTAAGATTATTTCATTCATGTCTGCTTCCCCTGTGGACAGAAGCTCCATGAGAGATGTTTTTGCACAATTATATCCTTAGTTCCTAGAATAGTGCCAGTTGCAAAGTGGGTCTCAGTAGATACTTGTTCAATGATATGGGAAAAAACTATTTTTTCCCAAAGACATTAGACATAGGTGACCCCTGAAATGGAAGGCAGCAGATAACTTGGGTTCCACATCCATTCACTGAGTCCCTCCAGTGTGCCAGATGCTGTGCTAAGTCTTAAGGATACATGATGAATGGGACACTGAGCATTGCCCTCATGGTTTTTTTCTTTTTTTTTTTCTTTTTTTTTTTTTTTTGCGGTACGCGGGCCTCTCACTGTTATGGCCTCTCCCGTGCGGAGCACAGGCTCCGGACGCACAGGCTCAGCGGCCATGGCTCACGGGCCCAGCCGCTCCGCGGCATGTAGGATCCTCCCCGACAGGGGCACGAACCCGTGTCCCCTGCATCGGCAGGCGGACTCTCAACCACTGCGCCACCAGGGAAGCCCAGCCCTCATGGTTTCTTTAAAGCTTCTCTTAACTATGTATAAGCTAATTATAGTGATGATGACAATGATGATAATAATGTAAAAGTGATAGTGAATATGTATAGTAGATTGAGCATCTACTGTATACCAGATATACTACAAGGTAGGTGCCTTATGTTCATCAATTCACCTGATTTTTACACAACGTATGAGGTAGGCATTTATCATCTCTAGTTTACAGCTGAAGAAATAGGAGCATCAGAAAAGTTAAATTTCTTGCTCAAGATTACTCATCTAAAGCTCAAACTCATCCAGAGACTCTGGTCTAGATGACTTTTAAGACTGCATTTTTAGATATTAGAGACAGGAATGAAAGTCAAGCAGAAATGAATCTGAAATCCCCCTAAAATCTCAAACTCCAATATCCTGCTCTCTGAGTACAATGTCTTTCCAAGTCTCACTCCCAATCAACCTCACAGAGACCCTCAGAACCTCAACTTCTTACTCTGCCTATTCACTGGCCTCCCTTCAGCCCCACTTCCATCCTTAGCTTTCACAGAGGCTTGACCCCCCTCATAGCCCTCTACTTTTATTACATCCATCGGTGAAATCTCAATGCCATGATCAACCTCCTCTACTCATACACAATTTGATCCCTACATCACTCACATGGAGTTGTGAAGATTAAATGAGTCAGTACATGCACTCTTTAAAACAATTCCTCACACGTACTTAGTATTATTTTTATTTATTCCTGAGTAGTCAAGCACTGTTCGATAAAGTCTTTTCTGTGATGATTTAGACAACTTCAGGTGGATCCTTAATGTTTCTGTCAACCTTCTTATTTGGCAAAGTTTAAGCTCCCATATATTTTTAAGTAATCTTCCAAATCTCTATTCTTCACAAGTCTTCGACGCAACTCCCAATAGAGTTGCCTTCAGCAAATGACCTTGGCAGTGGACATCTTTGTTGCCTGCTCAGCATCCATTCCCCTTTTATTCTGGCAATTACCACCACCCTCCTCATTGACCATTCTCATGTCTGTGGTTTGGGTGGATGACCATATCCTCTTGGCCATAGTGATCCATTCAGGAGTAGGCATCTGATCCAATGTGAGCCAAACAAAAACTTTCCTAAGACCTTAGAAGCATGACTGTAAAACACATCTTTAGACCATCGGTAAATAGACTTCTCTTTTACTTTTGACGATGTCTATCACTTTACTTCTCAAGCTCTCTATCTAGGTCCCAAGATGAGACAGCTCTCTCTCCATCCCCCTAAAACCATTCTTCTCTATTTCCCTTATAGTTTCCTCTTCTGTTCACTGGTTTTCTCATGCTACATTCTCCTTGGGTGATCTAAATACTCCATAGTTTTCATTCTTACTCTATGCTGTTGACACTCAAATCTATATATACCCAATTCAGTGTCCTACCTGGAACTTCAAATGTTTGCTGTATATTTACACCTTGATGTTCCAAGGGCATCTCAAATTCAACTTACTAAAAACATAACTTATTATCTTACTTCGAAATCTGCTTTCCCTGCTATATTCTCTGTCTCCGTTTATAATACCACAGTCTCCCAGAGGTGCAAGCCCATTTTTGTCTTCTGACCTTCAACTCACCTGACCTGACCCAACACATTGTTGGTCTTCTAAAATATTTACTGAGTAGATTCCCCCCTTGTAGCAGATGCTGATGGCCACCTGCCCAACAAACATTCTCCCTGCCTCCTTCCCTGCTAACAGAATTCCAGTTTTGCTCAGGTATCCACGTGATTCTGTAAAGATATGTGCTTGAGGGGAAACTGGCATCAGTCTCTGTCCCAGCTCCAAAGGATGAGTCTTGATTTGTCTATTCTAAGCCAATCATGATAATTCTTGTCAAAGAATAACTCAGAAATATTTAGTTAGTTATCTGCACAGAAATATTTGACTCATATATGAGACAAACAGTCATTAGATTGTTGTCAATGAACAAAGGCAAAACAACAGGAATTATGGGAGGAGAGGAGGAAAAAACCCAGACATTCTGGGCACATTAAATCTTGTTTTATATGTTGGATAAACTGATTAGGCAGCAGCTGCTTTTGTTCATTCTGCTGCCACTTTTTGCAAAATCCTTTTACCCTCTCCACCTTCCACTAGCTCAGCAGGTATCACATTCTCTGGAAAACCTCTCTAGTCAACTCCTAACCCTTGCTACACACCAAGTATACTAGAAACCCTTCCTTTGTTCAGGACACACACACACACACACACACATACACACACACGGCATTGCACGCTAGCTGCTAGATTACTCTTTCTCTAGTTAGATGGGGGGAACTCTACAGTTTAGGGGGAAAATATGTGCTGGACAATAAATATAGATCTACTTGGGTAAGGTGGGATTTTGAAAAAGGAAAGAAAAAGCCACATTCATTGCTTCTGATTAGTTGTGACTAAGGACCCTTGGTGTTCTGCAATTCTAGAACGTGGATTATCTGATGTACATCATTTCTGAAATGTATGGTTACTAAACTACTAAATAACTGGAGAGAGATTCCCTTAGGAAACACATAAAACTAGATCTGTCATTTATAGAGCATTTTTTTCAAGTGTTATAAAGTGCTTCATAATAACCTTGTTAATAGATGCTTGCCCAGGACAAGTAATAATTTACTGGACAAGGTATAAAAGTTCCTGTTTTATTCATTTCCAACTGTATATTTTGTATGAAGGGAAACAACTCACAGAACTTTCAACTTTTCCTGCTTTTTATTTTGAAAATTTTTAAGTACAATGAAAAACTCATTATATCTTTCACCTAGAATCACCAATCATTAACATTTTGCCATATATGCTCTCTCCCTTCTTCCCTTCTACCTCTCCCCAACACGAACACACCACACTTTTTTACAACTGAACAGTCTGAAAATAAGTTGCAGATATCACCATGTTACCCCTTCATCCTTCAGCATGCATCTCCTAAGAAAAGGACATTCTCTTACACAGCCACAATATCATTGTCACACTCAAGAAATTTAGCATTAATACAATGAAATTATCCAATACATAGTCTATATTCAAGTTTCCCTAATTGTCCCAAATCTGATTTAGCTTTTTTTCTCGCCTGGATCTTATCAAGAATCATGCATTACATTAGGTTGTTATGTCTCTTTAGTATTCTTTTATCTAAAACAGTCCCTCAACTTCTTAAAAATCTTTCAGTTACAATTCGTATTTCTAAAGAATCCAGACCCATCATTTTGTAAAATGTCCCACAGTACATCTGATTGTTACCTTATGGTTGGATTCAGGTTAAGCATTTGGGAGAAAAATACTACATAAGAGATGTTTCCTTCTCAGTGCAGAACATGAGAAAGTAGTTTCGTTATTGATGACGTGCAGTTTGATCACTTTTCTCCCTTTTTTTTTTTTGTACACTTCTCAAGTGAATCATTTATTATGGGAACCTCATAGAGATGAGACCAATATATCCATTTATTGAGCATTTAGTAAAGCGAAATGGTGAATAAGGTAATTATTTCAAAAAATACTTTAAAGGTAAAATGGTCAGATTTCAATTATCTGGATATTTTCACTGAAACATTTTTAGCATCTTAGGAAACAGAATTATCTGCACAGTTGTTTCAAATCTGCAATTCTCTTTGTTCACACAGATCTGGCCAGCTAATGGCATCTATTATCTCCAATTCGCAGATCAGCACAAAATTCAAATGGCTTAAAAGCAGCCCCATATAGTGGAAAAAAGAGATTCATCTAGAGTCCAGAGTAGTCAAACTTGTCTCATACCCTTAAGCAAATCACATGCTCTTCCTGGGCCTCAATTGTCTCCTTTGTGTACTGAAGAAATAGGACTTTAAGATCTTTAAAATTCTACCATTTTAAAAGCTCATTCATATCTGTAGTTCACTACCAAATATACTGTGAATCATTGTGACTCCTAATTATAAATGCTTATGACTTGGGTAAGATCAAATTAACTATAATATTTTTTCCTGGTGGAAATAACAGAATTTTAAGAATAAGAAGGAGTTATGGAAATCATCCCATCAACCTCCCACACGATGTGGGAATCCCATCCTATTGGGCCATCCGGACAGCACTTGAACACTTTAGGTGATGTGGGAGTGATCACGAGAAGCAACGTTTCCTATGTGGACTCAAGTTCTGCCTCAGTCATTTTATGTTCTACCTGATAATTGGCGATGTCTTCACTATCTTAGTCTGTTTGGGCTGCTCTAATAAAATACCACAGACTGGGTGGCTTATAAACAACAGAAATTTATTTCTCACAGTTCTGGAGGCTGGGAAGTCCAAGATCAGATGCCAGCTTGGGCATGGCCTGATGAGAGCTCTCTTTCTGTCTCTTAGCTGGAGCCTTCACTGTATTCTCACACGGTGGGAAGGGAGAGGATCTCTCTCAGGTCTCTTTTTTTTTAAAAAAAAAAAAAAATTATTTATTTATTTGGGGCTGTGTTGGGTCTTCATTTCTGTGCGAGGGCTTTCTCTAGTTGCAAGCGGGGGCCAGTCTTCATCGCAGTGCGCGGGCCTCTCACTATCGCGGCCTCTTTTGTTGCGGAGCACAGGCTCGGTAATTGTGGCTCACAGGCCCAGCCACTCCACGGCATGTGGGATCTTCCCAGACCAGGGCTTGAACCCGTGTCCCCTGCATTAGCAGGCAGATTCTCAACCACTGCGCCACCAGGGAAGCCCCTCAGGTCTCTTTTTTGAGGACACTAATCTCATTCAATAACTAAGGCACTGCCCTCAAGACCTAAGCACCTCCTAATACTATCATATAGGGCATTAGGATTTCAACATATGAATTATTTTTCACTTTAAAATATAGACTTTAATTTTTTACAGAAGTTTTAGGTTCGCAGCAAAAGTGGACAGAAAGTACAGAGTTCCCATATAGCTCCTGCCCCCTCACATGCATAACCTCCCCATTATCAACATCCCCCAACAGAGTGGTATACTTGTTACAATCAATGAACCTGTACTAACACATAATAATCACCCAAAGTTCATAGTTTACATTAGTTTCACTCTTGGTGTTGTACATTCTACTGTCAACATATGAATTTGAGGGAGAGACACAGATATTCAGCTTGTAAGCATTCACCTTCTCTGGACTTCAAACATTATTTCCTTCACTCTCCTTCAACAACGCACCTGCGTGTCTGTAACTGGAACTCATAGCCCAGCTCTTCTCTGCGTCTGAGATCCAGACTTCTGGTTTTCTCCCCTTTGACCATCCCTTTTCCCCTTCTCATTGCTTTTGAACAACAGCTGGATGTAAAATCCCTGGACACTTTCCTTCCTCCCCATCTAGTCCACCAGTTCCCTAAAACTCTGTTTATCTTCTGCCCAGCCTGGGCAATCACTTCAGCATTGCACTTACAACTTCCTCAATACCCATAGCAATTCTAATTATACCAGGTGTACTTGAATGTTTATTTGTATGCCAAATACTGCACAACACACTTGCATAATATAGAACAGCTGTGCAGGGAAACAAAAAATCAGCTTGTGAAGAATGCTGTAGGTTTGAGTGTACACTTTCTAGAATAAAGATAAGTATTTAACTATATTGTAACCTAACCAAGCAAATACCACTGACCAAATCATAAATTATTCACATAGAGTAATAATGGCAACTTTTCCAGGTGAAAACGAGACACCTGCCAATGAAACTGAAAATATTACATATGTAATCTTTTTTTAATAATTAATTAATTAATTAATTTTTGGCTGCATTGGGTCTTCGTTGCTGCACGCGGGCTTTCTCTAGGTGTGGGAGCGGGGGCTACTCTTCGTTGCAGTGCACGGGCTTCTCACCACGGTGGCTTCTCTTGTTGCGGAGCACAGGCTCTATGTGCGTGAACTTCAGTAGATGTGGCACATGGGCTCAGTAGTTGTGGCGCACGGGCTTAGTTTCCTTGTGGCATGTGGGATCTTCCCAGACCAGGGCTCAAACCCGTGTTCCCTACATTGGCAGGCAGATTCTCAACCACTGTGCCACCAGGGAAGTTCTACGTATGTAATGTTAAGGGTCTTAAAATATTGAGGGCTGCAGACATGTGAGGTAACAAATATTCCCTCTGATGTGTAGTGATGTTCTGTGGTTTAAGTTGGAGATGGAATACAGTGATCGCAGATGAAGAAATGTGACCCTGAGGGTTTGAATGGGTTTTTATTATATTTTTCAAGAGTAAATAAGTACATCATATTTCAAAACTATGTGCTTTTAATGCTAACATAACCCATGGGTGCCTTTCTTCATATTCTACTCCCAATAGATTTCTTTACAAAGTCTTTATGTGAATAGTTATATTAGAAATCAGGATGAAATATTGGCACAAGAAGGACTCTTAGAGATCATTCAGTCTGTTGTTAGTGAGGGAATTGAGGCCCAAAGGGGCAAAATCACTTTTCCAAAGTTGTACAGCTCTGGTGATCCAGCCAGATCTAGAGCCTGGTTTTGAGGTCAAGCTACTTTCCGAGTGATTTTCAAGCCTGTCTGTCTGGGGGCTTGAGGAGTCTCTCCCTTGAAAGAGAGAGTTGATTGTTTCTCATCTTCTTCAGCTAGAACCCACTACTTTTGAGGATTTTACATACTGTGGTTCTACTTAAAAATTTGAACTAAAGAAAAGGATTCTAGTATTAAAACGTGTATTTTAAAAAATTGGTAACCAGGCCTTATTCTTCCAAATGGTGATTGAAATTTTCCCTGTAGATAATTGAATGCTAATAGTCAATATCAGTATGAAGTTCTAGATTATATGCATTTCATATATTTTAATTTAAATTGGTTCTTTAAGTAAATGCATCAAACATGTTTCTACAGATAAAGATGCAGACCAAACTGGATAAAATCTTCTCTTTTGCTCTCTTCACATTCAGCAGCCTTCTCCTTGATTTTGCCAGTATACTACCTAGCTCTTTCAAAATGAGGAGAAATAAAATAGATACCATAAGATGAAAAAAAAAAAAAAGCAAGTTTAGGTTTCTACAAACTACCCAGCACTCACCTGGTGGGAGTCTGACATGTTATGTATAAATGGCTAGAAACCTATCAGATTCATACTATTATGTAACAAGAAATTTATTTTCACAGCTCTATTCCTTCTCAAGAATTTCTTCCCTAGAAATACAAACGTTGATTGATATCAGATTAATAACAGCACACATTTTCCTAAGTTTTTTGCACGTTACGATTAGTAGTAAGAGTTCCCTTTCTAACATTATGGTGACTGTAGCCATGTTTTCCTGGGGTCATGGAATGGCCTATATTTTAGTTTCCCTGGGCTCTCTGGATTTCTAGTTAACTGATATTTCAGTGCCTGAAATTTTTCAGTGATCATTTCATCCTTCCTTAATCCTAAAATATATTTGATTATGGAATTAAATTTGAATAGACTATTAAAAAAAAATCCAAGCATGAATATTTCTTGAAATGGTCGTTTTCCCAATTAGAACAAACTCAGTTTGCACAGTGATAATTCACAAGCATTTTGAATTCCAGTTATGAGCTTCTTTCCTTTATTAGAGCAATTCAGATCCATGAAAATGGAAGCACATTTCAAAAATATCAGGAGCACAGATTTCCCTTAAAAGTTTTTTGACTTTCACAGAAAATTAAGGTTTTCTGGGCTATAATTTCACTTTTTTTGACACTCTGATAGGTGTATGGCTTTCCTCAATACAGCTGTTTTCCTTCACTACCTGTGGTGATGTGGTTGCAATGTTAAAAACCAAAGGCATGCACTAAACTCCTGCAATAATATTTCTAAACTAATCCAACATGAGGAGAAAAGTGATTAGAAAGGTGACAGTTCCCAGTGGAAGATGGATAAGCTATTTCTAGAAACTACCATTACTACTGAAAAAACTAATTGCTTTCCTCCTGTTTTTGGATATTTCCACCAGTTCAGGAAGGACAAAGTGTGAAGAAACTTCACCTTGCTGCTACTTATAATGTTGCTTTCCTGAAACTGCACAGAGCTTGGGTCTCCAAAGCAAGTTTTTGAGACAATAGACTAATGTGCTTAAGAGAGAAAAGATGAAAGTGTTCCTGTGTCTATGAATGAGTAGATCAATAACTCACTGTTCATTTGATAAATATTATGGAGTGCCTACTATGTGGCAGGCACTGAGCTGGACAAAAACAAAAAATATAGAGTCTTTGCCCTGGATGGGCTTATATATTAATTCTAATGTGACATTAAGTAGTAGTAGTCAGTTGGAAAAATTACTACGGTAGTCCCAGAATAAGGAATGCCTCAAATACCACCCCGGTGCCCTTTTACGGCCTTGCAAAATTTGTTTTAAGCCAGTTCTACCAAAACTTACATTAGGCTAGCAATTAATTATGGGTGTGGCATATATATTACCCTTTTTTAAGTTCTATAAAACTCAATAAAATATACTAATAATACATCGTGAGATCTGGGAATATTTGGGCTGACCGCTGAAAGCAAGAGCCTCAAGAGCTGTCCTAGTGACTATTCTCCATGGCATTGTATTGTGGAAAGAACATAAGCTTTGATCTAAATCCAAGTTCTTCAAGTTATTAATTGAATTAGCAGGAGCAAGTCACTTAGTTTTCCTCAGTCTTGGTGTCCTTATGTGTAGAACAGAGCTAAAAATAATTTCTGCCTTGCGAGATTATTGTGAGAATGAATTGAACTAATATATGTGAAAGCACTCTGTAAAATTTGAAGTCCAGTAAAAAGTTGCTTTTTTATAGCAAATTCACAACAATGCCCATTAATCAACATGGAAACAATATTGCTATAGTCATAGTACCAACCTTTAAGATGAAGGATGCTTGTTACATCTGTCAGAAACCCTGATCATGGTTAATATTACCATATGGCTAGTTAACATTTTTAAGTAATAGCTATTTGATTTCATGGGAAGAAAGATCCTATTTCTTTTCTTGAGAAGGTTACAAACTATTTAAACTTTACATAAAACTGTACTAATAACTCAAAAGGGCAAACCGAATGAGAATCATTTCCATACTCACATGACAAAGTGATAAGAACTTATGTCCTAAAAGGAAAGGAATTGTATTGGTTGGGACGGTTTTGGTTGAAAATAACAGAAGATCTAACAAACACTAGTTTAAGTCAAAAGGATATTTATTGTTTATTTAACAAGAGTCTAGTTATACGCAATCCCAGGGCTCAATGATGTTAGGGCTCTGGGTCAGCATCTTTGACATTATCTTCATCTTCTATCATGTTGCTGCCTTATGTGCAGTCACAAGATGTATGTCTCCCTTCCAAGCATCAGTCCTTTACATCAATATCTCAGACAGGAAGAATAGGAGCACTCCAAGGAAATCAAACTATTACCCAGAAAGCCCCTGGAGATTCACTCTTACATCTGATTGGCCAGAACTGGCTCACGTGACCACCACTAACTCTAGGGGAAGCTGAGAAAACAAATATCCAGCAAAAGATCTTATGGCCATACTGTAAGGGCCTTAGACCAACCATGATTCATTTCTTGGGGCTAGGCACATTGTGACCAAACAAAATCAGGGTTTTAATAATTAGGGTAAGGCGGAGTGGAGAAAGACTGTTGGAAAACTCCCTGATGGTATCCATCTGAGATATTTTAAATGTGTGTCTACAACTAGTTAATGAGCTAGACCCGATACAAAAGAAATATTGTCCTTGCCTTTTAAGAGAGATTCTAAGAAACATAGACTGAGCTGTAAGGTTCTGGTAAAGAAAGTCCAGTAAAGCAGCAAATAAAATATTATATATCATAGCAAAGAAAGTCAGGCTAAAAGCCATTTGCCTCTATCCCCCCTGAAGCATGTCGAGTCTGTGACTCAGTGGTTGCTTTCTCTCTCGTGAACTACTGATCTTCTGAAATGGTTATTTTAGTGTTTTAGCCAACAAGTTCTTACCCATTTAAGTATGAATTCTGTGATTAATTACAAGGTGTAGAGCTCTCTTCAACCCATCAGCCTTTTCTGTTAATTTGTTTAAAATTTTGTTTCCTAGGCTGGGCTTTGATAATACAAACAGAAACAGTTAAGAACCAACTCCCACCTGCTAACTCAAATGAGGGCTGTGCAATTTGCCCTCTTTTCATGTTCTATCTCACTGATAGCTGACTTTACATCATTCCCTGTTTTGCTAAAGCTAGATCTAAGTTGTGACAAATTACTTTTTTATAAATGCTATCTCTTCAACTCCCACTGTATCTAGCCAGAGACACACCACCTTACGATTCCACTGAATATCCTCTGAGAAGGAACATTAGTTTCAGAAGGAACATTATCTGAGGACAGCCTAGAAAGGGAATGACAATGTGTATTAGTTCAGACTTTGGATCCCTACTAAATTTTATTTTTATTATTTTATATATTTTTTGCGGTACGCAGGCCTCTCACTGCTGTGGCCTCTCCCGCCTCGGAGCACAGGCTCTGGACGCGCAGGCCCAGCGGCCATGGCCCGCGGGCCCAGCCCCTCCGTGGCATGTGGGATCCTCCTGGGCCGGGGCACGAACCCATGTCCCCTGCATCGGCAGGCGGACGCCCAACCACTGTGCCACCAGGGAAGCCCCCTACTAAATTTTAAAAAGTGATCAGTCTTAGGGTTTATTTCTTTTGACACTTAAAAAAGCTTGCTTTTTCCTCCCTTACAATCTTAATAAATTGTAATAGCATTTTTGTCATACCAGATATCAGACAAAATGAACCCACTGGCAAAAAAAAACCATCCAAAATAATAAATTTGTACAATTACGACTTCTCTCTGCCCTCCTCCCATTCAGCTTACTCCATCTTTCAGTCTGGTTTCAGATATTAGTAAGTAATGGAATAATACACAGGAAATGAATAGCCCCTCCCCTGCCCTGTAAATCAGAAAAGTCATTTACAGGAGCTGAGTGATGGAGGGAGAGATATGTGGCAAGGGAATTGAACCTTAATGGCCACTCAAGAGCTATAACCATCTACCTCTCTGCCAGTCTGTCTGTCTGTCTCTCTCCTTCCCTTCCCTCCCCTCCCCATCTTTCTCAATATTGCCCCCTCCCCCATTTTCTTTCTTTCAGTTTCTTTCTTTCTTTCCCAGTTTACAAATCTCTCAGGCCTGGGAACCTATTGTCTTATTGGGAGGTGGTCTGTGTGTTTTAAACATTGAATTCTCCCAAGTGCCTAAAGTCACTCCTTAGGATGAACTTTCCCTTGACAATGGGATGCTTGGTTACTGGTCCTCCCTGGTGGACCCTGTTTTTGATCTGTGTGGTTTTCTGCAAGATGTTAATTGTGTGGTTCAACCTTATATTGTCATGAAAGAAGTCAGAGTCATGAAAATAATCAAGATTTGAAAATAAAAAAGTCATCATAACATTGTTTAGAATGTACTTCCTAGTTATATGCAAATATGGCCACTCTGAGAGTTTTCAAAATTCAAGCAAGAAAATGGATAGTTGTATCAGGTTCTGAAGCAAGAGATATAAGGAGTTACCATTCTTTTTTATCTACTTTCCTATATTTCTTTTCCTTCTTCCAACTTCAAGCTAGGAATGAACTCTGTCACTTCTCAAGACACCAGCAGATCATCTAAGCCATCTTCTAAACCTTGATTATACATTTAGAATCACCTGGGAAACCTCAAAAAATTTTAATACTTGAGTCTCTCCCAGAAATTATTATATCATTGGTCTTCAGTAAGCCCTGGGCATCAAGATTTTTTAAGAAGTCCCAGGTGTTATAATACCCAACCAAAGTTGAGAACCATTGATGGTTAGGGAAGAAGTTGTAAAACAATGATGGAAAAACATGTTTGGTGGACAAGTCACTTTGTGAAAGACTATACAAGTTATGCTATAGGTTTGGCTGCTGTGATAGAAATCCAAAATAACAGTGGCTTAAACACAACAAAAGTTATAATCTCTCTTATATTACAGACTGAGCTAGTGGGCATCTCTGCTTTGAGAAATTGTCAGAGGCCCAAGGTCTCTTTATTTTGTTGCTTTGCCCTCAATCACATGGTTCAGAACAACTTGCCACTATGTCCACATTCTAGTTAGCAAAATGGCACACTCTTTCTTTTCTTTTTTCTTTTTTTTTGCGGTACGCGGGCCTCTCACTGCTGTGGCCTCTCCCGTTGTGGAGCACAGGCTCCGGACGCACAGGCTCAGCGGCCATGGCTCACGGGCCCAGCTGCTCCGCGGCATGTGGGATCCCCCCGGACCGGGGCATGAACACGCATCCCCCGCATCGGCAGGCGGACTCTCAACCACTGCGCCACCAGGGAAGCCCAACACTCTTTCTTCTTAAGGAAACAATCTAGAGATTGCACATGTCACTTCCATGTCCCATCTAACAAACCAGAACTTAAGTCATAAGCCCACACTGTTGCAAGGAAAGCAAAGAAATGTAGCCTTTAATGTGAGCAGCTATATAGCCTGATAAAACATGGGCTTCTATTATTCTGAGGACAAAGGAGGAATACTGGAGGAAAACTGGCATTCTTTGCCACAAACATCTTATTGTCTTTCCAAGGTGAAGTCTTAGAGGTTCTGAAGTAGTTGGATTCAGCAGGAGGGAAGGAATGGGAGAAGAGGAGAGAACTCTGTGGTTAGAGAGAGTGAGTTCAGTGTTCAAGGTATTGGAGTAGGAGTCATCCAGGAGCTGGCTTGGGTGAGTCAAGTAGAGATAGATGAGATTCCCAGAGTAAAGGAAGTGCAGGGACGATGGGGCTACAAGTCTCACATGTGGAAGCCACTGTACAGAAGGCTGTTGTCACCTGATCCTCTGCTGTGAATGCTATTGCTTTTCCCACCCCATGTATTTAATAATGAAAATAGAATGGGGCTATTTATCAGGTCATATTCTGATCCGTGGAAGGGCTTGGAAAGAAATGATTTTTACAGCATAGGATTGCAAAAACTTATGCTGAATGAGGGATTTACACTTTTCTTTCAGACCCAGGCCACTGTTGGTGGGCATAGAACACTGGGTGTGTTGATTGCTAACATGATTTATTGCTGTCCCTGTGTATTCAGCTACATTCTATGACCTTTCTTTCACAGTGTCCTCTGCCTTGATAAAATCACTCTATTCTATGTCAAGTCTTTTTAATTCTTTTTCTGAATCAAGTAAGAAACAATTTCCAATGGATTCAACTCTAACTTTTTTTGCTCATTGTTTATTCCCTGGAGACTGAATAATACATTTAGAAGTTGAAGAATTGTAAGCTGCTGCTTTGTACACAGTGTCTTTAACTTTTTTGTCCAGGTTTTCAGCCTAGCCTCTGATGAACCTTTTATTTTTTTCTTTTTTACACATGAACTTTGGGTGTCCAACGTTAATCACTTGTGTCTGTGACTAACCATTTGTGTCCCCCAAATCTATGGAATCATTTAACTGGGCACATGGGGGGGATAATTGTACATACAAGAAAGAATGGTAATTAAGCAGTTATGCACAAAAGTAGTATTGCAACAAAAAAAAGGGGGGGTGTTGGGAAAGGACCTGAAACTTTATCCTCTGGTGGTCCATCCATCTACCCATCTACCCATCCATCCATCATTCCATTAAAAAAATCTTGCAAAGTGTGAGTCTCTATAGAACTTACTAAGATTCAAAGATTGTTATAAAATGTTTCCAGTCTTTGAAGAGTTTATATGTCATAACTTGAGCAGACCCAGTTTTGAGAAAAGAAAGGAAGTTTGTCAGGAAGAAAGGAAGGAAAGGAGATTATGTACCAACTGTGTTCTAACTACTGTGCCAAGTTTTACATACATCATCTAATTAATCATCAGGACTAAGAAAGACAAAGGCTATATCACAATTTAGTAGAAGAATATAAATGCATAAATAACTATAACCACATGTCATCGGTACTGTAATAAGAGTAGGAGCCCAGATAAGGGACAGGCTGATTCTGCCTAGGATGGACAAAGAAAGCTTCCCAGAGGAGCCCCAATTTCATATGGGTCCTGATGAATGATCGGGAGTTGCCCAGGTAGAAAGATGGGAAGGACACTATAAGTGAAAAGAACAATGTGCACAAAAGCATAGAGATGTGAGGAGTAGGGCGGGTTTGGACACTGTTGAGTGGTTGAGTGCTAAGAGGAGAGATTGGAGAGGTGGGTTGGGATTCTGTTTGCCAAGCTAAGGCATTTGAATTGTATTCTGTACGTAATGGGGAGCTACTGAAAGTTTATAAGCACGGGAGTAACATGATCAGATTTATGTTTTGTAAAGATGACTGGAAAAACAAGCAAAGGAGGAAAAGACTAAATACACTCATTTTCACCTTGCAAATATTTATTGAGTACTTACCATCTTCCAAGCATCTTCTAGGGGCTGAAGATATAGCATTGAGCTAAATAATCAAAAATTCTTGCCCCCATGCAGCTTTAAGGAGGGAAACAGTCTATAAACAAATATATGCATATAATCACTGAGGTGGTAAAAAGAGCTGTGGAGAAAATGAAGCAGGAAAGGAAGATAGATACATTCTTTGCAATTGGGTGAACACTTCACCCTATATATTGTAAATCCCACTGAGAAGGAAGGGAACATTTGAGCAAAGACCTGAAGGAAGAGAGAGCAAGCCATGTGGCTATCTGTAGGAAGAGAATTTTAGGCAGAAGGAATAGTGCAAAGCCCTCTGTATTATATGAGAGTTCTGAAAACCCTAAAATGACAAAAGAGAGGGATTTAAGATTTACATTCCCATATTTGTATGAAGGAGACACTGAGCCAAATAAATACTGATCATTTCTTACATATCATTCAGAACTTCTACTCATTTGTCTAAAAGTATTTGAGTTTGACAGGATCTTCTTTTATAGATCATTATGGGGCCTGACTTTTAGGCAGAAGTAACTAAACTGTTTCCTTCTATCACTCAAGACCAGCAATTTTGCATTTAAGCGGTGAAGCTCAGTTATCATGCCAAAGCCAAGAGAATAGTTCTTTGTTTCTTTTGTAGTTTTAAGCTATTCATTTCATTTTCAGATGCTCAAAATCTGTACTTGATGACCACATTTAAGGGAACTCTCCCCCAAACCTAAGAGAGACACTGATTGGATGGCACATGTAGAAACCCTTCAGCAAACAAACAAGATGAGTAAAATTGGGAATGTGTCTGGCTGATCATGGTCTAGCTTAGTGCATTGCACACATGGAGTTAAAAATGAAGTCAGAATCTGGAGTGATATCATTAGTGTATACCATCCTGGAACTGTAGTCAGACCACACACATATTTAATGCACTGAACCCACCTTGAAATGCCCCTCAGCCCCTAGAGAATGAAGTATTAGAAAAAATCAAGGGGCTGGCGGGAGGATGCTGAGTGATCCATAATGCTGTCAATGTCACAAGTCATCCTGAACAGCAGAATAAAGTTAATAGGGGAAGTTCTTTAGTGCTTGTTCAGCTGCCTGCCACCCAACTCTGTGGCAGAAAAGCAAGGAGGAAATAGATATATCACTATAGAATGCATCAATAATAAATTATAGAAATGTCTTATATATAAGGAGTAGTTCCCTATATTTATTTGAAGTATCAATCTTTAGGATTGTGTATTTGACCACTCAACGCCAAACAAAACAAAACAAAACAAAAACAGTCAAGTCTTTTTTTTAAGACTATTGATATTTTAATAATAAATTAATAGTATGAGTCAAAAATATTGAAGACAAGAATTGAAAAGTGTCAAGAAAAAAGAAGGGAAGTAATATATTTTCTAGTGTTCAATAAATAAAAAATTGGAATAAACGTATCTGTTTATAGCGTACGTAAAGAGCATCTCTGGATGTCAACTCTTCTATCTGAATTTTAAGTGTTATTTTTCAGCTCAGAGAATTTCATGGTTTATAGTAGAATATTTTCATTCCAAATCTATGTACCTTTATCTCTTAAAAATATTTCCTAAACTCTACCAGCATTGCACTACTTGGTTATGGAGTCAAGAACTTACACAATTCAACTAAAAGCTATCAAACATTTATTTAGAGGTTGAACACCTCCTGTGTTCAAGGTGCTGACTGGGCAACGTACTGCAGGAAATGCAAACTGAGTAAAATCTAGTGCTTCCTCCCAAAGACCATAGGAGGTAAAGTAAAAAATTATAGTAGATGACACAATATGTTCAGTGCCCTAAGGGTTCAAAGGAGAGAGAGAAGACCACGGGTTAGAGAAATCAAGGAAGGCTTCAAGGAAAAGCGACATTTGACCTAGAACCTTAATGGATGGATAGGATTTCAATAGGCAGAGATGAGGTTGGTTTGAGCAGAGTGGGGAAAACAATTCAGGGGAAGACAGAACTTATTTGAGACGAGAGTTTCCTGTTTTGCTGGAGCATGATGTATGTATGTGGGAGCAGCCAGCCTAAAGCTGGAAGGTGGGTGGCAGTCATGGGGTCTCTGGACTTCGATGTCAGCCTGCAGTCTGGACTCGATTCAGTCAGCAGTGGGGCTCCATCGAAGTCGCTGGATGTGACATGATGTGACATGACACCACTCTGTTTATGCTCTGGTGCCCATGCTTCTGTACTCAGTCACATTCGCCTGCTGAAAGGGTGAGGCTGGTTCTCCAGCCCTGGGGGACAGATTGGTTCTGTACTACAGATTTACTTAGAGGGCAGAGCATGGTAGGAGGTATTTGGGTAAGTTCCTCCCACTCCCCCAGGGATAATCTAGCTGCTGAATGCGGACTGTGACCTGGCTATTTAAGTGTCGTTTGAGCTCCTGAACATTTTCAGAAGTGAGGGAAAAAAACAGCGTCATCCACAAATATTTTTTCAGTGTAAATTTAAAATAAATTAATATAAAATAAATTAATTAAATAAAAATTAAAATATTTTAAAAGATATATTTTAAATTCACCTACTAGATGAACAGCAGCAGTTTTGCCCTGTTCTAGATTGGTGGTAAAATAGCAGTCTTAGCCAGAAGCAAAATAAAAGCTTGAACTCAGAATAGGAAAGGGCTAAGGCTAAGGTTGGTGCACCCAGTAGATAGGCTATGGAATCTTTGCCTTTGCAATGCTGTTCTATTATATAATAATTTCTCAGATAAGTTTTTTACATTCTAATTTAGGAGAAGCAAAGATAATGTTAGGTATTTAGCAAGATACAAAAGAAGTGACCGCCATTCCAGAAATACAGAAATTCAAAAGAAACTTTAACCTGTTAATAATGTGCATCATATAGGGCTCCCCTGGTGGTGCAGTGGTTAAGAATCTGCCTGCCAATGCAGGGGACATGGGTTCGAGCCCTGGTCCGGGAAGATCCCACATGCCGCGGAGCAACTAAGCCCGTGCGCCACAAATACTGAGCCTGCGCTCTAGAGCCCATGAGCCACAACTACTGAGCCCGCATGCCACAACTACTGAAGCCCACAGGCCTAGAGCCTGTGCTCTGCAACAAGAGAAGCCACCACAATGAGAAGCCTGCGCACCACAACGAAGAGTAGCCCCACCCGCTGCAACTAGAGAAAGCCCGTGTGCAGCAAAGAAGACTCAACGCAGCCAAAAATAAATAAATTTTAAAAAAACTCACTTAAAAAAAATAATGTGCACCATATAACATGATATGTAGTAGAATATAAAGTTCCAGAGTGTTTTCCTCTGGGTTATGTTCAGCACCTATAAACCCTGTTTAAACATCATCTTGCCAGGGGGCTGTTTGCCCTGTTTGTCCATTCTGGGCACCAGAAGATAGGCTGCAGTGGTTAGTTGGGTTTGTATTCCACATACAGACTTTTAACAGTACCTAAAAATGGTTCTTTAATCGAGATTTTTTAAAGACACAGAAACCTTAATTAAGAATGGCTGAAACCCTTGTAGGATGAGAACTTTACAGTACAAACTCTTATTTGACAAGACCAAAAGCAGTATTGTGTCAATTAATCAAAAAATTTGGTTAAAGTCCCAACTCCTAAAAAATAACAAAACATGCTTTGGCAATATTTTGATGTAGAGTCAAGGTCTTTTTTCCCCCTGAGTGCAGATCTGTGTTTTAAAGACTTTCTTACATAAATCACAACCACAATGCATCTATTTCTAGTTTCAGTTTATTTAAAGTAAAGCAGACATTTCTGAGGCAGTCTGAATCTAGAACCTGAGGGGACTTTTATGATTCCTATTACAGTCTTTTAAACATTGTTTTGCTCACCCCTATTGCAACAATAATTTTTTTAGTGGTTTGGGGTTATTAAGACTTTCCAATGCAGTCAACTTAATTTTCAGAATAACAACTACTCTCTTTTTTGCTATCCTAGTTTGTCGATTTTCATAATATTTAATTAAAATATGCTTAATTTAATTAAATAAAATACTACAATCACAATTCTAATTAACCCAAACAGGCTTGGGAACAAATACAATGAACTCTTGGTTAGTAAACCACAGCAGAAGTGGGAGCAGAAGTCCTTGGATATATTGGAGAGTAGTTACTGCCCTCATGTGCTCAGCCTGTTGTGCATATCAGAAAATTTAGTCCACAGAGGGAATGGAGAACATCTGTGAATCTGGCAAGTTAGTTAAGTGGAAGTGGTTGAGAGTTTCTACTGTATACAGTTAGTTAAGCAGTTAGTTTTTGTTAACTACTCAGAATAGCTATGTGATTCTAGATAAATATTACTAAAGAAATGGTTAAACACACACAGACATACACATACCTAAAGCAAAGGTATTTTTCTTAGGTGTGGGGAAAGGAAATGTTGGCTCTGGCCCTATTGTGAGCTTCCGTTTATATGTTGTTGGTATTCTTAAGTGTTCTACCCTGAATGTTCATCTGTACTGTAATTTCTATATATCAGGGATTTTATATTAATTACATAATTTTTAAACTCCTTAAAATATAGATAGTGATTATTTTATAGGCTTTTCTAAGAATTAGTGAAACAACGCATGTAGAGTGTTAATCACTGAGCTGATGAGCTTTACCCTCCCCCGTCATCTTCTTCCAGTTTGAATGCAATTGTCCAAAATCCGGACTTTGAGTAGAGTCTTCTTCAAAAGCATATTGACCAACTTGAAGGGGTTCCCACTGGCCAAATTTGGAATAATCCGAGCATCAGAATGAACAATGACAGGAATTAATTAAACACATTAAATTTTAAACATATCTATGAATCCATACACGTAGGAAATAAATTTAAAAGAGAGGGGAAGAAGGGAAAGCTCTTCTCTAGAAAAAAAAAAAAAGCCAATTAGTAAATGTAGAAGAAATAATAGAAATAATAAATTACCATTTTACAATCACCACAGTAATTACAATTATTTAGTCAAAAATCGTCAGTGGATGCTAAAACAATTGGGTGAAAGAACACTGGGGAATGGGATGTTCAAACAATCTTGCCTCATAGATTCTCATTTACTACAAAGGGAAAATACAGCTTTAACAATGGAGAAATCTGGTTAATACTACCTTCAGCAAGAGACTATACATAGCATCACCAATGAGGTGCAAGCTGGCATCATGAGGTCCCTAATTTGTTGCACACAAAGTCATCTGTGTAGTATTCCTGCTCTGACTCCCCAAGTCCCAGTTTAGCCTGAATCTAATTATGAGAAGGCAGTCAGACCCATCCAAATTGAGAAACATTCTGGAAAACAAAACAGTATCATCAACAACAAAATATGTAAATCGATGTGGCGAAAGAGAGAAAGGCTGGGAAATGATTTAGGTTAAAAGAGACTAAAGGGACAATTGGGGAAATTTGAATATGGCCTGTATAATACATAATGTTATCAAATCAATGTTAAACTTCCAGTTTTATGGTTATGTAAGAGAATGTCTTTATTCTTAGGGGTAAAGTGTCGGAAAAACAATAATAATAATAATTGTTGTGTTTATGTGTGATGTATAAAAGCATATAATGAGAGAGACGGAAAGCAAATGTGACAAAATAATTGGGGAATCTCCATAAAGGTTATATGGATGTTCATTATACTTGGAAACTTTCTGTAGGCTTGTAATTTTTCAAAGCAAAAGCTGAGAAAAATAAATATATCTCTACAGCTCTAGGTACTGCCCTTCCTAATTTGCTATTACACAGATTAGTGCAATGTTGGATCATCCAGTGCAAATTGTACAATTGTCCTCTGTCACCCATTCATAGGTTTGCTCTGTTACATGCATTCTCTCCCATAGCCACCACTTATAGCAGAGCATACAGAACCAAGGATTTCCTCTTGCACAGTAAAGCAAAAGCATCTCCAATATCTTGAAGTAGATTATATGCAGATCTTAGTGAAACTTGATAGTGGAAGAAGACATAGCAAAGAGCAAACCTTCTGACAGGGCCTCAGGGGTGCTTGCTAGAATTCCCACTAACTGCATAGATTATTAACCTAGTCACCAAGATGCCCTATGCAATACTTTAACTTGAAGTACACGTAACTGAGACTGTTAGGAAAAATAAACAGGCCAAAAAACTGACATGAGAATTTACCAGAGAAAATAAGGTAGATGGCAATCATATGACACAAGTCTCTACTAATCCAGTTAAAACTCAAAAGTTCAGCAGAAGTTTTCTGACCAAACAGGTCCAAATGGAGGCCCAAGTGGAGGAAGAGCTTGCTCCACTGAAGGTTCCCGAAGGAGAGTCCAGTGAGCAAAAGCGATAGGGTCGTCCCTGCCACTCAAGCACAACAGAATCACAAGGTGTAACTCTGTGACTGGAGCAAGATAACAGCACTGTGGAAACTTTGGTCTCTTTAAGAAAGGTGTGGGCATTTTCTACGTGCATGT
Source organism: Stenella coeruleoalba (assembly GCF_951394435.1). NCBI lineage: Eukaryota > Metazoa > Chordata > Mammalia > Artiodactyla > Delphinidae > Stenella > Stenella coeruleoalba. Next base: position 64,734,618 of record NC_137148.1, read on the forward strand.
CACAAAACAGTCCTGTCAGCAAGATCCAAGTATAAGAAAGGGAAACTCTAAGGTACAATCCAAACAACAAGATGAGAATATATACACAGGCAGGAAGGTGTAACAGAGAGGTTAAGGGTGACTTTCCACCGATAGGGTTAATTAAGACATTCAACTCTTCAGCAGAATAAATGAGAGTGACTGTTTTAAAGACTGGCCAAGTTTGTGTGTAATAATTCTCTTCTTCAAACTAAGAACTTCCTTTGGTGGTAGTAGAAAAGGTCATATTTGTTTGAGCCAGATGTTAGTAGCCTGGAATGGGAAGACATTTTGAACAACAACAACAACAACTACAACAAAAGTATTAGGAGAAATGTGAAAACCAAAGAGCTAAAGCAGACTGGTCATGGGAATTAGGGAACATACATACTGTTGCTTCACCTACATGGATTTTCTGACCCTAGGATCAGGTGCTATAGGAATCACAAACATTCTAAAGAACATAAAACATCAGAAAATAAAAGGGGCTTTAAATATGATAATACACATGGGATAATAACGTCTGAACTTTTGAAGTTCTTGTCATGGACCAGGCAGGCAGAGTTCTAAGTATTCTAACTCATTTACTCCAATTCTCTGAGTTAAGTGCCACTATTCCCATATTACTTATGGGAAAATGAAAGCACAGGGCAGTTAAACTACGCAAGGCAGAACCAGGGTTTGAAACCAGGCAAACTGGCCCACGTGCTCTTAACTACTGTTCTTTGCTGAAATGTTATTAAACCATTACAATAATCTTTTTGTAGACCCCTTAATGCATGGTAAAGTGTTTTAAAAAATTAAAAACAGTGGCAAATATGTATACGCAGGATGCTCCCCATTTTAAAAATATGATGATTAAAGGAGAGAGAGAAACTGAGGGAGAAAAAGCAAGCATGAGGAACACCGAGAGAGAAGATAGGAAGGCAGTATGCAAGAAGTCAGTGCTAATCTCTCAATGATGGTTTCTCAGTAAATTTTATCTTCTTATTATTATGAAATTTAAATTTTTTCTATGGTGAAAATGTATCATTTTATAATTTTTTTAAAAAGCTACATATAAAATAAATATTCTGGAACTTAAAAAATAATCATGTCAGATATTCATAGAAGCAGACCTAGTCATCGACTCACTGTTCCTCGAACTTCACCATGTACCTGCCACTTTCACAATTTTTGCCATACGAGTTCTACCTCCACTCTGATTTACTTAATAATCCTTTCAATTAAGTCACTATTTTAATTTAGCATCCTAAGTAATATATATGAAATAATATTTTTGCTATTATATGGGTTTTTTAAATGTAAATAAACATGTAACTCTTACAATGTCTTGGGCCACCACACTATGAATGGCCACTTTGGGAAAGACTATGCTCCTCCAATACTGGCTTCAGAATCACTTAGGTGTACATGACAAAGAGGCAGATTCCTGGTTTATGGAAGCCTGGAAACCTGCCTTACAAACAGACTCTCTGAGAGATTTTCATCAGCCTAAAGTTAAGAACTGTCATAGTATGGGTTCCCCAAGAGGATGTATAATGGTCAAGGATTTGGTACTGACTCTGAGGTAAGTAAAGAATTTAGCAAGATAACCGGGATGCCATCCAGAACTGTACCATCAGACCACCCCAGGAGACAGATTGTGTACAGCATTAGCGATAACCTGGTGATGGTAGAGGGGAAAGGCTAGTTATTGCAAACTAAATGAAATCCCTAGTTTCTTTTGTTACCAAAAACGACACCCTAGAGAGTGGCTTTGCTGTCTTGTTTTAGTGACAGTTCTTACTGCTGACAAATCTTATCGCAAAATGTATTAAGTATGTGACAGTTCAGATTAAGGTTGAGGTAGACCTATAAAAGTAGAGACAGACAGCTGCCCCAGATCCAAAGTCCAGAAAGGAGTTGCTGCAGCAGAGGGAGCAACAGAAGCTCATGTGAAGGAACCAGTTAAAGAGCTGGACACTGTGGGCAAAACAGAAGTTGGCCAATCAGTGAGAATCTTAGGTATGAGCTGATCTGAAGAACTGAATGAAGAAAGTTTTCAGTTTAATTTCCATGTTGGAAGAGACGAGGCTTTGTTGAGAAGGTACTTTGATGATCCCTCTGCAGAGTGGAAAGAAGCCTCAGAGCCTGGAGAAGAAAGCTGCTCTGCATAACCAGGAGACAGAGCTGGAAACAGCCTGAAGGGAAGGGGCTTTGTGGCAGCTGCCAGCAGGAAGAGCCGCTTGAGGCTTGGGAAGAAGTGTCTAAAAGGGGTGTCTCTGTTGAGATGCTGTCATTGGGTGAGGTGACCCTTCTCCATAAGTTACCAACAAAACCACACATATCACAAGGTGTGCAGACCAGACTCCTGGAAGCTAGTGAGGGAGGAGCTGACAGCTGCTATGTGGGTTATACAATTAATGGAGAATTTGCAGATGCGTAAGACCAGAATAGAGAATGGAGATGACTTTGTTCGAACACATAACAGAGGTCTGTGGGGTGATGAGGCCCGAGTAATCTAGTCCAGGTAGATGTGGGCTAGGAGAGAAGCATCATGTAAGGAGACATTCTTGGAGGGATTTCACACAGTGACAAAGGTAGAACCTTCACTGGGTTACTGCCAGGAGCACTGGGGCTAGGGAGTTTGTAGTTTGTTAGTATTACAAAAATCCAGAGGAAGAAACTTTGCTGTTAAGATGGACAAATACTTAAGCAATTGGGAGGAACATTCTCTGGTAACAAGAGAGGCATGTATGAGTGCAAAATCAATGTAAATGAAATCATGCTGTAATCAGAAAAGGGTTTGATAAAGATAGCAAAGAGAAAACGTGGAAAGAGGACCTGGAACAAACACTGTCCTGTGACTTGTATTCTGTTCTCCTTCTGTTGCAAGCATAGCCTGGGGCCCTCAGGACCCACTGACCTGGTTACCTCCAGCCTAGCAGCCCTTGGCTTATTGGTTTAACTATATTTCCTATACATTCTCTGAGTCTGTTATTCCTCTTCTGAAATGTGTAATTGCTATTTATTTCTAACTTTTTTTCTATTATATACACATCATTTTGAAACCTGATTCCATTCTTAATATTGGTGGTTCTCAAGAATTTTCTGGTCCTCTTGAATTCCTTTTCCCTTAATGTTCACATTAAACCTTTTATAACTGTATCTGCCCACTCCCCTGCCCCCTTTCCCGACATGCAAAAAAAAAAAAAAAAATACAGGATAGCTGACCAGCAAGGTGATTAGAAAAAGAAGGGAAGGGAAGCTAGTATTCTGTGGAACTGGGGGCTCCAAGCATGGGTTAATGGATGGTTGGGACCATCCACTGTGTCACATAACACTCTGCAAATTGACTTTGCCCTTTCATATTTAAATGATACAGGTGTCAACGAAGATATGAGATGGTATCAAGTTTGTCATGATTCAATGAATGTGCATCTGTCTTCCCTCGTCCCACCAAGGGAAATGCATTAGGCTGGTGATGGTCAGCTGTCCAGCTAGGCTGGACAACTAGGCTGAGGGAGCACCAAAAAGGGGCTTTCACTGCATTTTGTGCCCCCTACCATTTCATCCTAAGACTCCAACCAAATTACTTTACATGGTGGCAAGAACTGCTCTGGGCTAGCCACATCATCTGGACCTAAAATTCAGATGTCAGAAACAGTTTCCTCTAGGTTATAGAACTATGTTGCCAAGCCAGCCACAGATTATAAAATAACCTCTGGGCATGTACATGAACCGTCACACCACAACACTGTGATGACGACCAGTCTGTGGGCACATGCTTTCATACATCCAGTGGGCCTTGGACCCAAGGAGGCACTGAGCATAGCAGGTCTGAACTGGCCACCACTAGTAGCTAAACCGTTTGAGGAAGGCGGGGCCTGGGCTTGCAAAGGAACTTGCAGCAGTAAAGAAAAGGGAGGCACTGGGCAATGCAGAGTTGGTGGTGTAGAGCAGCTGCAGTCGGTTCTGAGATACGTTGCAGAGAGTGTGACCAATACTGCAGGGAAATAGCCTGACTCATACCCTCAGCACCTGAGCACTCACAGTCAGAAGGCCACTCTATAGCACCCCCATGCACTCTGCTACCATCAGCTGAATTCTATACTTACTAAGATTCAGGTTATTTGTTCCTCAGCCTGTTCCATGCCAGTTAAACGTGTCGTTATTAATAATAAATAAAATATATAAATATATGAAATATGAATGCAAAAAGAAAAGTTGTTTCTATGAAAACTTGGTTGAATATTTTGAAAACATTCAATAAAAGTAAGTTGCTGGGCACTGGTTAAAGTGGAAAAGCAATTATAAAAATTTAGATGGACTCTGCATTCAGTTTGTCCAACAGGTGTCTTTAAGTTTTTGCTTCCTTTTAAAGAAATTATAACTGGAAATAGTACTGGATATACTATGGGTGCAGTTTATGCATGAAAGATAAGGTAGAACTCCAACCAACTGACCAACATTCAAAGAAAAAGTCTTTATATCAAAAGCTTGGCAAAAGAATGCAGTTATTTTAATTTAAAATACAAATTTGATGTGTATATCCATGATATTTTTATGATTCATCTCTTTAACATCTTCCATTAACCAACCAACTCCCTGTCCTGATTGCATTTGATTAAAGGGTCTCTGTGGAACTCCCTCATTCATTATTCTGTTGAGATCCAAGGAATGAGGAATTCCCATAATCAGTCTCTTCTTCAAGGTACAGGGCAGTAGCATTTCATAAAGAAGGAAGTTCTAAAGATCTTGTGTAATTCAAAGCTTTAATTCCAGCCTAATCATGAACAAAAAAGGACAGGTATTCCTAGTTATCAGCTAAAAGTGGCACCATGATTGTGTTACCGACCTTCCAGAGTGGGTCCCCAACAAGAGTCCTTCTGCCTGGTGTTGTTCGCGCTGATAGAAGGAGACCGAGTTTGGTTCAGAAGCGAAGGAAAGTTTTATTCTTTGATCAAAGAATGGAGAGGTGGGAGCTCCCGCTCTGGAGTACACACTCTCTGAGACGGGCGGTTGGCGGGACCAGTTTATAGGGTTCATCTGCAGAGGGAGGGGCAGAGTCCTTGCCCGTTGGGGCAGGTGTGTTGCGCAAGGCACACCATATCTCAGTGCCAGCATCTCTGCACTGGGAACTCCAATCCCATGTCTTAGGTGCAAGGCCTCTGCAGGGCCCCGCTACAGGCAACTGAAACTAGACTAAGCACAAAAGAAGTGGTTAGACCTTATATTGTATCATCTAGATTCCATCTTATTTTTCCCAGGACCCCAGTGGGCTTTGCTGGTGACAATAGCGATAGCAAAACCCAATTTATAAAAATCCCTAACATACCAGCTTTGAAATTGAGATTCTTGATAAATTTAGAAGCAGTTTCAGAATTTGCATTCTTTCCATTTTGTGCACAAAGACGTTACTATTTTATACTACATCATTTCAAATTGTCCTGTATCAGAAGCAACTCTCTTTTTCTGGGACAGTAGAAGTAAGCCTCCTAAAGAAGATGGTTCCAGGCAACACCTCTCTTCTTGATGACGCAGGTCTCTCCCCTTGAGCTTCATTTTGGCGTAGAAGCTTATGCTCATTACAAGCGTTGACCTTCTCTGAGCTTTTCCCTGGAATAAGTCACTTTTTTAAGGTCTTCTCTTTCTTCAGATGCTATGAGTCTCTAGCAATATCAGTGGGCTTCAGCTCATTTAAGTTCTTCTTGAAGCTTGTGAATGACTTTGCAGGTTGTTTTATTTTAAAGTATAGGACCGAGATATTTATCTACAAATAAGTTTAACATATCTAGGCAATTTGATTTCTTCAACATGTCTTTCTCCATCGCTAGGTCTCTGACCAGAATGTCAACTCTAGTCCCTTAATAATACTTTCAGATGACCTGTTAGAGTCCTTCAGGTTAAATATGAGGCACTGATACACATTATCTTGGCTTTACCAAATGGCTTTGACCAGAGCTTCTCATACTGAATTCTAGGACCTGGAAAGGTCAAGAGGCAGTTCTGAGGGCATTACAGAAATCAGAGGAGCAGAGACAAGGACTCCAGCAAAAGGAACTGTTCTCTTCCTCTGTGCCTTCTGTCTGAATTTCCCAATTTTATTCTGAGATAGCTCCTTTACCTGGAGCCCCCTTATGCAGTTACATCAATCAACTGACCTACGTGTAATGCCCAGAAATTGAGCAGAAACAAGGCCCCAGCCCCTAAACTCCCAAACTTGTTAAAAGGACATGCACGATGTTTAGGCCCTTGATTCTTTTTTATAGCAGCTTTTCTGAAAAGTAAGTCACATATCATGAAATTCAATCTTTTAGATGTACAATTCAGTGGTTTTGAGTGTATATATATATACTGTTGTGCAACCATCACTATGTGATTTCACAGCATTTTCATCACCCCAAAAAGAAACCCCAAACTCACTAGAGTCACTCCTCATACCAGCATCCTTTCAGCTCTAGACAACTACTACCTTTGTCTCTATGAATCTGTTTATTCTGGATATTTCATATAAATGGAATCATACAATATATGACCTTTTTTGTATCTGGTTTATTTCACATAGCATAATGTTTTCAAGGTTTACCCATGTTGTACCATATATTAGTATATCTTTTTTTTTTTTTTTTTTTTTTGGCGGTATGCGGGCCTCTCACTGTTGTGGCCTCTCCTGTTGCGGAGCACAGGTTCCGGACGCGCAGGTTCAGCAGACATGGCTCACGGTCCCAGCCGCTCCGCGGCATGTGGGATCTTCCCGGATCGGGGCACGAACCCGGCAGGCGGACTCTCAACCACTGCGCCACCAGGGAAGCCCAGTTAGTATATCTTTTATAGCTGGATAATATTCCATTGTATGGATATATCACATTTGTTTATACATTCATCTTTTCTTTGCTTTTTTTAAACATCTTTATTGGAGTATAATTGCTTTACAATGGTGTGTTAAGTTTCTGCTGTATAACAAAGTGAATCAGCTATACATATACATATATCCCCATATCTCCTCCCTCTTGTGTCTCCCTCCCACCCTCCCTATCCCACCCCTCTAGGTGGACACAAAGCACCGAGCTGATCTCCCTGTGCTATGTAGCTGCTTCCCACTAGCTATCTATTTTACATTTGGTAGTGTATATGTATATATATTCATCTTTTGATGGACGTTTGGGTCTTTTCCACCTATCTGCTATTGTGAATAGAGCTGCTGTGAACACTTGTGTACAGATTTTTATTTGAACACCTGTTTTCAATTCTTTTAGGTATGTGCCTAGAAACAGAGTTGCTAGGTTATATGGTGATTTTATGTATAACTTATTGAGAAATTGCCAAACTGTTTTTCATAGCAGCTGCACCATTTTGCATTCCCAACAGCATTGTATGAGAGTTCCAGTTTATCCACATCCTCTCCAATACTTGCTGTTTTCTATTTCAAAATATTATTATTATTATGGCCACCCTCATAGATATGAAGTGTCATAAGGTCAGTCACCTTATTGGTGTTTTTATTTGCATTCCTGGATGACTGACAATATTGAGCATCTTTTCATGTTCTTATTGGACATTTGTATACCTTCTTTGAAGAAATATGTATTCAAGAAGTTTGTCCAAGAGATATGGGAACATATGTATATGTATAACTGATTCACTTTGTGATAAAGCAGAAACTAACACACCATTGTAAAGCAATTATACGCCAATAAAGATGTAAAAAAAAAAATTGCATAGTCTGTTGTTTTGTTCTTGAGTTGTGTGATGGTGAATTTTATGTGTCAACTTGGCTAGGCTATGGTACCCAACTGTTTAGTCAAACACTAGTCTATGTGTTGATATGAAGGTATTTTGTACATGTGATTGCCATTTATAGTTGACTTTAAGTAAAAAAGATTACCCTTGATAATGTGGGTGGGCCTTAATTCTATCAGCCTTAAGAGCAAAATCTGAGGTTTCCTGAAGAAGAAAGAATTCTGCCTCAAGACTAGAAATCTTGCCTGAGTGTCCAGCCTTTAGGCCAGATCCCATAACATTGTGAGCCAATTCCTTAAAATAATCTCTTCATATGCATGTGTGTGTGTGTGTATAACTACATATATAATATATATGTATATATGCTTATATATATTATATATTTATAAATAAATATTATATATTTTTATATATATATATATGTGTATACACATATATAATATGCAAACACGCTCACACAGTATACATATACATCCTATTGGTTCTGTTTCTCTGAAGAACTCTGATGGATAAAAATTGCTAAAGTTCTTTATACATTTATATATTCTGGATACTAGACCCTTATCAAATATATGAAGATAGAATCCATGTTTGGTTAAGCCACTTCAGCTGAGTTTGTTACATGCAGCCGTAAGATCCTAAATGAATCTCATAAGGGTTTTAGAGAATCAGATAGGATAATGCATGTAGAACAATTAAAACAGTGCTTAATACATAACTCAATGTTATTATTATTTTCACACATCTGAATTCATTTAGAGAAATGAGCCCTGCTCACTGAGGCTTAAAGATACTATTCGTTATTCAGTAAATGCTTATGAATTCCTATTATGTATAACACACTATATGATGCAAGGTCAGCTTCATAGCATGCGGTCTGTGCAGTCATACAGGGCCCTGTGCCTGGTTTAATGCTCTGTTGTCATCATCTTAAAATTCTTATCAAGTCTTGAACAAGAGGCTCTGCATTTTTATTTTGCACCGGGCCCTACAGATTATGTAGCCACTCCTGTTATAATGAATAGAAAATTCTTTTTGCTCAGAACAGTAACTGATGTTTCTAAAAATTACCATGTGTTATTCAGAAAATAAAAATTTTTGCTGAATATACTCTGTTTCAGAAGACTGAGAAATATACAGAAATATCTTACCAACCGCAATGTAAATAAATGAAGTTTTGACATGTAACAGGTAAGCTTACATTATCTGAAAAATTCACTTATTTAGAACAGTCAAGTGCCTGATAAATGAAATATCAATATATTTTGCAATAACAAGAAAGAGAGAAACTGTAGGTTTTGTTATGGTAGTAGTTATTCGGGGTTGGGGAGTTTACACTGCTGAGGTTTTGGGGGTTATGAAATAAAATTTTTGAATTAGGTATCGTCTCCCAGTTATGATTGGTTACATACAGGAGCTCGCTGAGAGACATTGGACAAATTGCTTAACTTCTCTAAATCTTAGTTTCTCTTTCTGGAAAAATGAGGATAACATACAGCTCGCAAGTCTATGCAGAGAATCAGATATTTAGCACTGTGTCATATGAGGTACAATAAATGTGCTTTTCTCTGAATTTTCTCTTTCAAAGATGTATTGAGCACGTACTATGTGCTATGCCTCATTTTAACCATTCTGGACGTGTAGCTGGGTGAAGGTCCTTGTTCTCAAGGAGATTATATTCTAGTAAAGAAGGACATGATAAGTATGAAGAGAGATAAATATAATCACTTCAGGCTGCAATAAGTGTTAATGAGGGTTAAATGGGTGGGGGGCTGCTCTAGCTAAATGGGGGGGCGGTCAGGGAAAAGCTCTCTGGGAAGGTGATGTGTGAATTGAGATCTGAAAGACGAAAACGAGGAAGTCAGGTGAGGATCCCAGACAAGCACATTCTTAGCGAAAGGCACGGCAAGAACAAAGGTCCTGAGAGTGAAATGAGCTTGGCTTTTGTGGAGACAGTGACCAGAGCACAGGAGTCAGGGAGCGGAGTGGTCTGTGAGAGCAAGAGGACAGACAGGTGCCAGGTCAGGAAGGGCTTTGAGGACCAAGGACAGCAATTTGAATTTTATTCTGGTTCACAGAAAAGCCTTTGGAGGGTTTCAAGTAGGGAAACTCTATAATCCAATTTTATGCTTCAGGAAGATTCCTCTAGCTGGCTGCTCTGTGGAGGACTCAGAAGGACTGAAGGTTGGCAAGAGTGGTGGCAGTGACCACTTACTGGGGGTGTTGCATTAATCCAGGAAGAGGAAGATGGAGGCTTCGACTATGGTTGTGGTCTTAGGAGATGGTAAGAGGTTGGATTTAGGATATACTTCGGAAACTGACAGGACTTACAGTTGGACTGAATATAAGGGTTAGGAAAGGAAAGAGCTTTTCGTTTTTCCCTGATGAAAAATTTAATATATGTTCACTATAGAGACCTTGGAAAATTCAGGAAAGTATTCAGCAGGCTACCTGTTCTAATATGTAAACTTAGCTTTTTCTTGCACAAGAAGAAGTCTATTATTATTGTTACCCTTTTGAAGATTTCGGTGTACCTTAGCTTATTAGAGGCATGGGGGATTATTCAAGTTAGAAAACAGAGAGAGAGGGAGAAGGAGAGGGAAAAAAAATACCTGTTTCACCCTGTTTAATACAGACTTTCCTAACCTTAGTTGAACTTTTAATTATTTTGGTGGTTGTTTTGTATAACATCTACTATCAGCTCTATCAATGATCACCAGAAAACAAGATCTAATACTGCACTGGATCTTTTCCTCTCATTTCTCACTGTTTCCCTTATGTATAGAGTTAGATTTGCAGGTTCTAAACTCAGGACCATTTACTGAGTGCACCAACACAATTCTTGCACTGGCTTTATTCCTTCTCTTAATATTCTAGGAGGCAGGGACTTCCCTGGTGACACAGTGGCTAAGAACACGCCTGCCAATGCAGGGGACACGGGTTTGAGCCCTGGTCCAGGAAGATTCCATATGCCTCAGAGCAACTAAGCCTGTGCACCACAACTACTGAGCCTGTGCTCTAGAGCCCGCGAGCCACAACTACTGAGCCCGCGTGCCACAACTACTGAAGCCCACATGCCTAGAGCCTGCACCCCGCAACAAGAGAAACCACCATGAATGAGAAGCCTGCGCACCACAATGAAGAGTGGACCCCGCTTGCCACAACTAGAGAAAGCCCGTGAGCAGCAACAAAGACCCAACGCAGCCAAAAATAAATAAAATTAAAAATATATATATTCTAGGAGGCACATGGTGTCTGGATTACATTGTTCTATAGTATTTTCAACTGTCTTGCTAATCCACTGCTGTTTCTTCTAACAGTTATTCTTACAAAAGCGGTAGGGAACTTGTATAAAATTATGTTTAAAATTGACATTGTCTTCCAAATATCTTATTTTTCTCTTAATGGAGAAAGTGACAGCCAGTGGAATATGAACTACATTGATAACATACAACTAGTAGCAATGAAAGAAACTGAGTTTTAAACTTGAGAACGCACATCTAAGGTGTTTATAAATTTATACAGTCAAATGTCCTTAATTTAATGCTCCATTTAATTTGTAATTTGGGAGCGACAACACTGGGTATTTAGTGAGGTTCCAAGTATCCAGGGCAGGGGTTGGGGGAGAGGGAGATGGTAGAACAAAAATATTTCCTTTGTCTTTTATGACTTGAAATTGTCTAAAATGTGATGAAGAAAAAATACTTCATTTAAAAAATATATTTTGGGATAGGTATTGGTAATAATAATTAATAATGAGTGCTTTTATGCCCCAGAAGCAATTGGTGCTGCTTGTCCCATTAAGGTGGACATGGTGAGCCTTGATTATACTCAGCTTAATTTGAAGATTTTAATAAAGGAAAAAATTTGTAGGAAGTGTGGTATATTATCATACTTAAAACAGCCAATTAAATTAGTCTCCTGATACCGGCTACTTTATAAATTCATTTATCACACAAGTTATTCTGACCTTTCCACCTCTTCCTGGATAAGGATGGTAGCAATTTCCCAGTAGCAAAATTATTGATTTTTTTTTTTTTTTTTTTTTTTACAGAGCTTCTTTTCCAGTTTGAGTTTCCTTTCTTTCTGCACTTCTATTCTTGAATCCCCTTCTGAGAGACTGGAGTTCCATTTACACACTGGCAAGAAAAATGCTGTTTGGAAGGATATGGGAAGCTGCATCTTAACGTCCAAGCTAATTAACCACACCTAAACAGTTTACGAAGGCATTTTGCTCAATATGGAGTATTTCCCTTATTCAATAAACAGAAGAAAGTGTTGATCATCTATTGAAGCTTGGCATACTCGCCAAGCAAATGTCAATCCTTTTTTACACCATTCAGTTTCATGGGCTCTAATACCTTTTTCCTAAATTTTAATGTTGATTCCTACATGTTAAATGATGATCCATTTCTCACATGCAATATTGACATAGATCATTCACTCAGCTAATTGAGAATGTTTCCCTTTATCAACAGTTTTTCATGGTTCAGGGGCACGACATCTCCTTCTAAAAAATAATTAGAAGGTGACTCTAGCCTTTTACCAGATTTGAGAGATTTGAAGAAAATAACGATCTTTGCAAAAATTGCATTTGAAGTCAGTCTTTCTAAAAGATAAAGAATTTTCCAGAGAAATAAGGGGGGCAGGGGTCATGGATGGAAGAGAGCTTCCATTTACTGAGTACCCATTATAAGCCAGAAACTGTGCTTGGAGTTTTACATGAGTTTTTTCCTTTAACACCATGAGGTGTTTATTTATTTGCATTCTGTGGTGAAACTGAGGCCTGGAGAGGTCAAGTAACTCATGCAATCAGCTGATGGATGCTTGGCCTGGGCTCTAACACCAAGTCTGTTGGACTAGATGCCATGCTCCTTCCATTTCACTGTACTTTGCTGCTTCAGTTGGCAAGATCAATGGCGTCCCCATACTCTGAGGGTTGCAGCAACTCAGTGATCAGAGCTGGTTCAGATTCAGAGTTCCCTTGACTGTTTTCTCGGTGGTGTTGATAGAGGCGTGGGAGGCTCTTATCCCATGTAACTTTGATCTCTCACCCATGGTCAAAAGCAGGTAGTCTCTTAGCGTGAGGCTGAGATACTGAAAAGCTCCGTGCGCTCTTACACAAAGAAGCAAGACTATCACTGCTTCCTATCAGTGTTGCTCTTTGTTTTCCCTTGGTAGCTGGGATTTTGTTCTAAGGAAGGACACTATTATACATTTTCCTCTGTGCTACTCACACATTTGCTGATAGCTACTCAACCAAGTACACGAATTACTGAAAGGTTCAATCACCTATTATTTTAGACTATTACTCATAGTAATAAACTGTTGGGATATCTACTGAAGAGAGAACAACAAAGCATCATAAAAGCAGCATTCCTGTGCTTATACACATTCATAAAGATCAGCGCTAAGAAGAATTTCCATATTGCTTTGGATGTTAAACATACATAGTCCAATTTTCTCAGGCCACCCTTCAAAGGACTATCTAGTTCTTTTAAAACAAATAAAAAATATGTGTAGCTCAGTATTGAGAGGGAAGACTGGTCTCAGGGATTCTTTTGTTTTTACAAAATATATTGGCATTTCCTCCTACCAAAATACCTATGACTTGTCCAGGAAGAAGCATCTTGATCCAGAGCTATCTGAATTATTTTTCTAGCTTCAGTTAGCACTCTTCAGGAAAAAGTCAGCCTCTTGAGCTCCAGCCTTCATATCTTGGGGCACTGTCTGAGATGACCTAGATAACCTGAGTGAGGCAGGATGGACTAGAAAAGGCAGGTTAAGGAGTTACCTCTCCTACAAGGGTGAGGCAGGCAGTGGGGGCACAGGCCCAGCTGCAGGCACTGGAAGTGAGTCCAGTCCAAGAGCAAAGGAAGTCTGCATCTGACCTGGTTGTTGTCTAGCCAGAAGGCTGCCAGCTTGGGGCTTGATGCCAAAGGAAGAATCCAGAAGCTGTCAGAGATTGAGAGTTCCACACCTTTGCCTGAGGTTCAGGAGCAGCCTGGGGACTGAAAAATAGGATCAAGGTGAGCTTTAGTTCTAGAAGAACCCATAATAGTTAAATTACCAAGGAGAAGAAACACAAAAGGGCAGCAGTTACAAGACCAATGAATATGGTGGGAACAGGTCTTCCAAGCCTGGGTGGCAGACCTAAAGCAGACACTGAATTCCAGGCTTAATTTCCTTAAGTCATTCCTGAATAATGTTGGGCCTGGGGAGCTCGGATGTAGGGAAGGGGTTGTCAGAATAGCTGCATTTGGAGCCCAGGGACCCCCTAGGAGGACAACATCAGGGACTGGGGAAAAGGCCATGGGGACAGGCTGTATTCACTGAGGTTGTACATCTGTGTTTCAGGAAGTCAGTCTGGAAAGAAAGGGCACAGGTACTCCAGATGAGGGCTCTGGGAAAAACATGCCTTCTTTCTATTGCTGTTGGCTCTTCTGAGGCTGTGGAGATCTACCTCTTTTGTTCTCCCTGGGACCCTATTAAAAGGTTTCTTGTGTTCAATTTGTATGTGGTTTTCCCATTCCTATGGGTTTCCTGAAAATTCGAATACAGGTTTCAGATGACCCAGTAATAATTTATAGATACCATGGCTCAATGACTTTGCCCTGGAGACTCCTACCTCTTAGAGAGTCTGCTACTTGTTGAATGTTGAAGGATCCAGCAGAGCAACACAGAGCCAAAACCACATATGGAGTTAGAGCCCCATATGGCACTAGAGTGGAATTAATTGGAGTAGCAATTGCCATTCTATTTCACATAATTTTGTGTTTTTATTCCATGGAATTTTAGCCACAAGAACGTTATTCACAGGATGTGTCTGTGGCATGTTTTGCACTGACGAACAAAAGGGAACACTGCATCGACCACGATGCAATTACACTTCCTTCTGCACAACTTCACCCATGCCTGACATGTGGAATCTGCCCAGGACTGGCTGTGAACCCTGCAAAACCGCTGTACGATAAATTATTGTCATCATGCCTCAGAAGGCTGTGTCACATTTGCCTGCAACCATTGTACAGACCTACCTTTTAAAAATAGATGTGTTTTTGCACTCTTGAAACTACTTATTTTCTTACTCTTTGTCACAACCAGCCTAGTTTAAGCTGACGGTAAAAAGAGGTTTTGGAGGTTTTCCACCACAAGGTTATTTAAAGTTCTTTGAGCTGCCGCCAGACCTTCATTTAGCATTTTAATAAACTTCCTGGGCCAAGGAGTAATTTTCCTGTATCCTCTTTGTCCTCAGCATGAAGTAATAGTACAAAAGAGGGTCATCATTTTTAGGCCAGTCATCTGCATGAATTATAAAATTATCCTTACGAATAACCAGATATAAGGTCTGGGATAGAGAAAAGGCGATCAGACTTTTTTCTGTGGTTAACATTAAAAAGGGGTGGTCATAGACACATCAAGGGTTTAAGAAAGTGCCAACAGAAATATTTTTCACACAGATAGTTAGAAAGGACTTTAAAAGAAACTGCACATACAGTCAAGTTACAGGAAGATAACTAGAATTAAATTGCCTAAACTTTTGCTTGCTGGTGGTGTCCTTATCTGGAGCCTCTCTAAAGGCAGAAGTACCAATAGACTCCCATGTTTACATGGTGATATGGAAATCGGCCTCCAAGACAGTTGTAAGGCTCCCCAGAGAATTTTTTGGAAACTGCATCTCTGGGTGCGGTGTGATGTCACTTTTCAGTGTTTCTAGGCATTGTGCCAAAACTCAGTTTCAGGAAAATAATTGCAAAAATGTTTAAATAATTTGCATGATGTTTCTGAAAGCAAAGGAAAAGCTGCCTGCTCCATTCCCAAAGGAGATTTCAAGACACAATCAATGTTGGGCCACAAAAACACTGTTTAGACAGAATAATTATCAGCCCTTCCCTTCTCTTACATTATTAAACTGAGGTCTATTCCCTCTGAGGGTTTCACCTGGCATATGGAAAGACTGTTTTGCTAAGTCCCCTTTATGGATGTTCAAACAGGCTAAGTAAATTCAGAGTTTACTAAATTGGCACTTTCATGTACATCATTTGACATGAAGTTGCTTCTACGTCATGATTAGCTTTTTTGTTTCTATTTCATGTTATAATCAAGTATGATGGAATTATATAGGATGGTTTCAAACTACCAGAATTCTTGAAAATGTATCCCAATGCTGAGTTCATTTCATTCATTATTGACACCTTTAAACTGAGCTCAAAGAACCCTAAGTGACAGGGTCATCAAAACAACACACAGAAGGATGCAGTGGGTGGAATCGTATTAAGACAAAAAAGTGAAGTCGTGTTTAAATTGTGTTACAGCTTTCAATGCCCAAATTACAGTACAGTTATTTCTTTAGGGATCTACTTAAAGTACTGTTTGAATTGAATCAAAGTTATTTTTATAGAGATTCTTGAAATGACATTTTGTGATTTAAAAAGACATGGCTATTCTTTATATTGTAGTTTATTGATTTTGATAGTTTAGGAATGAATACATTGAAAAGTGGCACTGTTAGAGTGCACACCAATACAATTTTACTCTCTCCCCTACCCCCATACTGCCTATTCAAACGCACTCTGTGCAACCAGTTTTTCCCCTGCCTTGTAGAAGGCACTACAGTATTAGGATAGATAGATAGATAGATAGATAGATAGATAGATAGATGATAGATAGATAGGTGATAGATAGATAGATAGATGTATATACATACTTAGCTAATAAAATGTCTTTGGACACTTTTAATCTAAAACGGCTAATGTTACTAATTAATGCCTAGTTCTGTGTAACTGTTAAAGACATTAATTTGAAGTTAAGCACCTTTTCTTACTTCGGGCCTTTAGCGGAAAACAGGGTGAAGTTAGCTTCTTCTCTTTTGACTCTGCCTTCTTTTCCTTGCCACTCACTGTGATTTCTGACCCCACCAGAGTTGGGATGTGAGTGAGGGAAAGACGTAAGGAAGCAGGCAAAGATTTACTTGACTGGTACACTCTTTTTTTTTTCTTTTATTTATTTATTTTTGGCTGTGTTGAGTCTCGTTGCTGCGTGCAGGCTTTCCCTAGTTGCAGCAAGTGGGGGCTATTCTTCGTGTGGTGTGCGGGCTTCTCATTGCGGTGGCTTCTCCTGTTGCGGAGCACGGGCTCTAGGCGCGCGGGCTTCAGTAGTTGTGGCTCATGGGCTCAGTAGTTGTGGCATGAGGGCTCTAGAGCACAGGCTCAGTAGTTGGGTCACACGGGCTTAGTTGCTCTGCGGCATGTGGGAGCTTCCCAGACCAGGGATCGAACCTACGTCCCCTGCACTGGCAGGCAGATTCTTTTTTTTCTTTTTTTCTTTTTTTTGTGGTACGTGGGCTTCTCACTGTTGTGGCCTCTCCCATTGCAGAGCACAGGCTCCGGATGCGCAGGCTCAGCGGCCATGGCTCACGGGCCCAGCCGCTCCACAGCATGTGGGATCTTCCCGGGCTGGGGCACGAACCCGTGTCCCCTGCATCGGCAGGCAGACTCTCAACCACTGCGCCACCAGGGAAGCCCATGGCAGGCAGATTCTTAACCACTGCGCCACCAGGGAAGTCCCTTGACTGGTACACTCTTGATGTGTTGACACTCTTCAGACTTGGTGAATGTTTACACCTGACTTTTTCCCTCATGAGCTCATCTATAATTTTTTTTTTTTGAGACTCCCACATCATTGGGTATCTCTTACCTGGAATGTCCAGCAGAAATGTATCTCCTCAAAGTGGTCTTTTCTGATGCCTCCATTAGCTCTTGAGTATCTAGCAGAAAACTTGTACCTCTTTATGCTGAGGTCTCCTCACTCTCCAGGTGATCCTTCTGGGCAGAACCTTAGACAACTCTGGCCTGTTTTGCTCATCCATAGCTTAGTCTGGTCCACAAAACACTGATCTGGTGTCAGTTATACTATAGTTATTCCCCTCTGCATTGTGGCTAAAGGTAGCTTAAAGCTTGAGCCAGTTTATATTTTTTCAGACCTGTATCAGACATGCAGTCCCAATACTAGGAAACACAGAGGATACTTTCTGGGTGGTCCCAAAAGAGGTCCTCTCACATTTGAGGTGAAGAAGTATCTCCCATCCTACCTAGTTTTTAGACTGTTAGATTCTCAGCACAACTCTCTCCAAATACATCCTCTCTCTTGACCTCTCTAATCTCTTTTTTCAGGGTAGAGTTGGTAGTTTTTACCAACTCTTTTGGAAGTTCTTCTTAGGTGGCCTCAAAACTCACTTTGGAATGTTGCTGTAGAAGGAATCCAAAACTACCGCAAATGACTATGCAGTTTGTACTCCACACAAAGATATCAAGCTACAGGGATGAGTGAGTGCTGAATTACAGCCATTCCTCCTCTAGCAGCACAGGGTGCCAGAGGGGCACTTTACTGCAATTCACCTACCCAGTGGGATTGCTTTTCTGCTAATTTGCACAAAGGCACCTATTGCCTTGGAGCCCTGGTTGAAACTGAGACAGAGTCCCATGTGAAATCCCATTTCATTTAGATGAGTTACAGGATTAGCGTTTTCTTACATGAAAACCATCTACAGATATTGATGACACCTGTGACAACTGTTCAACAGCGTGTCAGAAAATTACCAGGAGGCCAAAGATGTCATCCTGCCACTTTTCATTCAAACAAAATATCATATTTTTAGAGTTTTTTTCAACAAGAGTTCCAAGATACTTCAATGAGGAAAGAAAAGTCTTTTCAGCAAAAGGTGCTTAGACAACTGGATATCCACATGGAAAAAAAAATGACCTCTACCTCACACTGTGTACAAAAATTAACTCCAAATGGGTTATAGACCTACATGTAAGAGCAAAAACTATACAGGTTTTAGAAAAAACATAGGAGCAAATTTTGAGGCCTTGGATTAGGTAATGGTTTCTCAGATATGACACCAAAAGCACAATCTACCAAAGAAAACATAGATCAAATGGACTTAATCAAACTTCAGAAGTTTTGTACTCCAAAGGACACCGTCAAGGAAGTGAAAAAGCAATCCACAGAATGGGAGAAAATGTTAACAGGTCATAAATCTGATAAGAATATATGAAGAAGTCACAATAAAAAAAAGAGACATCCTAAAAATGGACAAAGGATTTGAATAGATATTTCTCAAAAGAAGACATTCAAGTGACCGATAAGCACATGAAAAGCTGCTCAACAACATTAACCATCAGGAAATGTAATCAAAACCACAATGAGATACCACTTCACACTCATTAGAATGGCCATTAAAAACAAAAACAAAAAAGAGATAATAACAAGTGTTGTGAGGATATAGAAAAATTAGAACCCTCATACACTGCTAGTGGAAATGTAAAATGGTGCAGCCACTTTGGAAAACAGGCTGACAGTTCTTCACAAAGTTACATATAAAGTTACCATAGATCCAGAAATTCCACTTCCAGGTATAAATACAAGAGAGTTGAAAACATGTCCACACAAAAACTTGTACCTGAGTGTTCATAACAGCATTATTAGTAATAGCCCAAAAGTGGGAAAGAACCCAAATAACTATCACTTGATAAACAAAATATGGCATATCCATACAGTGGAGTATTATTCAGCAATAAAAAGGAATGAAGAAATGATTCATGCTACAAGATGGAAGAATCTTGAAAACATTATGCCAAGTTACAGAAGTCAGTTGCAAAAAAACACATACAATATAATTCCATTTATATGAAATGTCCAGAGTAGGCAAATCCATAGAGACATAAAGTAGATTAGTAATTGCCTGGGCAATTTTAGTTTTGGACAGTTCATTGCTAATGTATAAACAAAAAAATGATTTTTGTATATTGATCTTGTATCCTGCAACTTTGCTGCACTATTTTTTTTTGTTTGTTAGTCTTTTAGTGGATTTCTTAGGATTTTCTTGAATACAAGAATATTTCATCTGCAGTAAAGACAGTTTCACTTCCTCCTTTTCAGTCTGGATGCCTTGTATTTCTTTTGCTTGCCTGACTTCACTGGCTAGAACCTCCAGAAGTATGTTAAATAGAAGAGGTAAAAGCAGGCATCTTGCCTTGTTCCTGACCATGGGGGGAAAGTGTTCAGTCTTTCACTATAAAGAATTATTTTGCTGTGAACTTTTTGTAGATATTCTTTTGTCAGGTTGAGGAAATTTTCTTCTATCCCTAGTTGGTTAATAGGTTTTTAAAAAAATCATGAATATATGTAGGATTTTGTCAAACACTTTTCTATGTCTATTGCGTTGAATATATGGTTTTTGTCCTTTATTCTATTAATATAGTGTGTTACATTGAATGATTTTCATATATTAAACCAATCTTGTATTCCTAGGGTAAATTCCATTTGGTTATGGTGAATAATCCTTCTTATATATTGCTGGATTTGGTTTGCTAGTATTTTGTTGAAGATTTTTGCATCTACATTTATAAGGCCTTTTAAATTTAAAATTTCTCTTAGCCTGTTTGTCCACTTAACTGACCATTGTGTCTTTAGCTGTGCAAAATTTTCCAGCTTTTATGCAACCAAACTAGTGAATTTTTTCCTCTATGGCTTCACAGTATTTTTTTCTTGCTGAGAAAGATTATTCCTACTCCAAGACCATAAAACTATTTATCTGTGTTTTTCTTTAATATGGTCATTATTTTATTTCTTTTAATGTTTAGAGTGTTAATCATTGGGAGTTTACATTTATATAAGCTTTAAATTGAGGACCCAATGGCCTGTTTTTTTTAATCATTCCTTTTTTAAAATTTTATTTTATTTTTTTTTTATACAGCTGGTTCTTATTAGTCATCAATTTTATACACATCAGTGCATATATGTCAATCCCAATCGCCCAATTCAGCACACCACCATCCCCACCCCACCACAACTTCCCCCCACTGGTGTCCATACATTTGTTCTCTACTTCTGTGTCTCAACTTTTGCTCTGCAAACTGGTTCATCAGTACTATTTTTCTAGGTTCCTCATACATGTGTTAATATACGATATTTATTTTTCCCTTTCTGACTTACTTCACTCTGTATGACAGTCTCTAGATCCATCCACTTCTCAACAAATGACCCAATTTCGTTCCTTTTTATGGCTGAGTAATATTCCATTGTATATATGTACCACACCTTCTTTATCCAGTCTGTTGATGGGCATTTAGGTTGCTTCCATGACCTGGCTATTGTAAATAGTGCTGCAATGAACATTGGGGTGCATTTGTCTTTTTGAATTATGGTTTTCTCTGGGTATATGCCCAGTAGTGGGATTGCTGGATCATATGGTAATTCTATTTTTAGTTTTTTAAGGAACCTCCATACTGTTCTCCATAGTGGCTGTATCAATTTACATTCCCACAAACAGTGTAAGAGGGTTCCCTTTTCTCCACACCCTCTCCAGCATTTGTTGTTTGTAGATTTTCTGATGATGCCCAGTCTACCGGGTGTGAGGTGATACCTCATTGTAGTTTTGATTTGCAATTCTCTAATAATTAGTGATGTTGAGTAGCTTTTCCTGTGCTCTTGGCCATCTGTATGTCTTCTTTGGAGAAATGTCTATTTAGGTCTTCTGCCCATTTTTTGATTGGGTTGTTTGTTTTTTTAATATTGAGCTGCATGAGCTGTTTGTATATTTTGGTGATTAACCCTTTGTCCCTTGATTCGTTTGCAAATATTTTCGCCCATTCTAAGGGTTGTCTTTTCATCTTGTTTATGGTTTCCTTCGCTTTGCAAAAGCTTTTAAGTTTCATTAGGTCCCATTTAATTTTGCTTTTATTTCCATTATTCTAAGAGGTGGATCAAAAAAGATCTTGCTGTGATTTATGTTAAAGAGTGTTCTTCCTATGTTTTCCTCTAAGAGTTTTAAGGTGTCCAGTCTTACATTTAGGTCTCTAATCCATTTTGAGTTTATTTTTGTGTATGGTGTTAGGAAGTGTTCTCATTTCATTCTTTTACATGTAGCTGTCTAGTTTTCCCAGCACCAATTATTGAAGAGACTGTCTTTTCTCCATTGTATATCCTTGCCTCCTTTGCCGTAGATTAGTTGACCATAGGTGCGTGGGTTTATCTCTGGGCTTTCTATCTTGTTCCATTTGATCTATGTTTCTGTTTTTGTGCCAGTACCATATTGTCTTGATTACTGTAGCTTTGTAGTATAGTCTGAAGTCAGGGAGTCTGATTCCTCCAGCTCTGTTTTTTTCCCTCAAAACTGCTTTGGTTATTCGGGGACTTTTGTGTCTCCATACAAATTTTAAGATATTTTTGTTCTAGTTCTGTAAAAAATGCTATTGGTAATTTGATAGAGATTGCATTGAATCTGTACACTGCTTTGGGTAGTATGGTCATTTTCACAATATTGATTCTTCCAATCCAAGAACATGGTATATCTCTCCAACTGTTGGCATCATCTTTAATTTCTTTCATCAGTGTCTTATAGTTTTCTGCATACAGGTCTTTTGTCTCCCTAGGTAGGTTTATTCCTAGGTATTTTATTCTTTTTGTTGAAATGGTAAATGGGAGTGTTTCCTTAATTTCTCTTTCAGATTTTTCACCATTAGTGTATAGGAATGCAAGAGATTTCTGTGCATTCATTTTGTAACCTGCAACTTTACCAAATTCATTGATTAGCCCTAGTACTTTTCTGGTGGCATCTTTAGGATTCTCTATGTATAGTATCATGTCATCTGCAAACAGTGACAGTTTTACTTCTTTTCCAATTTGTATTCCTTGTATATCTTTTTCTTCTCTGATTGCCATGGCTAGGACGTCCAAAACTATGTTGAATAACAGTGGTGAGAGTGGACATCCTTGTCTCGTTCCTGATCTTAGAGGAAATGCTTTCAGTTTTTCTTCATTGAGAATGATGTTTGCTGTGGGCTTGTCCTATATGGCCTTTATTATGTTGTGGTAGGCTCCCTCTATGCCCACTTTCTGGAGAGTTTTTATCATAAATATGTGTTGAATTTTGTCAAAAGCTTTGGCTGCATCTATTGAGATGATCATATGGTTTTTATTCTTCAATTTGTTAATATGGTGTTTCACATTGATTGATTTGTGTATATTGAAGAATCCTTGCATCTCTGGGATAAATCCCACTTGATCATGGTGTATGATCCTTTTAATGTGTTGTTGGATTCTGTTTGCTAGTATTTTGTTGAGGATTTTTGCATCTATATTCAACAGTGATATTGGTCTGTAATTTTCTTTTTTTGTAGTATCTGTCTCTGGTTTTGGTATCAGGGTGATGGTGGCCTCATAGAATGAGTTCGGGAGTGTTCTTCCTCTGCAATTTTTTGGAAGGGTTTGAGAAGGATGGGTGTTAGCTCTTCTCTAAATGTTTGATAGAATTCACCTGTGAAGCCATCTGGTCCTGGACTTTTGTTTGTTGGAAGATTTTTAATCATAGTTTCAATTTCATTCCTTGTGATTGGTCTGTTCATAATTTCTATTTCTTCCTGGTTCAGTCTTGGAAGGTTATACCTTTCTAAGAATTTCTCCATTTCTTCCAGGTTGTACGCTTTATCAGTGTAGAGTTGCTTGTAGTAGTCTCTTAGGGTGCTTTGTATTTCTGTGGTGTCTGTTGTAACCTCTCCTTTTTCGTTTCTAATTTTATTGATTTGAGTCCTCTGCCTCTTTTCCTTGATGAGTCTGGCTAATGGTTTATCAATTTTGTTTATCTTCTCAAAGAAAAAGATTTTAGTTTTATTGATCTTTGCTATTGTTTTCTTTGTTTCTATTTCATTTATTCCTGCTCTGATTCTTATGATTTCTTTCTTTCTGCTAACTTTGGGTTTTGTTTGTTCTTCTTTCTCTAGTTCCTTTAGGTGTAAGGTTAGATTGTTTATTTGAGATTTTTCTTGTTTCTTGAGGTAGGCTTGTATAGCTATAAACTTCCCTCCTAGAACTGCTTTTGCTGCATCCCATAGGTTTTGGACCATCATGTTTTTATTGTTTTTTGTCTCTGGGTATTTTTTTATTACCTCTTTGATTTCATCAGTGATCTCTTGTTTATTTAGTAACGTATTGTTTGGCCTACATGTGTTTGTGTTTTTTACGTTTTTTTCCCTGTAATTCATTTCTAATATCATAGTGTTGTGGTCAGAAAAGATGTTTGATATGATTTCAATTTTCTTAAATTTACTGAGGCTTGATTTGCGACCCAAGGTGTGATCTGTCCTGGAGAATGTTCCATGTGCACTTGAGAAGAAAGTGTAATCTGCTGTTTTTGGATGGAATGTCATGTAAATATCAATTAAATCTATCTGATTGTGTCATTTAAAGCTTGTGTTTCCTTATTTATTTTCATTTTGGATGATCTGTCCATTGGTTTAAGTGAGGTGTTAAAGTCCCCCACTATTATTTTGTTACTGTTGATTTCCTCTTTTATAGCTGTTAGCATTTGCCTTATGTATTGAGGTGCTCCTATGTTGGGTGCATATATAGTTATAATTGTTATATCTTTTCTTGGATTGATTCCTTGATCATTATGTAGTGTCCTTCCTTGTATCTTGTAACATTCTTCATTTTAAAGTCTATTTTGTCTGATATGAGTATTGCGACTCCAGCTTTCTTTTGATTTCCATTTTCAAGGAATATATTTTACCCTCCCTTCACTTTCAGTCTGTACGTGTTCCTAGGTCTGAAGCAGGTCTCTTGTAGACAGCATATATGTGGGTCTTGTTTTTTAATCCACTCAGGAAGCCTGTGTCTTTTGGTTGGATCATTTAATCCATTCACATTTAAGGTAATTATCGATATGTATGTTCCTATGACCATTTTCTTAATTGTTTTGGGTTTGTCTTTGTAGGTCCTTTTCTTCTCTTGTGTTTCCCACTTAGAGAAGTTCCTTTAGCATTTGTTGGAGAGCTGGTTTGGTGGTGCTGAATTCTCTTAGCTTTTGCTTGTCTGTAAAGCTTTTGATTTCTCCATCGAATCTGAATGAGGTCCTTGCCGGGTAGAGTAATCTTGGTTGTAGCTTCTTCCCTTTCATCACTTTAAGTGTATCATGCCACTCCCTTTTGGTTTGTAGAGTTTCTACTGAGAAATCAGCTGTTAACCTTATGGGAGTTCCCTTGTATGTTATTCGTCATTTTTCCCTTGCTGCTTTCAATAATTTTTCTTTGTCTTCAATTTTTGCCAATTTGATTACTATGTGTCTCGGTGTGTTTCTCCTTGGGTTTATGCTGTATGGGACTCGCTGTGCTTCCTGGACTTGGGTGGCTGTTTCCTTTCCCATGTTAGAGAAATTTTTGACTATAATCTCTTCAAATATTTTCTCTGGTCCTTTCTCTCTCTTTTCTCCTTCTGGGACCCCTATAATGCGACTGTTGTTGCATTTAATGTTGTCCCAGAGGCCTCTTAGGCTGTCTTCATTTCTTTTCATTCTTTTTTCTTTATTCTGCTCCACAGCAGTGAATTCCACCATTTTGTCTTCCAGGTCACTTATCTGTTCTTCTGCTTCAGTTATTCTGCTATTGATTCCTTCTAGTGTAGTTTTCATTTCAATTATTGTATTGTTCATCTCTCTTTGTTTGTTCTTTAATTCTTCTAGGTCTTTGTTAAACATTTCTTGCATCTTCTTGATCTTTGCCTCCATTCTTTTTCCAACATACTGGATCATCTTCACTATCATTATTCTGAATTCTTTTTCTGGAAGTTTGCCTATCTCCACTTCATCTAGTGTTTTTTCTGGGGTTTTATCTTGTTTCTTCATCTGGTACATAGCCCTCTGCCTTTTCATCTTCTCTACCTTTCTGTGAAGTTGTTTTTTGTTCCACAGGTGGCAGGATTGTAGTTCTTCTTGCTTCTGCTGTCAGCCCTCTGGTGGATGAGGCTATCTAAGAGGCTTGTGCAAGTTTCCTGATGGGAGGGACTGGTCCCAATGGCCTGCTTTTTAAAATTCATTCAGTAATTCACCAATTTATTAAAATTTGTTCAATAAATTTATTAAACACCTGAGAAGTGCTATACACCATTCTAAGTATTCTAAATACAAGTGTAAAAACAAAAAAAATCAAACAAAAAAAACAGGGTCTCTGTTCTCATACAGTTGGAGAAGAGATTCAACAAAAAATTAAACAGGTAAACAAGGTAATTTCAGATAGCTAGAAGTGCTATGAAGGAAACAGAACAGGATGATATGATGGAGAATAATAGAGCTTTGTTAGATACTATGGTCAGCGAAATCTCCTCTAGGATGGTACATTTACCACTTTAATGATGAAGATCTAGTCATTGGAAGAGCCAAGAAAAGAATGTTCAAGTCAGTGGGGAAAGCAAAGGCAAAGGCTCTGGGGCCAAAGCAAACTAGGTGTATTCAATCAGCAGAATGAAACCGCTGTGCATGGAGTGAAGGGAGTGAGATGAAGAATATTACCAAATGATTCTCAATGGTGAAAAACTGAAAGCATTTCCTCTAAGATCAGGAACAAGACAAGGATGTCCACTGTCGCCATTATTATTCAACATAGGTTTGGAAGTCCTAGCCACAGCATTCAGAGAAGAAAAAGAAATAAAACGAATACAAATTGGAAAAGAAGAAGTAAAACTGTCAGTGTTGCAGATGACATGATACTATACATAGAGAATCTTAAAGATGCCACCAGAAAAGTACTAGAGCTAATCAATGAATCTGGTAAAGTTGCAGGTTACAAAATTAATGCACAGAAATTTCTTGCATTCCTATACACTAACAACAAAAGATCAGAAATTAAGGAAACAATCCCATTCACCATTGCAAAAAAAAGAATAAAATACCTAGGAATAAACCTACCTAAGGGGGTAAAAGACCTGTACTCAGAAAACTATAAGACACTTTTGAAAGAAATCAAAGATGACACAAGAAATCAAAGATGATGGAGAGATATACCATGTTCTTCGATTGGATGAATCAATATTGTGAAAATGACAATACTGTGCAAAGCAATCTACAGATTCAATTCAATCCCTATCCAATTACCAGTAGCATTTTTTACAGAACTAGAACCAAAAATTCTTAAAATTTGTCTGGAGACACAAAAGACCCTGAATAGCCAAAGCAGTCTTGAGGGAAAAAAACGGAGCTGGAGGAATCAGACTCCCTGACTTCAGACTATACTACAAAGATATAGTAATCAAGACAATATGGTATTGGCACAAAAACAGAAATATAGATCAATGGAACAGGCTAGAAAGCCCAGAGATAAATGCACACACCTATGGTCAACTAATCTATGACAAAGGAGCAAGGATATACAATGGAGAAAAGAGAGTCTCTTCAATAAGTGGTGCTGGGGAAACTGGACAGCTACATGTAAAACAATGAAATGAGAACACTCCCTAACACCATACACAAAAATAAACTCAAAATGGATTAGAGACCTAAATGTAAGACCAGACATTATAAAACTCTTAGAGGAAAACATAGGAAGAACACTCTTTAACATAAATCACAGCAAGATCTTTTTTGATCGACCTCCTAGAGTAATCAAAATAAAAATAAACAAATGGGACCTAATGAAACTTAAAAGCTTTTGCAAAGTGAAGGAAACTACAAACAAGATAAAAAGACAACCCTCAGAATGGGAGAAAATATTTGCTAATGAATCAATGGAGAAAGGATTAATCTCCGAAGCATATAAACAGCTCTTGCAGCTCAATATTGAAAAAGCAAACAACCCAATCAAAAAATGGGCGGAAGACCTAAATAGACATTTCTCCAAAGAAGACATACAGATGGCCAAGAAGCACATGAAAAGCTGCTCAACATCACTAATCATTAGAGAAGTGCAAATCAAAACTACAATGAGGTATCACCTCACACCCGGTAGACTGGGCATCATCAGAAAATCTACAAACAACAAATGCTGGAGAGGGTGTGGAGAAAAGGGAACCCTCTTGCACTGTTTGTGGGAATGTAAATTGATACAGCCACTATGGAGAACAGTATGGAGGTTCCTTAATAAACTAAAAATAGAATTACTAAAAATAGATTGTACATATATACAATCCAGCAATCCCACTACTGGGCATATACCCAGAGAAAACCATAATTCAAAAAGACTATGCACCCCAATATTCATTGCAGCACTATTTACAATAGCCAGGTCATGGAAGCAACCTAAATGCCCATCAACAGACTGGGTAAAGAAGATGTGGTACATATATACAATGGAATATTACTCAGCCATAAAAGGGAACAAAATTGGGTCATTTGTAGAGACATGGATGGATCTAGAGACTGTCATACAGAGTGAAGTAAGTCAGAAAGAGAAAAACAAGTATCGTATATGAATGCATATATGTGGAACCTAGAAAAATGGTACAGATGAACTGGTTTGCAGGGCAGAAATAGAGGCACAGATGTAGAGAACAAAGGTATGGACACCAAGGGGGGAAAGTGGGGTGGTGGTGGTGGTGGTATGAATTGGGCGATTGGGATTGACATATATACACTAATATGTATAAAATAGATAATCTTCTGTATAAAAAATTAAATTAAATTAAAAAAATAAAAGGATATTACCAGATGAGGCAGAGAGTTGGGTTGGGGCTAATTCATCCAAGGGATTTCAGACCATGTTCAAGAAGGCAGTGAGAATTATTAAACAGGAGAACATCTGATTGTTATATTTTTAAAGGGTCCCTTTACTACTGTGTGGAGAACTAATTGTAGTGGGACAATAAAGTGGGGGGATCAGTTAGAAGGGATGATGGTGGCTTGAAGTCAGGAGGTATACATGTATACGGAGAGAATTAGAAGATTTGAGATGTATTTCAAAGACAATAATAATAACTGATATTTATTGAGCACATAATGGGCATCAGCTATTTTTCTAATTTCTTAACAATTTATTAATCCCTACCATTATCCTATGAATCAGATAATGTCATCATCCTTGTTTTATATATGACAACTTGACCGAATGTAGGTAGGTTACCCAAGGTGATATAACTGGTCAATGATAGAACTGGGATCTGAAACCAGATAGCTTGTTTCCAGGGCTTATGCTCTTAAGCACCCATTTTTAATTTCTCTTGAATAGAGCCCATGGACATGCTGGTAGAGTGAATGTTGGAGGTTGAAGGAAAAGCAGAAATCAGAGATGACTTAGGTTTTGGGAAGGTTTTGGGATTATGCACTTGGTGGATAGTCGTGTTATTTACTCAGATAGGAAATATGAGGGAAGCTATAATCTAGGGATGGGTATGTATGTTTGGTGGTGGTGGTGGGAGGGTGGTAGCAGAAGAATTACCTGTTCTGATTTAGAAATATTGTGGGGGTTTTTAACATCTTTATTGGAGTATAATTGCTCTACAATTAGTAGAGCAATTACTTTAGTTTTTGTTAGTAGTTTTAGTAGTTAGTAGTTTTTGTAGTAGTTTAGTAGTAGTTAGTAGTTTTTGTTAGTTTCTGCTTTATAACAAAGTGAATCAGCTATACATATACATATGTCTCCATATCTCCTCCCTCTTGTGTCTCCCTCTCACCCTCCCTATCCCACCCCTCTAGGTGGATACAGAGCACGGAGTTGATCTCCCTGTGCTATGTGGCTGCTTCCCACTAGCTATCTACTTTACATTTGGTAGTGTATATATGTCCATGCCACTCTCTCACTTCGTTCCAGCTTACCCTTCCCCCTCCCCGTGTCCTCAAGTCCATTTTCCATGTCTGCGTCTTTATTCCTGTCCTGCCCCTATGTTCTTCAGAACAATTTTTTTTTTAGATTCCATAAATATGCGTTAGCATACAATATTTGTTTTTCTCTTTCTGACTTACTTCACTCTGTATGACAGATTCTAGGTCCATCCACCTCACTACAAATAACTCAATTTCGTTTCTTTTTATGGCTGAGTAATATTCCATTGTATATATGTGCCACATCTTCTTTATCCATTCATCTGTTGATGGACACTTAGGTTGCTTCCATGTTCTGGCTGTTGTAAATAGAGCTGCAATGAACATTGTGGTACATGATTCTTTTTGAATTATGGTCTTCTCAGGGTATATGCCCAGTAGTGGGATTGCTTGGTCATATGGTAGTTCTATTTTTATTTTTTTTAAGGAACCTCCATACTGTTCTCCATAGTGGCTGTATCAATTTACATCCCCACCAACAGTGCAAGAGGGTTCCTTAAGGTTTATATCAAGTAGGCAGTTTAATGTATGATGCTAAGGTGTAGGAGCTAGGTAAGGGCTAGAGAGAGTAATTTAGGACTCATTGGTAGAGAGCTGGTATTTAAAGCCAGATTCCTAGATAATGTAGATCTAAAAAAGAAAATAATAAGTCCATGTTCAAGTTTTGGTGCACTTAGGTGTAGAAATAGAAGCCAAGAAATGAAACAGAAAAGGAGCAGCCAGCAATGTAGGGGGAAATCTAGTAGAGTGAGGTGTCTTGGAAGTCACGAGGCAACTATTCCAAAATACGATTTATTGAACAACCAATGCCTTTCCTCATTAATCTGAAATGTCACTTTTATCCAATTTTTCCTCATGTTTACCCAGGTTTATCTCCAGACTCTTCCACTCTACTTGTCTATTCTGCCCTAAGCACAAACAAGGTGCTGAATCAATCACTACCTTACCTTAGGCTGTAATTTTCAAAAAGATTCTGGCTGTTCTCACATATTATTTTTTCTGCATTTGCACCAAATTGTCATACTCCAAATAATCCCATTGGAATGGCTTTGAATTTATACAAGCATGTGGAGGAATATTGACATCTTCATAACAGTCAGTTCTTCTCACCAGGAAAAATTCTTCCATTCAGGTTTTTTCCTATATCCTCAGCAACGATTTATAGTTTTATTCCTGGAGGTCTAGCTTGCTTGCTCGTAAGTTTATTCCTAGATAGTTTATGGTTCTGGTTGCTAACATATACCAGCTTCTTTTTATTGCACTCCTTAATTGACTACTGCCGGGTTTTCTTAGAAGTCTTTGTTGTAGCCCACAAACAGCAACTCTGACCAACTTAAGCCAAAAGGGAACTGAGTGGAAGTGGATGGGGGAGTTTATTTGATTAAAAGGAGATTAAAGAACCAGCCTCAGAATATGTAGTACTTTTTATAATAATAAGAAAAGTTATTTTGATTTATACATTTTATAAAACTAATAAAGTTAAAATGTAGTAAAGAAGTTTAAAATGGGAACATATTAATACCTTTATTATATAAATAACTCCTAAAACTATAAAACACTATGAACCTAAAAAGTAAATGTATAAAGGACAAAAATAAACACTTTACAAAGTAGAAAAAAAAATTAACAAATATATGAAAAATTATTCAGGCCTCACTAGTAGTAGAAGAAATGTCATATAATAAGGTATTACTTTTTGATATGTCAAATTAACAAAATTTTGTGGGTTGTTTTTTTTTGGTAAATGATTAATTCTGCCAAGGGTTTAGGAAAATTGTATCCTTATCCATTACTGGTAAAATGTAAAATGGTATAAGAAGTGTCAAAAGCCTTAAAGATGTTCACAATTATACTGTCATCGAATTATTGGTTATATTTTCAGCATTCTATCTTTTGAAAGTGATTGTGAATGTAGAATACATTTTATGTGTGAAGATGTCCAGTTCAGCTTTATTTATGAGATAGCAAAAAATTGGAAGCAGCTCAAACGCAGGAAATGGTTAAGGATATTATAGCACATCCACTTGGTAGAATGTTAAATGAAATTTAAATGTGAGGTTTATGAAAGCTAAATAATAACTAGAAATGCTAATGTTAACATGTGGAGGGAAAAAACCACCCAATTGTCTGAAAGGAATACACCCTAGTGGTTATCTTTGTTTCCTAGGACTTAGGTACCTTTTTTTCTACTTTTCCAAAATTTTTCCAGATTTTCTATTGTGAGTACATTTTGTAATATAATAAAAATACAAAAAAGTTTCCGCTGGGGCCTGTGTCTACTTTGAGGTGATTGCTCTTTTAATTGGTATTTCCTAACGCCCAGGAGCTCATAGACGAATTTTTCCATTTTTCCTACTCCTTGCCTCTAAACATCAGTCTCTCTGCACCCTCTTGGGTGTCTCTCCCTTTTCAACGCTAACTTCTCTTCCCTGGAATCATGCTCTGTCAATTTCCCTCTGTCTTCAGCATTTTCAGTCTCTTCTTCTTCATAGGCTCCTTCCCCTCAAGCAACACTATACACAGGTCTTATCTTTATTTGAAACAATCGTTACTTGACCCTTTTGCTTTTAATGCTCACAATCCTTTTTCTTTTTTTACCATCACACTTCTTTCATTATAATCGTGTTTTTGCCTTTCTCACTTCTATTCAAAACACATCCTGGAGGGTCACTATCACTTTTCTACTTTGTATATATTGAAATGACAGAGGTAGAGTTTCTCTTCTGCCCTTACATTTCCCCTATTTCCTCCATGTGCTAATTCCCTGCCCTGACCAAGACTGCAGCTTTATACAACTCCAGGGTCGTCAAGTACCTCCTAGTCCATGTGAATGCCACCCACTGCAATTATGCAGTACATGGCCTGTGTGTCTATATGCTGTGACTCTGGCCTTGACCTCTCTCCTTAGTTGCTACCCAACATGTTAGACTGCACATCAGACATTTCCACTCAGATGTCCCATTGTCACCTCTAATTTGTGTGTGAAAAGTGATTGCCTCACCTTACCTTCCAGACTAGTGGGTTTTCTACCTTTCTATCTTCATACAGTGAAACTCCATTCAACCAGTCCTCAACCCCAGGTCCTAAACCCCAGGATCATATCCTCCCTTCTAATGTCTTATCTTTCATCCCCACCAAACTGTCAGGCAACTGAGTTCTGTTTTTGAAACCAGTACAGACCTAGAGAGAGTTCTGGTTGCAGTAGCCTTAGCTGGTCCTAGAGAAGATGCTCCACTGGGTGTGAGGCAAGGGGAGTGGTGTGAATGGTAGTGATGGAGAGAATCAGAGGTCAGAATGAGAGCCGTAGTGTCAGAGGGTCAAATCCAAAGTGAGAGGGATAGGTGTACAAAGGCAAGGGATTGGTGTTGAAGACATCAGGAACAAGTGATGAGAACACAGAATGTAAGACTAAGTGAAAACTCAGGCTGTGAGGGGTTGGGGTCTAACCCTGAAAGGTACTTATGTGGCATGGGGACTCATCCTTTAAAAAGTGGCTAGCCATTCCCACTGCCACTATCTTAATTCACTGCTTCAGTGCTTTCACATCCTATTGGATCTTCTCTATGCCTTCTCCCACATTAGGTTAGTTTTCTCTATTCCTTGCTTTGAGCACCTGTCTTAGTCTGTTTGGACTGCTATAACAACAGCACCATAGCCTGGGTGGCTTATAAACAACAGACATTTATTTCTCACAGTTCTGGAGCCTGGTAAGTCCTAGATCAAGGTGCCTGCAGATTTGATTTCTGGTGGAGACTACTTCCTGGTTCAGAGACAGCATCCAAACGTCATATCCTGGAGCAAATAAACCCAGAAGGAATGGGGCCTGCTAAGTAGATAAGGGTGGTGTGTTTGTGTACTTGAGGATTTGTTTGAGATTTGGGCAGCAGCAGCCTGGACAGGCAGTGGGGTCCTGGGTGGGCGCTCACATAAGAAGGCCTACCAAGTTATTCTAGATGGGGGTCCACCAACGGGGGAAACCAAGCAGAGAGCCAGAGGGTTTATCCAAAGTGAAGCCAGTCAGAAGAAACTATATCCCAGATGAGATCAGTGTGTGAGCAAAAGTGGGAGGGAGGAGGGTCAGGCACCCTTAGTGAGGGATTTCAGGCCACTGCTGCTGTCTCAGCGGCCTTGTACAGTCACTACAAGACACACAGTGACCTTCAATGTGAATAACACCTACGTCTGTATCTCCTTGTAAAGCAAGGGTCAAAAACACCTGGCTTTGGGCTTTTTGTGCTCTTCTTTAGGCCACCCCCACAAAAGAAAAACAGGACTTATCAATATCCACATGCCATAGGATGAACGCTCGTGGAGGTCAGGATCTGAATCTTTTAAGGAATCATGAGGCATATGGGAGAAGCAGCATCATCACTGCCCAGATGATGCTTTGTTAAATGCTTCCCTTTCACCAGGTCCCTGCAGTGCAGTCTACTGCCTTAGACATTCCTGCCTAAACCGTGGACTTGGATGGAAGCCAAGCAGCTGAGGGTGAGTCTAGGTAAGATGGAAGGTGATGCTGCTCAGGGGAAAACAGCTGGCTAATGGTGTTCAATTTATCTTGGCTCTTCTACCTCAGTAATTTTCCATTTTTATCAAATCTCAATATCTGATATTTCAGTATCTGGGATTGTTTCTGAGGTCTCAAATGATAGCTCAAAAGGTCAGGAATGTGATACCATGATGAGAAATGATATTAGAAGCATCACATACAAGGTCTTATGTTTGTGAGAAAGCCGGTATATATGTATATATACAGACAACTGTGTATACTTCAGGTCACCAAACCTTAAAAAAGACAACATGGATTAAAAACAAAAAAGATCCTTACAAGGACAACTAAAAAGACTAAAAGGTGACGGCAGTTCTTGTTATGAGAACAGACTGAAAAGATTAAGGCTCTTCATCCTGCAAGGGACATAGACTGCAGCCTGTAAATCAAGAAGCAATGGGAAGGCTAGTGAAAACACCACTTTGTCCATCAGATCCCATGACGCAGCCACTGAGAGGGCCACTTAAAACTCCGCAAGGCTTCTGTCTCCTTTCAGGACACAGAAAGGTAGGTGAAAATTTACACATTAGGTAGTAAGAACTGTGTTATTTCATGGGTTGTGCAGACTGATAATATAAATATGTATGCTTGATGAGAGTTTATAAGCATTGATCAATGATTCATAATGTGCAAACTAGTGAAAAATGCTCCTGTTGTAGACATTTGAGGTTGTAGAGAGGGATAAATCTGACATTTTGGCTTGGGCAGATCAAACATGTGACCTAGTATGGCATTTCCTACACTATTTTGAGGCACCTCACTTATCATCATCTATATCTGTATTTTTATTCCTATATTTTTACTCTATTGATAAAACTGGTGTGCTGTCTCTTTTTTTATAGTAAAATGATTTAAAATATATATACTTCTTTATGCCATTATGATGGCTTGGGGAAAAATAAGGTCATCTGCCAAGTAATTGAAAAGTTGTGTTTAAACAGAACGTGGGAATTGCCTGGTGGGAGTTTGTTAAAAAATGCAGATTCCAAGGCCTGCCTCAGTAGTCTGAAGTGAGATCCAAAAATCTATATTATTAAGTCAATTCAGAAAGGAACTGTGAAAAAGTAGTTAGTCCCAAGACCATGATTTGAGACACAATGAAGGAAGAGCATTTCCTTCAGCATTGTTTCTAGCCTATACAGTGCCTTAGTGATTGAATCAAACACTTGATTTCCATCTGCCAGAAATTAAATATACAAACTACAGAGGTAAACAGCACTCCAGAGCTGTGCAGTACACAACCTGCACACACGTATGCAGCCTTGTTTTCTTTCAAGCCTTCAGTTTAAAGCTTAAACGTCCTTTGTGCACAGGAAGCACGAGAGAGCAAGTGCATCTGTCCCTGGCAGGAGGCCCTGGCAAGAGGCTTCTTATTGCCTTTTCACCCTTGTTATCATAATTGACTTCCAGCCAAAGCACGGACATGAGGAGAGACACCTCAACAAAGCAAAGGGTAGGTGAACAGAGAGGTGGTTTTAGTATGAGAGAGGTAGTTTTTTCATGAAAAAAAAAAAAGCTATAAATAGTAAAATTTATACTGATAATTTAAAAATAGTAACAAGACTGCAGATTTGTTACGTTATGTACTTTATAAATTTATTTATTTATTTTTGGCTGCATTGGGTCTTCTTTGCTGCGCGCAGGCTTTCTCTAGTTGCGGAGAGTGGGGGCTAGTCTTCGTTGTGGTGTGCAGGCTTCTCATTGTGGTGACTTCTCTTGTTGTGGAGCATGGGTTCTAGGCACGCAGGCTCAGTAGTTGTGGCTCGCGGGCTCTAGAGCACAAGCTCAGTAGTTGTGGCACACGGGCTTAGTTGCTCCACAGCATGTGGGATCTTCCCAGACCAGGGATCGAACCCATGTCCCCTGCATTGGCAGGCGGATTCTTAACCACCGCACCACCAGGGAAGCCCACGTTACGTATTTTAAAAAATGATTCCAATAAAGAACTTCAAGTCTGAGTCACAAAACAAGTTGCCACTTTTACTTGACATTTCAGAATATTTGTCATTTTACATTTAAGATTTCCATCTACAAAATAGCAACTTTCAGTACGATTTCAAATACCTTATATTCTAGGCTCCACACAACCAACCAGCAGTTCACATCTCTAGATGCAACTATCCCTTCTTACAATGCAAGTTTCATCATTATCTCATCCACTTTCTTTCTCCTGTCTTGTTTCCTTCTACTCTTTGTGTATTTCTCCTTTCTCACTAGTGACACATGTTACAAGCCATGTGGCAGTTTCCCAACACTGTCACTCAGTTTCACCCACTTTTCTCCAGCCCTCCAGTCGTCACCTCAGCCATCTGCCATAATCCTATGCTTGGATTACAATGTTCAGCTCTTTTTGGTGTCTCTGCCTCCAGTTTCTTCTTCTAATCTATTCTGGACATCACAGACGAAACAATTTCCTAAAATAAATTTTTCAGAGTATACTTTTCCTTGTTTAAGAATTAAGTGACCCAATCAGTTGACCCATACCTCACCTGTCCAAGTTTTCTGTTGCTATTTCTTTCCTATTGATTTCAGCACCATTTACCATGTAAGTGATTTTATCACTAGCTCAGTTCCTTTGCTCAAATGCTCTCCCTGTGAAGACACCTTAGGGAAAAGAGCTTTTCATATATATGCATTTAAGTACACCCTTCAATGGCGGTTGCCTAACTTGGCTATGCTTTGGAATCACTGGGAGAGATTTGAAATGACACAGTACCGTTCACCAGCCCTACAGGTTCTAATTGGGTAGGGCTAGGTCGGGCCTGGACTCAGAGATGGTTTAAAAGTTCTGCAGGTGACTCTGGTCAGCAATTTTACTCAGTGCTGGATACACAGCAAGTGTTTAGTAATTAGGGAGAGAGTGAATACATTCCATTCCTTGCCTTAAAATCTACCAATGTTCCCCATAGCTCTCAGGATAAATATCAAACCCTAGTTTAGCACACAAGACTCTTCATGATCTGGCCCTTTCCTACCTCTGTTGATTCATCTTCTGCTGTTTCCCCCATTCAGCTTTTGCCACACTCATACTGAACATTCCCTCTCCTCAATTCTTAACCATGTTCAATTTGTGCTTCCTATGGTATAGCACATCTTATTTTCTGCGTCAGTGTCTGTGCCCTTGCCTTATCTCTCCTACTGGATTGTAAACCTCTTGAGGACACTTCTCTCCCTAACGCATCTTTGTCTCTCCCGCTGTGCCAGCACAATATCTCGCACATATGTTTGTTGCTTAAATGAATACATTTCACTAAAGTCATCGCTAATAAAGCCTTGTTGTATGAATGAATGCATTTCTATTTTCCTTTCATTGTTCATTTTAGATCAAAAGTTATTGTGGAATGCAAATGTTCTTTACACCTTTTAAAAAATGCCCCTTCAGATGGCGTGTTGACATGATTTTTAGCACATAGTTTGTGTGTGAAACAGTAAATGAAGTTAACACATATAAACTTTTCATTAAAATTGCCATTGTTGAGGATATAACTGAGAGTGAAAAAAGGAGGGCCCACGTTCGTCTCAAAGTATAATTATACTCATGGTAACATGTGAACAACCTTAAGTATGTTTCCATTTCAATTTAGGATAAATTGTTCTTCATATCTGCTTGAAATCTAGAATAATGATCCTCCAAGTGTGGTCTAGGGACTGCCTAGTCACGATTCTCTGCGGTATATTTTAAATATAAAAGGGGTAGCCCCACTCCAGATACCTCCCAGGTCAAAATTCCCAGGGTATGGGAACCTAGAATCTGTATTTGTAACAAACTCCATACATGATTCTTAATGCCAAAACAGTTTGATACCAGCCTGTCTAGAATTAAAATAAATGCTCCATTGCATTTATTTAGTATAGATAATGGCTTGGTTTTAGAGCATATTCTTTTTTCTTTAATTTATTTTTTTAAATAAATTTATTTATTTTATTTTTTTATTATTTTTGGCTGTGTTGGGTCTTCATTGCTGCACACGAGCTTTCTCTATTTGCGGCGAGCGGGGGCTACTCTTTGTTGCGGTGCGCGGGCTTCTCATTGCGTGGCTTCTCTTGTTGAGGAGCACAGGCTCTAGGCATGTGGGCTTCAGTAGTTGTGGTGCACGGGCTTAGTAGCTCCGTGGCATGTGGGATGTTCCGGGACCAGGGCTCCAATCTGTGTTCCCTGCATTGGCAGGCGGATTCTTAACCACTGCATCACCAGGGAAGCCCCTGGAGTATATTCTTATTAATGAAAACTACTTAGGTGAAGATGTATTAAATTAAGGGCTAGTTTGAATACAAGATAAAAGAACAAGATAAAAAATCTCTTTGGTATTCATTAGAATGATATCTACAGCTAAAACTTTCTCCTTCTCTTGAAATTTCTGAGGTACTTTCTCAGCAAGAAAAATTTTAGAAAGGTCCCATGGAACGTATAGATACAACAGTATGGATACAACAGTTATATTTTCAAAATATTCTCAGGAATGAGAAATTTACAATTCTTGAGTCTTTGACTGTGTTGTTGACTTCTTTAGTAGTTCTGTGTCACTGCTAAGACATCAGGATACAGTCTCCATTATGTGATGTCACAACAGCAGCAGAAGGCGGTTAAAGACCCACTAAAGTGGTTTTATAAACTCTTTCTCCAGAATCCCTTTTAAGGGTTGGACTAGTCTGCCTGGACTGCCACAATAAAATACAGTCTGTGGTATTATTAAGCAACAGGTTTAAACAACAGACATTTTGTTTTATCACAGTTTTGGAAGCTCATCCATGAGCAAGGTGCTGGCAAATTCAGTTCCTGGTGAGGACTCTCTTCCTGGCTTGAAGATTGCCACCTTCTTGCTGCATCTTCACATGGCCTTTCCTTGTGCTCACTGAGGGGTCATGGTGGAGACAGAGGTCTGGTCTGATGTCTCATCCTCTTCTTATAAGGACACCAGTTCTATCCAATTAGGGCCCCTTCTTATGACCTTGTTTATCTTTAATTACCTCCTTAAAGATCCTATCTTCACATACAGTCACACTAAGAGTGAAGGCTCAACATATGAATTTGCGGGGGACATAATTCAGTCTATAACAAAGGTGTTTTCAGTGCCATTGACCTTGTTATCCAGTCTTCCAACTCTAGGCATTCACAAATATATTCCATTCATTTCCACAGGACTTTTCTTTCAAATATCAGTTCTCAGTGACCATAGGATCTTGTTGGGATCAGCTCTAGCCTTTACCTAATTTAGCTGTTTATGCTAGCTCTCATAGCTGAAGCCACTGTGTGATAAGGTCTGTTGTTAGTGGGCTGTAAAACTGTTTTTAAGTGGCCTTGCATTGTAGGCTTCTTCATGGTGAGCCTTGTTTTGAAGTCAGTGCAATGATAAAATGTTGGCCTTATCTGTGGTGCAAGTTACTACGTATTTGCCTCATAGAACACTAAGCCCAGTGACATTTGCTTATGAGAATAACCCTGTTGGAGGTGGTATTAGTGGACATCTTATCTAAACAAAAAAGGGCCAGCTCCAGGTTGTTATCTCTAAATACAATAAATACAGTTATATCTAAAACAGTGCTATCCAACAGAATTATAATGCAAGCTGTAAATGTAATTTAAAATTTTCTAATAGCCACATTTAAAAATGAAAAAGAAATAGGTAAATTTATTTTTTAAAGCATATTTTATTTAACCCAGAATATCAAAAAAAATTCTGATTTCAACATGTGATTACTATTTTAAAATATTGATGAGATCTTTTACATTGTTTATTTTATTTTTTTACGGTACGCGGGCCTCTCACTGTTGTGGCCTATCCTGTTGCGGAGCACAGGCTCCGGACACGCAGGCTCAGCAGCCATGGCTCACAGGCCCAGCCGTACCGCGGCATGTGGGATCTTCCCGGACCGGGGCACGAACCCGTGTCCCTTGCATCGGCAGGCGGACTCTCAACCACTGCGCCATCAGGGAAGCTCATACATTGTTTATTTTTAATAAGCTTTTGAAATATGATGCACATTTTACACTTACAGCACATCTCAATTCAGACTAGCCACAGTTCCAGTGCTCAGTGGCCACATGTGGCTAGTGGCTACTGTGTTGGACAGCACAGGTCTAAAGTATCCAAATCTGGATATAAATCCCACAGTTTCAGAGCTGAAAGAGAAATCCAGTATGTAGATTTCATTTTTTTGTCATGTTAAATGTATCCATCTGGTATACATTTCCACACAGTAGGAAACTTCCATCATGTTTTTTCTCCCTGTGGTATTAAGTGTCTTTCTTTTAGGTGTCAGCATTATGACTTAAGTTCCTCTTGACAATCAGTTGGTCAGGTGTCCATTCTGATATGAATCATTTCTTTGTCTACAGTGATGCAGACCTCTTGTCATCTTCCATCACAGGACATCTATCTTGTCATCTGCCATCACAGGACAAGGTGATAAGGTACGCTCATTAGGGGAGCCATGTTCTTTCAGTCCTAGCCATTTAGTGCTCGAGGCAGGAACTTATTGAAAGAATTAACACAGCTTCCAAAAGTTTCTATTGACTTGGTAGTAGCTTAGGCACCAGGAGATTATGGCTCCTCATGTATAGACATGTATTTGATTTAAACTGCTTTGAATTTTTATTCATCTTTCTGAATAATAAACCTCACCATCATTCATTAACCTTTGGAAGCAATGTAGGCTTTTCTTTATTTGGCTTAGCCTCCCATTGTCCTAAGTCAGATTTTTAAAGGTCAAATTTCAAAATGTAATGGGGTTGATATTAGGATTGGTGAAATTCTTTAAAAGAAGATACTGACACTTCCCTGGTGGTGCAGTGGTTAAGAATCTGCCCGCCAATGCAGGGGACACGGGCTCGATCCCTGGTCCGGGAAGATCCCACATGCCACAGAGTAACTAAGCCTGTGTGCCACAACTACTGAGCCTGTGTTCTAGAGCCCGTGAGCCACAGCTACTGAGCGTGTGCCACAAGCACTGAAGCCCGCCCACCTAGAGCCTGTGCTCCGCAACAAGAGAAGCCACCTCAATGAGAAGGCTGTGCACCACAACGAAGAGTAGCCCCAGCTCGCTGCAACCAGAGAAAGCCGACATGCAGCAACAAAGACCCAACACAGCCATAAATAAATAAATAAATAAATAAATAAATACACCACAACTGAACTCCTTGGCCATTGGTTTCAGGTGGAAACATGTCAATCTCATACCTGAGTAGCTGCCTCTAACTCCCCGTTGTATTTGTCACAGCTTCTAACGTAGCACCCTGCATGTAACAGATGCTCCACAGATGTTTTTTGAATAAATAAGGAAATGTTTTATAGCTAGATATTCCAGTTGAGTCTAAACTGGAATGCATGCATCACTTTACCAAGTGATATGAGTGGAGAGTAAAGAAGTCCTTTCTATGTTTCGGGCCAGGGACCAAAGCAACACTGAGATGGAGGGGACAAGGAGACATCTGATCATCTAGGCCTGCTCAGTACTCAGGGCCCAAGACTAATCCCTGTGGAAAGGTCATTCTCCCCATTTCTACATCTAAAGAGCCTGGATCCAGCGTAGAGAGGATAGAAGGTGTCACTGAGCAAGTAGCCTGGCAACTACTGAATTCTAAAAGGAATTCAATTTTAGCACTAATGATATATTGAGTTGCTTGAATAATGAAGTTCCATAATAGTCATCAGAAGAGCTATTAACTTACATCAATAAAACACACTCACACATACACACACACACACACACACACACACACATATATATATATATGTTTTTAATAGTAGAACTGAGCATGGCTAACCTGAATTGAAGGTACATTTTTCTAGTGAGGATTTGCCTTTGCTTCTGCCAGATTCCCTGGGGCATTATCGAGCTAGAAGCATTTGGCACAAACTTTCCTAGACCACACAAATTAATGTAAATACCAAACCCAGTGTGGGCAGGTTTGTGCTTTTGAATTCATCATGTAAAAAATTTTTTCTCCCTCAGCCCATAATAAGACCTGTGAGAGACAGCTTTTCTTTATGGTTCTTTTTCTCAGCAGAGCTTTTTCTCTCTCATCCTCTCACTGTAGCCCTTCAAAGCATCTCGGCTGATGTTTGTAAAGGCCTCAATTCAAACTCTCCATTTCTTGGTCAAGGTTTCTTCTCCAGTCTCCTACATCGCTTTCAGTCATGAGGCTCTAGGTTCCTTTTATTGGCAACTCCTTCAGAGTAGCCTGTGGTATTTCCTTACCACTCTGGTTTCAGCTCTCTTTTCCACTTTGGTTATGGTGGATTTCCCTTTGTTATACAAAGAGGCTCAAGGTGAACACCAGCCACAGTACCTGACAAAGGCAATCACAAGTACATAGGTCCCCTGTCTCTCGCTATCTGGTGACAAGGTAAACTTGGTCTGGGGTGTGGCAGGATGCACCATGAGGCTGGGCCACAGGCAGGGATGTGGCCTTCCTTTATACCAGTTAGTGTGAAAATAGCCTTTCACAGGGTGGGGTGGGGGTGCTGCTTTAACTTGAGAATTATTTTTATCTAAGTACAGAATTCTTGGTGGCAAGTTATTTCATCTCAGGCCTTTAAAATTATTATTATATTGCCTTTTGCCTAATATTTGTATTATCTCCGGCCAGTCTACACTTTATTCCTTTGTAAGTCATCTGTTTGTTCTCTCTGGTAACTCTGAGTAGTTACCCTTTGTTTTCGAGGCTCTGTAGTTTCATTATGATGTGCCTGGGTATATTTATTTTTATTTATTTTTCTTAGTATCTACG
Organism: Stenella coeruleoalba; assembly: GCF_951394435.1. Classification (NCBI taxonomy): domain Eukaryota; kingdom Metazoa; phylum Chordata; class Mammalia; order Artiodactyla; family Delphinidae; genus Stenella; species Stenella coeruleoalba. Next base: position 64,777,227 of record NC_137148.1, read on the forward strand.
ATTCCTGAATCTTAAAATTCTTATTCTGCTATTCTTAGAACACATATCCATCAATTCTGGAAAATTCACACTGGTATCTTTTCAAGTATTTCTTCTCTCCCGTTTGTAATATTCTTTTATCTTGGAACTCCTATATTGGCCCTCTTCTTCTAGTCTTCATATCTATTAACTACGGTGACCAATCATCCAGTTTGTTCAGGACTGAAGCGTTCCCCAGGATGTGGGATTTTCAGTACTAAAACCAAGAAAGTCCTAGGCAAACCAGGATCTGTAATTGTAATTGTATTCTCTGTTTCAGAGCTATCTTCCAGTTCATAACCTCTCTTTAGCCATGATTGTTAAAAATTTTAGTGAGTATATTTTTCACTTCTTGAACTTTTATTTTTCAAATAACTTTTTCTTCTTTTCAGAGTTTCTCAATTTTTAAAATAGAATTTGGATTCTACAATATCTTTAGTATGATTATAATTTTATATGATAGTCTCTATCAGAATTTCTATTATATAAAATTCTTAGGATGATATCTTATTATTTAGTGTGTCTGCTGACTCTAATTCATGGTGGATTATTTTCATCCATGTTTTGTAATTTTATATTTTTAAGCTCATTTTCAGAGATGTTTATTCTGTATAATCCTGGACAGTCTAGTTAAAGTATATTTCTTCAGAGAAGTTTTGTATTTTCCCCTTTGAGATACCCTAGGTATATCAATAGCCTAGGATTAATTTTATTATAATTTCTTAATTTGAAGGGCTCCAGGAGCAGGCAATAGTATAAATTTGAACTCTATAATCGTGGGAGTCAAAGACCTATGGTTATAAATTTTTGAGGGAGACTTTTCTACCCAGAACTCAGTCCAAAGTAAACAAACTTTCTTATCCAGTAAGTGGGAATTCTGTTGACTCTTTTACAGGGGATAAAGTTTTAGGTAGATCTTTCTTCATAGGCATAAAAACCCAAGTCCTTAGATTGCTAAGACCAGCAAAGCACAGTGCCTGGTCTGGTTTTGTATTCTATTTTAATTTGAACACCTGTATATTTCCCATATTTTCTTGGAAGATAACAATATAATGATAATAACAACAATAATAAAAGCTAACACTTCTATAGAGCATATATAATGGGCCAGATATTTTCTAAGCATTCTACATTTGGTCCTCATATAACCCTTTATATGATATGTAATAATATCTTTCCAACCTTCCAGATGAGGATACTGAGCCACAGATAAGTTAATTAACTTGCTTAAGGTCACACCGCTATTAAGTGGCGGACCTAGGATTCAAATCCATACATTGTGACTCCAAGTTCTGTATTTTAATCATTAAAAACACTACCTCTCAATTATGGATTTAAAGTAATATTTTTTCCAGTATTTCTTACATAGTAGTAGCAGAGTTTTCAGTTTATTTCAACTGTCATATTTCCAGGAAAGGAAATCCCAAATCTCGATTTTAACATTTCATCGTTGTGCTGGTTAATTTTATGTGTCAACTTGATTGGGCCACAGGGTGCTTAGATTAAAGCTTATTTCTGTCTGTGAGGATATTTCTGGGTGAGATTAGCATTTGAACCAGTGGACTCAGTAGATTGTCCTCCCCACTGTGGGTGAACATCATCATCCAATCTGTTGAAGGCCTGAATAGAACAAAAAGGCAGAGGAGGGAGGAATTTACCCCTTTTGCTTTCTGCCTGCTTCCTGAGCTGAGACATTGGTCTTCTCTTATCTTTGGACTAGAATTTACACCATCAGGCCCCCTGATTCTCAGGCCTTCAAACTCAGACTGGAATTACAGCACTGACTTTCCTGGGTCTCCAGCTTGTAGATGGCAGATTGTGGGACTTCTCAGCCCCCATAATCTGTGAGCCAGCTCATCATAATAAATCTCCTCATATATATCTCCTATTGGTTCTGTTTCTGTGAAGAACCCTGACCAGTACAATCATATTCTATTTTTTAAAAAATAAATAAATTTATTTATTTATGGCTACATTGGGTCTTTGTTGCAGTGCATGGGCTTCTCATTGTGGTGGCTTCTCTTGTTGCGGAGCATGGGCTCTAGGCACGTGGGCTTCAGTAGTTGTAGCTCATGGGCTCTAGAGCACAGGATCAGTAGTTGTGGTGCATGGGCTTAGTTTCTCCGTGGCATGTGGGATCTTCCCGGACCAGGGATCGAATCCATATCCCCTGCATTGGCAGGCGGATTCTTAACCAATTCGCCACCAGGGAAGTCCCAACAATCATACTCTAATTTTCCTGATCTTTCAGCTTCCTATTTATTAAGAAATTTCAATAAAAATGTATGTTTATTGCAATGGTCCATGCTATTTGTATTTCAGCATTTCTAAGGGATTCCCAAAGAGAGAAGTTTGTAAAAGAAAATCTTGAATTTTTTAAGATGAGGAGAGATGTTTAAATTTGAATGAAGAGTTGAGGGATATAATAAGTGAAATCACTAAAGCTATGGTAAAAGGTAAATGATTGCTGTAGTCCAGTTCTTTTCAATGTGCAGCCTCCCAAAGGCAGCATCAGCACACTTGGGAACTTGCTAAGAGCTACAGATTCTTGGCCTCACCCCAATTTTACTAAATCAGAAACTTTGGGGGAAGGGGTAAAGGCTAGAAATCTGTGTTTAAACAATCTGGATAATTCTGATGCACCCTAATGTTTGAGAACCATTGGTATCATCTATTTAGGATTTAATTTACTGCAAACACCATTTTTTTTTATAGTTGGATGTTGTTTTCCATGCGATCATGTAAGTTTCTGTGCATCATAAAGTATTAACCCTCAAGCTGAAGTTTACTGCCTCTCCAGCTAAAATAGGGATATTAGATTCCTTTTCAACTTCTCCTTCCTATTATATTGCAGCATTGTAGTACTACTTCCCTTTAAACATGTGTTTTGTTTTTGTTTTTTTAAAGAAGTTTTGTCATTAGATGGAAAAGTAAAAAGTTTGGAAGTTAATCCTTTTTTTTAAATGTAAAATAATATATGAACACCACTAATCTTTTGCATTGTTATTTAGTAAGCAGTAGGTGAGTCTTTGGGTCTTTTACAACAGATCAAAGATATAACCCTAGTTGTATGACTTGACTATCCTAAGTACTGACTAAAAGTAAGCTATAGTAAAGCTGCCTCTGAAGTTTAACAGTATATTAACTAATTGTCAAGATTGGTTCTCCAGGGACTTCCCTGGTGGTCCAGTGGTTAAGACTCTGCGCTCCCACTGCAGGGGGTGCAGGTTTGATCCCTGGTCAGGGATCCTACATGCCGTGCGGCCAAAAAAAAAAAAAAAAAAAAGATTGGTTCTCCAGCAATTATTTCTATGTCCATGTTTAAAATGTTTTGATGTTGTTCTTTCCTTTAGCAAACATTTATTTGTCACCCTGTGCTAGGTACTGTGCTAGATGCTGAGAATACAACCATGACCAGGACTGACACGGTCCCTATCACCACAGAGCGTAAAGGTTGGTGGAAAGATAGACAAGGGCACAGGTGATTACAATACAGCATGATAAGTGTTATGATAGGTGAAGTACAGGGTGCTATTGGAACTGTTCTCAATAAAAATGCAACATAACTACTGTCTGAGTGACTTATTGCTCTTGATTATAAAATATGCTCACAAGACCGAAGCTAACTCTTACTCATCCTTTAGAAGACAGCTCAGATTGTCATATCCTCACATTCTCCACCCTGCCCCCACATTTGAGATCAGGGTCATTCCTACATGCTTCCATCAAACTCTGTATATGTTTCTTACAGTACTTCTCACAATATATTCCAACAGGCTATTCAAATGAGTCACTCTATTATACTCTAAACCCTTGGAGGGCAAGGGCTCTGTCTTTGCAATTCTAACACAGTGCTCGCACCCGTATCCTTTGGTACTCTCCTTATTGCGTGATTTAGGTTTGCCTTCCGCTAGGGATCGCTGTTATATTCTTTATCATCTTGGAAAAAGAATGCACTTTTAAAAAATTGATATCTTCGTTGCTAGGAATATGAGCTCATTATAATCCCTTCCTCCCAATACTGATTGTTGTATAGAAGGTATACCTTAATATTACCCCAAAACTGATGTTTTGAGGTAATAAGGGTAGAGGGAGTGAATAATGAGAATATTATGTGGTACATCATCCCCACCCCTCCTTAATAAATATGGCATACTGAAAAGATGCAACAGTGATGGCCATAGAATCTCTTTGGGGAAGTATGGGGAAAAGAGTATATGTTGGATGGTCGGAGTTTGGACTGAAGTCTCCATTTATAAATTTTTTGGCCATTGAGCATCCAAATGTTCCCCCTATTTGAGAGAAATTCCCCATTGTGTGAGTCTTGGTGAGCATTATGGTTCCAACTCCCTCTCCAAAAGCCCAGTTAGCTAGATATCCCCTCTTCCCAAATCCCAGTAGTGAGGGCATGAGCAAAACCAGGGCATGAAACCTGGTTTTGGCCGATCAGACTTGGGCATTTGAATCTGAAGTGAATCATTTGGAGGGTAAGGATGGTTATGTTCCCAGCAGCCAGTGGTTCCAGCATGGTGTCTAGCAGTATCTTTACTTTGGCGGGGTCAGCAGAAGTATCCTAACCAGACTTGACTGTAACCCTATTGTGGTTCCTACTGTCTGATTGCCCTTGGTTCCTGCCTGTTTTTTCAACCTGGTTCTTCAGTCTTCTTGTTGATTCTATGAGCTGTTTGGTATTCTGCCAATAAATTCCCTTCCTGCTAAAATTAGCCAGTCAGTTTCTATTGCTTGTGAGCAAGAACTTCATCTTTATACTGCTTTTCTCAAAGTGCTTTGTGTTTACTGAATAAGTAGTTGTTGAATGACCAAGTGGCTGTCATTTTTTACTCCTTGACCAAGTATGTTTTCTGTGGGACCATGTTTCTGATTCTAACATAAGTCAGAAGAACTTTTATTTTATGAAATATTAATAAACATTTTCTGGACACATAAGTTCTATAAGACAAGTGATACCAATGACAAATTTGCAGTGCAGCAGGAAGATAGGGGGCCTCTGGCACAATCCTGTGGAAGTTGGGGAGGCAAACACAGGACTGAAATCCCTGAACCCATTCTAAGCCAAATCCCTCCTCCTAAGGGAAGGTCAGCTTGTGTTTCAGCCTGGTATCTGTTCACTGAGCCTTATCCACAGTGAAACCCAAGGTGGCAAGCCTCCCACAGGCTTTACTCAGCCCTAAAAGCTTATGCTCAAGCCTCAGGTTGTGAGGATGTGCTGGGAAGGCTAAAGGGAATGGTTGGCTTCAGGATTTGAGGCTTGAACAGTTTTGTACTCTAGGAATATGGGTGTATTGTGAAAGTTTTTGTTGCTTAACATTCTTCTTCTTTTTTAGTCTCTCTTCTCTCCCACAGCGCAAGTTACAATTGATTTTTAAAGGTTTTGATGGGTTTTTTTGTTTCTAATATTATATCTTATCATTTCATTACATTTATTTATGAAAAATTTTACCTCTGATAACTTGACATTTTTAGTTTATATTTTATATTCCCGATACTATTTTTATAGAAAATTATTAATATATTGATTGCATTTATAGATTTGGTGATGTAAGAATACTTTTTCAAAATGGATCTAAAAAAATTGAATGTTAAAAAGAAATTAGATGGTTGAATGTTTATCTCAGAAATTTACTGATTATAATTGAAAAAACTATTATTGGGTAAAGCTTGCCAAGTGAATAATGATCTTACATGTCATTTACATGTCACATGTTATCTAGTTATAATTCATTTGTAGTTCTTTTCACTGCTCTTATCATTTGGTACTCAGAGTAACAATCCACAATAATGTTTCTAAAAACATCTAGGAAATTTTCCATCTTGCATGCATATATCATTTAAATTTAACTTTCATGTATATCTTAGGTATTATGTTTTAGAATAACATACAGCTCTGCAGTTGTTTTGCTACTAGAGCATTCTTAACTGATTTCCATATCAATTGATTCTACGCCTTGTTGTGATGTAAATAAGCCCTAAAGATAGAGTAAACTAGTGTTTGCTCTTTAGTAAACAGCTCTATCAGTGACTTTCTCAAATACACAGGAAGGCTTATCAACATTATCAATATCAATGCCTGCCAGACTGTGTACATATCTTTTTTTCATGTGAAAGCTTGGTTGATTTAGCCTTTAACATTCCTCCAACAACAGATCTACACAGCCTCACAACATGCTCAGGCTGAAAAGTTTTTTTCTGCTTATCTGTCTAGGCTCTTGCTGACTAAAGACTCAACTCTATTAAGGCAGGGGCAGTGCTTTGTCTTCACTGTATTTCCAGCACCTACCACAGGACCTGGCATATAACAGATTCTTGATAAATTTGTGAAAAAATGGATGAATATTAATAGGCTTAATAGTTTCCATTTTTCATAGAAAGAGCCAGTATGAGGTAGACCTACTTGTGAAGGTTAATTTTATGTGAACTTGATTGGATTAAGAGGTGCTTAGATTGCTGATAAAGCATTATTTCTGGGCGTGTCTGTGAGGGTGTTTCTGGAAGAGATTAGCATTTAAACCTATAGACTGTGTAAAGATCACCCTCACCAATGTGGGTGGGCATCATTCAATCCTTTGAGGGCCCCTGAATAGAACAAAAAGGTGGAGGAAAGGTGAATTTGTTTTCCTTGCTTGAGCTGGGACATTCATCTTCTTGGCGTCGGCCTTTAGACTCTTACTGGGACTTACACCATTGGCTCCCCTGGTTCCCAGGCTTCGGATTTGGACTAGAACTACACCACAGGTTTCCTGAGCCTCCAGCTTGCAGACAGTATATCGTGGGACTTCTTGGCCTCCAAAATCATGTAAGCCAATCTGTCACAGGAACGGGGACCCCTTCCAGGGCCCAAGAGTGAGCTCTTGTCTAGCACATGGAAATGAATTGTCCGAGGAGACACACGTGCTGACAAAGCAAGAGACTTTAGTCAGAAGGGGCGCCTGGGTGGAGAGCAGCAGGGTGAGGGAACCCAGGAGAACTGCTCTGCCACGTGGCTCACAGTCTCAGGTTTTATGGTAATGGGGTTAGTTTCTGGGTTGTCTCTGGCCAATCATTCTGACTCAGGGTGCTTCCTAGTGGCGCACGCATCACTCAGCCAAGCTGGATTCCAGCAAGAAGGATTCTGGGAGGTTGTTAGGCCATATGGACTGGCGTCTCCTCTCTCCTTTTGACCTTTCCCAAATTATTCTAGTTGGTGATAGCTTGTTAGTTCCACATTCCTTACCAGGACCTCCTGTTGTATGATAACTCATGCAAGTGGTTAATATCGTGCCTGGCCATAGTGGGCAGTTTCGGTCAGTGGTTCCCCTAACAAATCCCTCATAATAAATGTGTTTTCTACATATCTCTATATATTCTATTGGTTGTTTCTCTGGAGAACCATGACTGATATACCCACTTGTTTGAAACACAGGTCTCTTTGAGGTCCCCACTTTATTTTAGCCTGGCTCCTTTACTCACAGCCTAGAAGTACTACTTGCATTCTCCTAGCTACAGAATGCCAATTCCAGATCATTTTACTTTCCTATCAAGCAAAATTTCTCTTGAGTTGGTTCTATACCACCCCATCTATACCATTTCCCATCCTCTTCATCACCATTTTTTTCTTAATCCTCCATATTCATCTAGGTTTTTGGTACCAGGCTCACTGTCTTTCTCTCCAACCCAACCACTGCAAAAATGTCAAAGCCTTCATGAATGACCCATCAACTACCACACTCTCATAGTTCTGTGGTGTATTCAATGCTAATGGCTTCACTTCAGTCTACTTCAGCAACCTATGTTGCAATGACCTTTTGGTCTTGTCTTCACCTGGAACTAACTGATATACCTGGATTCTCACACATCAATTTCTTCCTCTCCAAACATACCCTCCTATTCTGCCAGTCCTCTCCTGTTTCTGTAAACCTACTCTCTTATTGACACCATGATGATCTTTAGTTCCTTGATTCCTCTTCTTTTCCAACTCTGTTGGTCCCCTCTCAGCATCACTTCCTTACCACCCAGTTCAGACCCCAGGGAATCTCACTTTTATCACTCTCCTACTAGCAACTTTAATTAACCCTGCTCTTTCAATTCTCTTCAGCACCTGGCAAGCCTGCAATTCTGGACTCATTCACTCATCTGTGTTTTATACTTCTTCACCCAAGCAGGATGGGTGGTACTGAGAAAAAAAAAAAAAATCACAAAGTGTAGTGTAGGAACTAGTATCTCCACAAATATAGGAATCTAGTCTGAGCTGTACTCTCAAATCCTATACATCCTTTCTCAGCTTCTCTTTTTTCCTTTAAAGACTATTACAAACTTTTGTTTTTTAAGCCCTTTTCCTCACTTTCGAAAACTGGCTCTGCTAACTTCCCATTTCACAGAGAAAGTAGAAGCTACCAGAAATACTTTCCTCGGGGCTTCTCTGGTGGAGCAGTGGTTAAGAACTCGCCTGCCAATGCAGGGGACATGGGTTCAACCCCTGGTCCGGGAAGATCCCACATGCTGCGGAGCAACTAAGCCTGCAAGCCACAACTACGGAAGCCTGCGTGCCTAGAGCCCGTGCTCCACAACAAGAGAAGCCATCGCAATGAGAAGCCCGTGCACCGCAACAAAGACCCAATGCAGCCAAAAATAAATAATAAATTAATTAATGAAAAATAAATAAATAAATACTTTCCTCAACTTGGCCTCCACAGCACTTCTTTCCTCCCAGAGACAAAAGCATCTGTTTCCACTCCTAGCACTACATCTTTCTCCTTTGCCCTCCTTCTAGTTAATGCATATTATTATTTGGGACTCAACCCCCTTCCTTTCTCCTCAGGGGCTGTGTTGCCTCAGTTATCTCTTTTCCTTTTAGTTCTTGGCCTATAGACTGGATCAATTCATACCCCCTTAAAAAGTGAAATACCAAAGTACCTTCCTTTGGCTCTGATTCTCTGCTGCCTTCCACCCTATCTTTGCCTGCTCTTCACAGAAAAGCTTGACATCTCCACTTCCTTGCTGCTTCCTTTTGCTGTTGTTGTTTTAAAAGACCCATCTACTTTGTAATCCATCAGAAACTGACTTAGACCACCACCATAACAACCAAAATGCTTTGCTAAGTGATCAGTGTCTTCTTAAGTTCCAAATCCAACTGTCACTTTTCAGTATTTATCTTCCTTGATTTCTTTGCTTTATTTTTGATACAGTTAACCACTCTCTGGAACCTCTCTTCTTGGTTTTTCCTGTCCCCCTCCTAATTCTTTCAGAATCCTTGTGGACCCTTCTACTATTTTTAAAATATTGATGTTCTCTAAGATTTCACCCTCAGATCTCTTCTCACTATATATACTCTCCCTTGAATAGTGCCTTTTGTTAACATAGCTGCAACTATCACCTGTATATCAGCGACATCCAAATACAAGGGAGTGATTTTTTTTCCAGTGGGAATTACGATTTAAAGTCAGCATGAAAGGCAAAAATAGAGTAGAGTTAAAATTACCTTTGAAAAATCTCCTAAAATACTGTATACACGATTTTAAATATATATACTACCCACCAAGAAATCCTACACAGCCAGTTTTCCTCTGCTATTGGAACAGAAGGTTGTTTCTTTAGTTGAACACCAGATGAAGTTGTTGGCTTGCATTTAAGGGGCCATGTTATAAGGAAAATATGTTTTTGTCTTTTTGCCAAGCACGTAGAGTAGAGCTAATATGTTAAGTAAGTGTAGGAGATAACTCCACTGTATATATTTTCAGCCTGACTTCTTTCATGAGCCCTGGACTTATACACCAAACTACCTACTGAATATCACCTTTTGGATATGCCAATCCAGCTTGTTTTAGTTAGAGTTCTAAAAGCTGAAGAAGTGAGATAAGTCACATTCAACTTAGCAAAGGCATTTATTAAAATGATAACAGTGATGTGACAAGGGTTTAACTCACATGTGGAGTGCTTTCCTATCTTCTGGGTTGATGTTCTTATTCCAGGCAGGTGTCCTTTAGCATTACACAGCTGCCGCAAGCCAGTCTACCTGGCTAGAGCCATAGGCAGCTTCAGATTGGTGGAATCTCTAGGCCAAGCATCACACAAGCCAGTAATCTCTGGCTGAACACCTTTATTAAGACTAGTGGAATTCATAAGCATCAAGGAAGGCATTTCAATTCTTTACTGGCCCTTTCAAGTGCTGTGCTTCACCCATATATATATCACCTTAAAGACCATCCTCATGAAGCCATCATGACCCATCAGCCAAGCAAAATTCCAGCATTTCCCCATTGACTGGACTGAACATTTATTACAAGTTGTATGTATTAAGAGCCAATTTTAGAGACAAGTCTATATATAGGGCAATAAGCATCACCTCCTCGAAAAGGGAACCCTCCTACACTGTTGTGGGAACGTAAATTAGTGCAGCCACTATGCAGAACATTATGGAGGTTCCTTAGAAAACTAAAAATAGGGTTACTGTATGATCCAGCATCCCACTCCTGGGCATATAACCAGAGAAAACTCTAATTAGAAAAGATATATGCAGCCCAATGTTCATAGCAGCACTGTTTACAATAGCCAAGACATGGTAGCAAACTAAATGTCCACTGACAGATGAATGGATAAAGAAGATGTGGTATATATATACACTGGAATATTCCTCAGCCATAAAAAAAAGAATGGAATATTGCCATTTGCAGCAACATGGATGGACCTAGAGACTATCATACTAAGTGATGTAAGTCAGACAGAGAAAGACAAATAACATATAATATCATATGGGGAATCTAAAAAAACGATACAAATGAACTTACTTAACAAAACAGAAATAGACTCATAGACATAGAAAACAAACTTATGGTTACCAAAGGGGAAAGGAGGGGAAAAGGGATAAATTAGGGGTTTGGGATGAACAGATACACACTACTATATTTAAAATAGATAAACAACAAGGATCTACTATATGGAACAGGGAACTATATTCAATATCTTGTAATAACCTATAATGGAAAAGAATCTGAAAAAGAATATATAACTGCATCACTTTGCTGAACACCAGAAACCAACACAACACTGTAAATCAGCTATACGTCAATAAAAAGTTGTTTTGAAGAAAAAAAAGCTTCACCTCCCCTTCATCATACACATCAAACAATATAAAGAATTAAAAGCATCATAATACAAAGCAGTCAGATATTACATCAAAAATGTAGCAACAACTTTGGCCTGTTTCAATCCATATTTAGCATTCTAACAGCACATCACTTCAATGGGACTGGACAGCTTTCATGGTGTCCTCCTTCTTCCTGTCATCATTCATGTTCCATTATATGCTTTTTGTTTTTGTTTTTGTTTTTGCGGTACGCGGGCCTCTCACTGCCGCGGCCTCTCCCGTCGCGGAGGGAGCCCAGGCTCCGGACGCGCAGGCCCAGCGGCCATGGCCCACGGGCCCAGCCGCTCCGTGGCACGCGGGATCCTTGCGGACCGGGGCACGAACCCGCGGCCCCTGCATCGGCAGGCGGACTCCCAACCACTGCGCCACCAGGGAAGCCCCATTATATGCTTTTTATTAGCATGCCTTGAGTATATATAGAATAAGGATGTCTCTTTACATCCTTCTACTATCTATGCCTACTTCTTTATATTATGAGTACCTTAATTTGAGGAAGACTGAACCATGCAGGGACATTCAACACAGTCAACTCTGGGTTGCAGAAGGTGGGGAACTGCACATTTGGAATGTCCCATTATTATCCTTTGCTGGCCATCACATTCTAGCTTTCCTCCCTTTGAAGTTGACCTCTTTACCTCCATTGTTATTCTCTTTAAGAACAACAGGATATAGTCTATATCCAGATAACATTCCTTTCTTTGTGTCAAATAGATATTCAGTAAAGATTATAAATAATTTGTTCCCATCTAAAATCACAGACATCAATTTTAATTTTTTATATTGGAGATAGCATTCTTTATTTTTATTATAAAAAGTAACATATCGATAATACATTATTTTTTCTTAAATCTGAAATAAAAAAGTATGAAGAATAAAAGTCATCCATAATACACTTACATAGGGATATCCATTATTAATTTTTGGTTATAATTTACCATTTTTCATTAGGACCATAAATGAATTCATACTTTAACACACTGATTTGTACCTGGTCATTTTTCCATTTTAGAAAACACAGATTACATGATTATATTAATGACTGTATTATTCCATTGCTTCTATGTATCAATCTCATAAATTTGAAAATGTATATATTTTTGTTCTCCACAGCCCTGCAAAGCTGGGATTATTACTAATTCCCTTATATAGAAATACAGATCCTGAGGTTCAGAGTGGGTAAGTGACTGCTGAAAATTTACATACCAAGTAAGTGGCAGAAATAAAGGTTGCTCTAGGACTTCTTGACTCCAAATTGGTGCCCTTTCCACACAGTGTGTCTCCTGTCTCTGTAATGAGATAATGCAGATGAAGGGGCTGGGCAAGTGCACCCTATTGTTATTTATTTAAAGAGACAGCCTAAAGGGAGTCATTGCCTCAGGAACAACTTCTGATTTGGTCTGAATCTAGGGCAACTTCCCGAATTAAAACTGCGCAAAGGCTTCTAGGGCTGCAGATTGAACTCTTCTTCATGCAAAACATCATTATAACACAACAGTATCAATATGCAATTGAATCCTACAATAAGAATTAATTCCTGATCAGTGAACATAGCCATACAACATTAAAGAAAACAGGTCATTATTGAAAAAGGACATTCAAATCTGCAAGTTTAGCAGCAGACCCTAGGTATGTACATTGATCTTGTCTCATTACCCTTTTCCCCCCTTATTTTCTTCACCGAATGACAAGTGGAATGTCTAGCAGGGGAGGGCATCTTGCTACATTGGTCTAAGGAATCTAACCTGGGGCCTAGAAGGCAAAGGAGGTTGAACCAAAAATTTTGAAGAGTTTATGAGATTCTATAGTTCTCTATTCTCTATTCATTGCTTGCCAAATCAATGGATTCTGGAGACAGAGTACTGCAAATATCCTGTTGAACTCTTTTTTCCCCACATAGTCCAAAGGTGTTATGCATTCTTTTATCACAGATAATTTGCTATTGATCTACTTTCTCATTTATGTCTTCTTGGCCCTCACACTACGCAGTTGGTCAAGATTTTGGTTTCCCTGGGGCAGCTGTCCTCTTATGCCTCCAAAGACTCTGGATTGACTTTCCCTTCAGGGTCCTGGACACTTCATTGAGACTTGGGACTAAAGGTCCACAGTGAGAACGTATTCCTATGAGGTTTTTGGGTACAAATTGCCAGGGCTTATTAAAATATAATTTTCAGAAAAAGATAAAATGATGACTTTCATACAGATATAAAAAAGGGCACATGTTAAAGAATTCATTTTACTCATATAATATGAGAGAACCAGGCAAAATGGGACAGCACTGATTCTTCCATGGGTAGGATGGGACAAATAAAATCACTACCGGAAGGACAGAAGTTACACATTTATCAATTACCCATGACTTACAAAGAACAGCAAAATAGCTCAATGAATAAGGCTAGAATCTAATAACCCAGAAGAATATGTTATAGACGCGCATAATTTTTTTAATACCCCTCCTTCAAAAATGAAAGAACATAGGGCCATCCCAACCAATTCCAGTGGAATAAGACAAGTAACCTGGATAATATCAGACCACTGCCAGAGAGATCCCTTTAGAACACTGAATTTCCCTGACAAATCTAAAACACAAGTTATAATTCCAAAATGTCCTCAAATGTTTAAAAGATAAAAATGTCCAACCAAGAATATTAGAAAATGGAGTAAATATCAAAATTCACTAAAATATTCCATAATTATTCATACCAGCTTTATTTATAGTAGCCAAAAGCTGAAAATAACCTAAACGTCCTTCCCAGATGAATGGATAGATAAACTGTGGCAACCACCAATTTTTTTACTGTCTCTATAGTTTTGCCAACTATAGTTTTTTTCCTCTCATTCTTTAAGGTAAGTACTATGTACACAGAGCTTCAAGATAAGTTTCTTATCTCTGTCGTCCAATCAGATTAGCTCCTCTCTTTCTTTTATGTAATTTACCTTTTCCTGAGGACCTCCTGGAAGGTGGTAGAGGACATCTGCCTACTACAGGCTGCAGCAGAGATAGCTATTCTCCCCCTGTATCTACTTTCCCCTTCTTCATTTTAATAAAACAATCCCACTTTGTCAAGGTTTGACTGAGCCCTTGGCTACCTAGCTAGAGACTGCATTTCCTACTTTCCATGTATCTTGGTATGGCCCAGAGGATATGTGCAGAAAGAATATGTATAAAAGTATTCATTGATTAAAGGAAAACACTAAATATAATACAGTTTGTATAACCCTATTTTGGATTTTTTTTCCCACTTTACAGTGTCTCAGCAAAATAAAATAAATGAAAAGCCAGAAGTCTCAAGTTCTTTGAGGCCCTGTGGGAAACATGGACATTTAAAGTGGAATGGACAAACAGAAACCTGTGAGGGTGAAAACAAGAATGGTCAGGGAGCTAGAAGGAGAATCAAGGGATTATGGTTTTATGGAAGCTAAGGGAAGCAAGACTTTTTTTAGAAGTGATCAACATGTCCAAATGAAACAGAGAAATCCAATAAAATAAGGAATGAAAATGATTAATGATTCATAGATAATTACCTTCAGTCTCAGTTTCATATCAATAAAATGGGTATCTCATGTGGTTATTACAAAATTAAACTAAACATAAGCTTCTGGTTTGTGGTAGGTGCTCAACAAATTTTATACCTTCCTTTCTCTCTTTTTGTGATTAACTCATTGTTTTATTCTAATACTAATTACTAGTGAGAAGCCCTGCTCGAGGCTGGGTAGGCACTGATGACAGACTGCACTAAAGTACTGTGTAGTGTACAGCCTGCCAGTACTATCCCTTGCCTGGAAGTTACCTGATTTACTTTTAGTTTCTTTGGTTTTGGCAGGTGAATCATGAAACTTAAAAACATCTCAAATGCAAAAAAAAAATTTGTTAACATGGTGTGTTGTTAATGCATGAAAAGTGTTTGTAAATTACTGAATACAATGTAAAGCAACACATTCTTATCATTGTATTAAAGCTTTATGTTTTTACTTATTTCTATTTTTTGGCCCTGCCACACAGCTTGCGGGATCTTATCTCCCTGAACCTGGGTCAGGGCAGTGAAAGCACGGAGTCCTAACCACTGGACTGCCAGGGAATTCCCATAAAGCTGTATGTTGTAAAGATAACTGCTTAAAGTTGGAGACACCCACCCACTGAAATTCTCATTGCCCTGTGATTTTTAAAAAAGCAAGTGGATAATTTTAATTGTCAGCTGTCTGATTAATTTATATCTATAGTTGCTCAAACATGTTAGGACAGTTCATCTTTACTAGCAGAATCTTTTTTAAAATTGAGTTTTAAACTATTTTACATGCAGTAAAATCTATCCCTTTTATGAGTTTTGGCAAACAAAGATCTAGAACACTTCCATTACCCCTCAAAACTTCCTCAAGCCCCTTTTTAGTCATTCCCTTCCCTTGGTCACTACTGATCAGTGTTGTCCCTTTTTCAGACCCTTTTACTTTTAAATAATTATAGGCTCACAGGAAATTGCAAGAATAGTACATAGAGTCCTGAGTACCCAACACCTAGCTTTCTCCAGTGGTGACATCTTACATAACTGTTGTACAAGATCAAAACCATGACCTGCATGTTTGAAGGCAGATTTTCCTTTCACTTCTTTGCCTGTTTACTCTTTTCTTTTGACACAAATTTAATTGTTGTGTTAAGAGGAGCAGATGCTAGTTTTCCCTTAGATGTCTGCAGTTGCATTTTCAGTATTTCAGTTGGATCACCGCTGTTACTCCTACATCTTTCTCTAGTCTTTTCATTATTCCACCTTTTCCCAATTTAATTCTCCTGCTAGATTTTTTTTTTTTTTTCTGAGCTTTGTGACACAGCTGGTACTACTGCCAATTCCCGAATCCCTAACTTTTAACCTCGGTCTTTAAGTTTCAAAGGGGATGGTGCTTGTGCCTAATTGTTGTGTTCACAGTAATTTTGCAGCTTGCGTTATGAGAGCCGGCACGGTTCTCCAACCCCCGAGAGACGTTCTAGGGGCACTAAACGGTTCAGCTCCGTTCTTGCCCTACCTTTCACCATTGGTCATCCTTTTATTTTCCAGATACTTGGCTGTTTGTTAGAGGAGAGTATGCAGTGTCTCTCGAAACCGCTGGCAACCCCTCCTCTCCCTCAATGCGCCGCCTTTGTAATGCGCTGAGGAAACAGCCGCACTTCGGCTCTTTAGGCCGTTGAAGTGCGGGGCGGGGCCTCGGCGGCCGCCGTAGCAAACTGCAGGGAGGTCACGCCTTCCGGCCTCCGCCCCACGCACGAGGCCCACGACGTCAGCCGCCCGCGCGAGCCTAGTCCTAGGCTGTGCGGGAGGTCCAGTGCGCATGCTCTGACTGGGTCGCCTCTGGCGACGGAGGCTGAGGGCGGTGTAGAGAGCGGTCTAACTAGTGGGCGTCTCTGCTGGCTGGCTCTGCTCCTGTGCCACCGCCCTCTTGGCCCCCGGGGGCCCGTTGCTCCCCTCCCCGCTACCGCTGGCTCGGCGGTACCTCGCAGGGTGAAGGCTCCCTCTCCCCGGCTCCCCTTCCCCCCACCCCGTCGCCCCGCCCACTCTGGGCTGGGCGGCAGGGTCAGGGGCCGAGCGGAGCCGGGTGAGTATTCCCACAACCTTTGCCGGCCGTTTCTTTCCGGCTCTGTTTCCCGCACGGTCCTCACCCAACTGCCGGGGTAGAGAGGAAGGGCGGGCGCGGGTGGGCGGGAAACAGCCCAGCCCCGAACAAAAGGCTGGGGAAGCGGGGCTCCCGCCGGTGAAATGCAGGCCGGGTCGCGCTGGAGCCGCTGGCGGGTGTGGATCGCACTCCTGGGCCACCATGGAGACCTCACCCTCGATTTAGGTAGTTACAGACCTGTGTTTAAAGCCTGTACCGAGACAGAAATTCTTTGCCTCGTAACCTTGAAACAGAGGATATGAAATTACTGGTGATTCCAGTGGTTAAGTGCCACTTAACTTGAAGGAGTTTCTAATCATCAAGAATTAGAAGATTTTCTTCCAAATAACGTATCTACTCAGCATTTGAAATCACGAATGGGGGGTGGGTGGGATAAAGGAATAGTTAACTGATTTGTAGAAACAAACTTTTATGATGGTAGAAATTATAAACATCTCTGACAAGGCGAAAGGATAGCTACATGTCTTTTCAAAGTCAAAATAGAGCCTTGTCTAATAGGCCCACCTGCGAATCAATTAATTATCTAGGGGACTATACTTTTGCTTGACATAGTATCGATTAGGGCCCAAGCTTTGCAGTTACTTTTTTTTTTGTCTAATGGAGCAAATTATTTCTGACTGGGAGAAAAAAATACTACTAATGATTATAGTTTTATTGCCCTATTTCCAAGATTTTTATAATTTTTACCGTTGAGCTTGCTCCTTCATTATGAGTTCAGTAAATCTTTGCCACAGGCTCACTTTGTATGAATCATGTTTATAACGTTTCAAAAATGACACTTCGACAGTGGCCTCACTCTTAAGTGGCGAAAGCTTAGTTTAAACTTTTCAGAAGTGGAAGACATAGGCCCTATGTAGTGTTCAATTACATTATTAGAATCCTGCATAGAATCCTCCTTGCTTCTGAAGGGTCAAATATGGACAAGAGGAGACATTTACAAAATGAAAACTTGGCCAAAAAAAAAAAAGTTGAGTATTGAGAAAGTCAAATTAAAGTTTTGCAATTACAAGGTTTAAAAATTGATATTTTACTTGAAACTAGTGGAAACAGTCTTTTCACTGGTTCTAAACTGGATTCATTGGATATACAATAGAATGTTACAAGATTATGCTTTTAAGTTTCTGAGAATGATAAGCAACCCCTTAGGAAAAACAAGTAGGGTAAAGTTTATCTAAGTAGTTTCCTTAAGACTGGGCTTGATTTGGTTATTAATATCTTTGAAGCCTAGAGACCCTTTGGGACCCTAGAGGCAGTGTTTGAAACATAAACATGCTCAGGGAACCATAACAACAACAGAATGCCCTAGAGATTATTTGGTGATTAACAAATGTTTTCAGGGGCCAAGTGCAGCTGGGTATAAAACAACTGGAAAATAGGGAAACAGAGAAGAAACCCTATGTAAAAGCATCCAGATTAGGGAGAGGCAGCTGAAAACGATGTAGACCCAGAGGCTCCTCTAATGTACCTGGCACCCCAGGCCTTATTGAACTTGTAGGTTTATAGGACCCAGAAAGAGTATTTACTAATATGAATTTAGCTTTGAAGTTAGGGTTATTTCATATCACTGTCATGTAATAGCTTTTCGAGAAAAACTTTTTAATCATCTCTTCTGAGTTCAAGAACTTACAATAGTTTCCTGTTGTCCTCTGTTTTAAATAGAATCTCTTTAGAGTTTTAAGGTGATTTAGAAACTGCTCCACTCCCCCTTCCCACCCCCAGTATTCCTATATTCCTTAATATTCCTAACACTCTCTATTTAGGCTCTTTACCTGTCTACTCTGCCTCATTTCAACCTGTTCCTAGATTCACTGACTGCCCCCACTCTTCATCATTTTTTGTAGCATCTCTGCCTTTCAGTATCCTTTTATACTTCTAGGATTATCTGAAATGTAACTCTTCTAGAGCAGAGGCTCTGGTGCCAGACTGACTGCCTTAGGTCAAACTGCCACATTTAACAGCTGTTACCTTGGACAAATTGCTTAACCTCTCTGTCCCAATTTCCTCATCTGTAAAATGGCGAAAATCACAGTGACTACCTCATAGGGTTGCTGTGAGGATTTAACAAGTTACTATAGTTTTGGTACATAGTAAGAGCTGAATACATGCTATTGTAATGATTATTTAATCCATAGTAATTCTTTAGACAGTGGTTGTACAATTTATCACTAATTTTTACTGTCTTTTATTGTCTAATGTTCTTTTCAGTTTGAATCTTTTCTTATAAATTTGATCTGTTGAGGGCAAAGATCATATATTATAATCTTTTAAAAAAGTCCCTTAAAGTTCTCCCAGGATGATTCTGGGGGCTCGATATATTTTTTCCCTATCTTACTATCTAGTTTTCTATTTTCTGTTTTCCATTTTACTTCTGTTGCTTATATTTTAAAATGTATACCCTATTTTGCTCTAAAAGTACTTACAGTAGATTATAAACTATATATAATATAAAAACATACAAAATAAAGGTAAATCAGTCATGAAAATATGAAGCTTGAATAGAAAGGTGAGGTTGGGGTGCATTATACTCAAATATATACTGTGACCATTTGTATAATTGTTAGTGGTGGGATACAGACTGAGTTATGAGTTTCATGATGGTCAGAGGAAAGAAGGAAACATATCACTTGCTGAGGAAAAACATAGCTTCCTTGGAAGTATTTAGTGAGTGAAATGCACATTGTGATCACAGATTTCAAAGATATGCATGCAAAGTCATACTAAGAAACCCTAGGGTTAAGTTCTCCAACCTTGTTAAGCCTACTTCTCATTTTTTCTCAAAGGGGGCTCAACTGCCATTTTTATGGAACTGTTCCATACATTGCAGGATGCTTATACTTGGTCCCTGAGCACTAAATGGCAATAGCAGACTACAACCTCCACCCACCCTTTGTGACAACCCAGTGTGATCCTACTCATTTCCAAACAACCCCTTCAAGAGTGGTTCCTCCTGATGTTGGGAACCATTGGACCTTATCTGCCCATACTTTATACAACCTATGCTTCAACTACTGCCTTTTTTTTTTTCCTTTTAACCTAGCATATTCTTTTCAGGCCCTGTCTTGCTGGAGCACTTCCATCTTTTTGACATGCTTTTGTCTCCACTTGGTAGGCCCTTATTCAAATTTCAAAATTCAATTCTGCGTTTTCCAGACTCCCTGTTTTTTTGGAGTCTTCTCTGATTTTCCCAGAAAAAATTTGACACTTCTTCCTCTGAGGACACACACATAGCAAGTGCTAGGATATTGTAGGTACTGAGTGAATGAATGAAAAGCTTGCGGAAATAAGAAGGCACATTAATCTAGCCTTTAATGGAGACTTTGCAAGAAGAAAAATTTAAAGGGACTGTCTCTTCCGTTACAAAAAAGTCCAACAGCTTTTTTTTTTTTCCAAAAAATAATGACACTTGGTAATATATTTTAAAAACACATTGCTCTATCATATATTCAGACTATTTAGACCAGCACTGAGTCCATAACCTCTGATACAATGTTGATCTTTTTGTACCTTCTTATTTGTTGAATATCTTTGGCCAAGGTCATAAGCCTTTAGTTCCTGGTTCTGGTCTAATGAGCATATGTGCTGACTAGAGTTAGTTCTACAAGTCCCACTGTTCAAAGGCAGCAAAAGAGTTTGAGCTGATGGATCAGTTCAAATCATCACTGTCGGAGGAACAATTTCTCTCATGTGCATGCAGAGAAGTCTTGGTTTATGTAAAAAAATGATAATCTTCTTATAAAAGTAATGACACCGGTATCAGAAAGATTAGATGTCATATAAATCTGTTGTTTGAATGGGAAAAGATCCAATTGATGAATAGGCTTAAAAGTTTAGTTGAAGAAAGGTGCTGTAAAGAGGTAGAGATATGTAAAATAAATTCATTTAAAATTTTGAATTTTCCTTTTGTTCCTTACAATTTTTACTTAATATTTACCATGTGCTTAACTCTGTTATAGGTGCTAAGATATAAAATTGTAAGTCACAGGTCCTCAGCAGTTTAGACATTGCTCTATCATCTTCCGATTTTCCTTGCTGTGGAAGAGATGGCTGAGGCTACACTGATTTTTGTTCCTTTGTAGATAAACTGTTTTTTTCTGCCTGCATTTTTGTTTTCCTTTTTGTTCTTTAAATAAAGATATTCCATAGACTACCTGTAGGCACAGGTTTCCTTCTAGCAGTTTTCTCAAACATACTGAGTCCAGTCAATTTATAGAAGTA
The DNA here is from genome assembly GCF_951394435.1 of Stenella coeruleoalba. NCBI lineage: Eukaryota > Metazoa > Chordata > Mammalia > Artiodactyla > Delphinidae > Stenella > Stenella coeruleoalba. The sequence goes on from NC_137148.1 coordinate 64,798,258, forward strand.
AATCTCTTTAATCTTTCTTTTACCCAGATCAGGAAAAATTTTTCAATGGTATGTTTGCTTATGATTTCAATTCAGAAATGCCAGTTATTTGTAGGTTGGATCTGTGTTCTTTGTCCTTTCTATCAATCAGTATGCATTGTTTTCATCTTGGTTCTTTTCCTTCCGTGTTTGGAGATCACCTCACGTGTATATGCTAAAATGTTAATGAGATTCTTTTCCAGCTTCTGTACTTCTCTCTTTTGCCTCTTATATAGAGTTTGTCTAATATTGGGTTGGCCCAAGTTCGTTCCGGTTTTTGCATAACATCTTATGGAAAAACCCGAACGAACCTTTTGGCCAACCCAATATTATTTGTTTGAATTCCCTTCCAGTTTTTTCTTCTTCAGTTTCCTTTTTAACATTAGCTGTCTTTTTCCTTCTTATCTCTTGCTTTCAGTGGCTGCGTTTTTATTTTTCCTTTTTCTTTTTCAGTTGGTAAATTAGATAATTTCTAAGTTTTTCTCCTGATTCCCAGTGTAAGCCCATTATAGGAGCAAGCTTTCTCTCTTCCTCTTTATGGCAGTGCTCCTCTTTCTTATGGTGTACAAGCTTCATCTTGGCCCTGTGCTATTATTGAGGTTTTTGGTTTTCTTACCTTGACAGAAGAGGGACTTGTGTAGGGATGTTGTTGCTCATTCTTGTCAGAGTGAGTAAGCTACCTTCATCCTCCTCACTACACTTAGATGCTGGGGACTCTTCTTCTCAGTGTTAGGTTGGAGAGCATGTTGATAGATACAACCCAATTTATGAAGGATAGATCTTTCTGTACTCAGGAGAGGTCTTATTTTCCTATTGTCTAATCTTTCAGTCCTATGTCTCTAATGAGGGGAGTATTTTTCTGTAATTTGAAGTGGTTTATAGTTTTTTTTTTAATAAATTTATTTTATTTTTATTTTTTTTTGGCTGTTTTGGGTCTTTGTTGCTGCACGTGGGCTTTCTCTAGTTGCAGTGAGTGGGGGCTACTCTTTGTTGCAGTGTGCGGGCTTCTCATTGCTGTGGCTTCTCGTTGCAGAGCATGGGCTCTAGGTGCGCAGGCTTCAGTAGTTGTGGCACATGTGCTTCAGTAGTTGTGGCTCGTGGGCTTTAGAGCGCAGGCTCAGTAGTTGTGGTGCACGGGTTTAGTTGCTCCACGTCATGTAGGATCTTCCTGGACCAGGGCTCGAACCCTTGTCCCCTGCGTTGGCAGGCAGATTCTTAACCACTGCGCCACCAGGAAGCCTGGTTTATAGTTTTTTGAGTTTAGTGGTGAGACCTTATTCTTCTGAGGGCTCATACTGTTCCCGCAGCTACCTATTGCTGACACCTTCCACTTCTGGCCATGAACATTATATCATTGGTAAAGAATGTTCTTCAAAGAGAATTACTAATGGGTATTAGAAGCCAGTTGTGGCATTTGCCAATTTCTCTGGTGTAAATATTCCCACTGTGGTCAATTTCAGGCTGTCAACATGATGTCAACTGGCTCCCCAAATTCCTGAAAACTTAACTATTGACTCTTTGATATAATCCAGCTCCAGCATGCCATGGCATAAAGTCCCACTGAAGGAGATGTTCCCTAAACTCTTGGAAGATGGTGGGGGTTGAGGAAAGGAAACGGTCTCATGAACTCTGTCCTCAGCCCCAAGCTGCGGGGCCACTGCAGCCTCTTTTTTTCTGAAGGAAATACAGAATTGAGAGTGAGATGCCTTCTTACCCTCTTCCTAACTGGACCTTTTGCTGCAGAGGCCATAGCAAGCATCAGCTACCAATAAAGCTACCCCACATCCCTCAATTCTAGTTTAGGTACAATGTTGTATCCTGTTTAAAGTTTGATTTCAGATGTGTGTTTCAGTGGGAAGGCAAGGAAGGAGTGCTGAGCCTGCTGGCCAACTGCTGCCAAGCCTGAACCAGCTTCCTTTCTTTTGCTGCTTCCTGTGCTATTTATTGGATTACTGGGGTCACACCTGCTGTGCCCTGCCCAGGCTGCCAAATGCCTTGAAATCCAGGCCCATTAATACCCCCATTAAAATGATCTATCTTTTGTCTCAGTGTTCTAGCATGAATCCTCCTCAAAAGTATCTCTGGTGCTAATTACATATGCTTATTTTGGGGCCTTCAGAATCAGGTAGTTTCTGGTCTGAGCCTAGGATTCCACATTAAAATTTGTACCCTGGGTGCTTCTTTACTCTCTAAAATTTGAGGACCACTGCCCGAGGATCCTGCTAGGTAAGTGATTAACTAATTTAAATTAATTCAAGCCAAGTTCTCATAAAGATAATAGGTTGAATTCACTTCCCTTGCTAGTAATTGCATGTTTTTTTAGGAAAGAGTCTAAATCTAAAGTTAAAATGCAGAATTGCTGCAGGGAGGGACAAGTACAAGTAGGCAAGGAAGTTGCCTACTTTTATTAGTTAAAAATGATCTTTAGGGCTTCCCTGGTGGCGCAGTGGTTCAGAGTCCGCCTGCCGATGCAGGGTACACGGGTTCGTGACCTGGTCCGGGAAGATCTCACATGCCACGGAGTGGCTGGGCCCATGAGCCATGGCCGCTGAGCCTGCGCGTCCGGAGCCTGTGCTCCGCAACGGGAGAGGCCACGACAGTGCGAGGCCCGCGTACTGCAAAAAAAAAAAAAAGATCTTTAATGTTTAAAGGTATGCATAGTACAATATGTTCTGTGATAATCACATTTTTGTAAATGATCTAAGTTCTGGGGAAATTTAGTTATATGTCTTAAAGTGTTTTAGTCTTGTTATGACTCTAATATATATTGATTTATAGATTCATCAAAAGAAATGTCTCTGACCAAAAGCACAAAACAAACAAAAACAAAGAATCAGTTCCCCACACATTAGATTAAAAATCCTATAAAAAAAATGTGGAGAGCTGTAGTGAAAAAAATTGTTTTTAAAATTAAGAAGGATCATTTGAACAATGATTATATACACAGTGTTAGAATTCGTTGGGCCGCGTTTCTGAAAAGATATTTAATAGCAGCAGAATAAGCTTCTTCACACTGTCTACTTTAGGGCTAACCTATAGTTTAGAAAGACTTCTTTCACTTGGTGAGGAAAAAAAATTATTCTACCTTTCCAATCTTTAGCCTCTGTTGGAGCACTTAAAATAAGGTTTTGATTGTTTGAGCTTAAAAAAAAACAAACAGCTGTTCAGCAAGTGTGAAAACTCAAGCAAAATAGATGTATTAACAGCTTACACCTTATGACATGAAAGAGCTCTGACTCATTTCTGACTTTTCCTTATAAGAGATGAGAGGTTCATTGTTTAGGATAAGATGAGAATTGGAAGTAGTCTTTTACTGTGAGTTCATCTGTGTTCTGTTGTCACCTCTGGTCTGAAGATAGCTTAAGTCTGGAAACATAGGCAGTTCACATGTCTCAGGTTTTCCATGTGCAAAATAAGGATTATTCTTGCCATTATTGCTTAATAAGCTGCAGTTGTGGTTATTTCCATTTTTGACCATAATTTCAGCCATCTCTTAATAGAAAGTTCTTAAGATTCTAATTTCTGTCTCTACTAGTCTAGGAACTTGGTAAAGGACCAGAGTATTACAACTTGAAAAGTACATATAAAAATGTTAATTGAATTATATTTTCCTTTTTAATGAGTTGAAATATTCTAACTTGAGCAAAGAGGCAATAATTACTCAGTGATATTTCATTATACCATATTATGATGATTTGAATTGAGATGGATATCATTTTAATATAGTATAATTCCTAAATTTGTAATCAAGCCATAAGTGTTTTTATTATTGTATGTAACATCCTTCAGCAAAGCCCGGTCCTTAGATAATTTTAAAAGTATTCAACCAAATATTAATTAGTGCTTTGATGTTCAGTCATCTTGCTAGTGGCACAGTGCTGTTAATTAGATAAACTATGGCTATTGAGTGAAATTTTATGTTTCGACTAACATTTTGAAGAGTTCAGTAAACCTCAAGTAACTGGAGGGCTTAGGGAATGGAGTGTTTTCACTTAGTTCAATTTTATTATTAAGTGAGGGTTTGTTTGGAATTTATAGAATGTTCCAAAATGTATTAGTATTCTTTATGAATTAAATTCAATTTTTCTTTGATTTAGTATCTCTCAGTATATGTCACAGTCATCATATAGTCGGAAAAATGATTTCTCTAACCACTTTGTTTTGGTCTTTCTATTCTCGTTCTCTATCCTCTCCCTGAGTGATCAAATGTGTTCTGTTATCTATGAAATGCTGATTTAGAATCAATATTTCTAGCTCAGATTTCTCTTTCCTCTTGAGTTCCAGATCCATCTCAAAATTCCTGCTAGATCTCTTTGCTGGGTATTCCATAGGTATTTCAAACTCAAACTCTGTAGCGCTACATTAAACCCATCTCACTCCCCAGACCTGCTTTTCCTAGAGGGATCTGTTTCAGTCAGTAGACCACCACTTAAGGCCAAGAGCTAGGACTCTTTCTTGAACCTTTTCTCCCTTCAATCCCTTACATACCAAGGTCAGCCAGTTGTTGTGATGAGTATACTACACTATCAAAATATCTTTTGAATCCGTCTCTCTTCTACCCTACTGCCAATCTTTGGCTCTGTTTAGCATTATTTTGTCTCTCCTAAATGATTGTAAGGACCTTTTAAGGGGTCTTCAGTCTGGTTAGATCTGTAGTCCCTTTTGGAAACCAGAATGCAAATCTGCTCAGTTTACTACCATTTCAAAACCCTTTAGAGCCCTCAGGCTACAAGGCTGTCTTGTCTTCATCAACTGTGGTTTTCTCAGTACCCTTCCTCTACCTCTGTATTTCAGTCAGACAAGAGTTCTTCAATTACTAGACCTTCTCTTACATTCTTAGGCTTTTGCACAGTCTGTTCCCTTTACCTCCTCCTTTTGCTGTTAGCTTCTGTTCTTTTACAGACTTCTTAGATGTCACAGACTTCTTAGATGTCACTTTCTCAACTTGTATCTGCACTGAAGCACCTTGTTACCCAGAATTCTTTGTGTAAACTGGAGATCTCACTTACACCTTGAAACATTTGACTGCCTTTGTAGAAGCCCCTAGAGTTTATCGACTCTTCTGTACTTGGTTCTTGTACTTGGTGCTTTCTCTTCCCAAACTTGTTCTCCCACTGTTCCCCTGTTCCTCTCCATTGTGATCTCAGGATCACACATCCACAGCAAAAAAAACTTGTCTAAACCCTTAATTCATTATTTCCTTTACTACATTCTGTGGAGTAAGATGTTAAAAAGTGTTCCCAGGAAAAAGAATTTTGTGGTCAAAAGAGTTGGGAAACCCTGAGTTAATAGTTTCCCCATATAAATGTGCATTGTGAATCTCCAGGGTGGGAGTGGTGAGTGGATGCAGTGTGGATGTTTCTACACGTATCTTACGTGATGTTAACATCTGCACAGGTTAGTGCTTCCACTAACTCGTTTTAAAGGAAACTTGACTTAAAAAACAAACAAACAAACAAACAAAACCCAAAAACTCTTTGAATGGAGGCTTTTTCTTCCACTCTACAAAGCTCAGTGTACTGAGATTGCTGGTAACCCCACTTCTGAAGAGCCAACTTTAGGTTACTGCTTCTCCAGCCTCATGTAAATATTCCTGCTCCTTTGAGGCTCATGAAATTCAGCTCTACCAGGTATGGCAAGGTAGACTTTTTTCTCACATGCTGTCCCTAATCACTGGTAGTTGCTGCCTTGAGGGTCATCTTGAGAAGGAATCCAAGGCTGTGTTTGGCTATCATGAACACAGGTATTGGTTTTTAGTGATTATTCTTGATGGACTTGGCATTATATACCACATATTACTTACCACCTCTGTGCTCTATTGTCTTCTACCGTTTGCCCCTTGTCATTTCTAAATCTCCTAGTTTAACTTACATATTTTTTAAAGAGCTCTCCATTCCCAGTAGCTCTCAGAATAATCCTAATTGACTTCAGTGTCCATGTGGAAGACAGTAAACATTACACGTCTTATAGTTGTTTAAACCTCCTGAGCTCCAGTGACCTCCATCTCCAAGCTACCTTATATACTTATTTCCATGGCCACAGCTGAGACCTTCTCATTTCTAAATCTCATAGTCTTCCCATCTTCCATTTCCCTCCTTTCACTGCAGTTGTCCTTTACCCTCTTTCATATGCAGTATTTCTTGATACTGCCATATTTTCCCAGCCCCTTTAACCTTCTCTTGGCATCTTTTCTTTTTCTACATAATCTGGACCACTGAGCTGTTCTCACTAGCATATTCTGTTTCCTCGTTCATCCTTATCCTTCCACTGACTCAACCCAGCAAAACCTCAACTTGCATGCATATTCATTGCAGCCCTCTCTGCTTGTTCTGACACTTCGGGAGCTGAGGACTGCCGAAGGCAACCACAATACCTCACAGAGTGTTGCACTGCAAATTCAGGCTCGCAACCTGTGCTGGGCCTTCACTTGTACCTGCTCATCTTAAAATGTTGTCCTCTCTTCTTCTTCACCATCAATTCCTAATCTATACTCGCTTTCTCAAACACTCTGCTTTTATCATTATCCTCTACCCCTGCATCTGAAAATCTTGTGATCATCAGACTTTGTCTTCCTTAATTTGGGGTGCCATTGAAAAACTTCTCTAATTTTTATGTTCATCCTCAAATGCCTTTCCTCTGATTGCAAGGGACAAGGTGTTAATTGTGTTGTTCAAATCCATCCTGTGCTGATGACCACATCTCCTCCTAGCCCCTTTAGGATATTGCTTCATCAGTCACTTTCTCTCTTTGGTATTTTCAACTTTTACCTCTCTCCAACCCCCTTTGCTCAGCTTAAACATATATTCATATCTCCCTTTCTTAGGAAAAACAGTATCCTCCCTTAAGCCTATGTGCTGCTTCTGTTACCAATTTGTATCACTTTTCAATCAAATTTTTTGAAAAGTAGTCTACAAAGTTTTTACTTATTTCCTCACTTGTAGTTTTCTCCTCAGCCCACCACAATCTGGCTTCTCTCTCCACCATTCCTGAAACTGCTCACTAAGGCATCAATGACTGCTTCATTTTCAAGCTCCATGGATGTTTTCAGTCCTTTTCTTAATGGACCTCTCTTTTTCTTTTGACATTGTTGGTTCTTTGTTAGCTATTCTCTACTCCCTGGGCTCTGTGGCACTGCTCTTGCTAGGATCTCCTAATGCCTGACTCATTCTCTAGCTCTTTTGTTCATTCCTCTTCCTCAGTAGGTCCCTTAAATGTTGCTGCTCTGAAGGTTTCTTCCTCAACCCACTGCTCTTCTCACTATGCACAGAGGTTCCTAACTTTCTGGTTAAGACCCCTCAAACAATCTGTTGAAAATTATAGAATCTTTCCTTTCCAAAATATAGATAGGCATATACATACAAAATTTAGTGTAAAATTTCATGACCCACCAGAAGGCTTATTAAGAATTTGCTGTATGCATTCCAGCTGGGCAGTATTCACCCTCATGGTTTCATTTGTCTCTTTTAAACAGATGACTTGCAAATCTCTTAAGTTCATTTTAGCTTGCCTCCATAACTTAAGATGCATATTCTTTCCATTTCATTTCCATTTCATTGCCTGGCTTTAGATCCTCATGACCTCTCATCCAGCAACAGCTTCTAACTCTCCTCCCTGCCCTCAGGCTGTACCCTTCAGATCCATCTTCCACAGAACCACCGATGATTTACTATTCTGACCTTTTCAGCTCCAACGTCTGATTCTCTGTTTCCTGTGGAGACAGTCCAAACTCTGGCATGGCACACAAGTGACCTTTCAGGAAGTTCATCACTATTCTATCTGGTATCTTTGAGGCCCTTCCCATCCATTTCTCCTCCACTAGTGAGGGCAGACAGATTTAACTTGCATGGGATTTGACTATCTCTGTCTTACTATACTCTCTTTATCATGTTGGTGACATCAAACTTGCGGTTCTGTACACCCTTACTTACCTTGGTTCACACTGTCCTCCCCGCTTGGACCACTATTCTAACCCTGTGCTTCACTCACTGACAATTTGCCCTGCAAAAACTACTACTTAACCTTAAAGGTTCATCTCCACCCTCACCCCAGACACTTTCCCACACCATCCCCTCTTTGTAAGGAACTCTTCTTGTGCCTACCATAATCTGTGCATCACTCCATTGTATATACTTTAACTCGAAGTCCTCTTTTGCATTGCTGTCAGAATTAAGAATTGAGCTGTTAATTGAGAAATCTGACTAAAGCTAGAGTTAAAAAAATACATTTGTACTTAAAACATTTTATTTCAACTTAAAACATATAAACATTCATTTGCAAATTTTCTCATGTATGACCAATGCATTTTCTTTGAGTATGGGTACTTGATTGGAATTCATTGTTCATTCTTAATTATACTGAACCTGGAATGCATCCTGTAAATTTCTAGTTTTGGTTTAAAAGAAAGAACTCAAGCCACTTGTGCCGCAATCTGAGTGCATAATCCTTGATTTGTATGATTTTTTTCCCCCTCAGCCAGTCTTTTCAGTTGTATTGTCTATAACTAGTTCAATAGTAGTTTGTTTTTTCTTATGAAGACTTACCTTTGTAGTCTTTCCAAGTCTTTATAAAGTCTACGTCTTAGAAATAACAGTTGTGTTTCTTTTTTACTTACATTTTATTGGTTTGGTTTGTGTTGCATTTAATTAAAGTATGTATTTATGATACATGAATATGGTTTGTGAAAGTACACTCAACTGATAGGAGCAGAGATGCTTCATAAAAAGCATGCTGTAGACATCAGTCATTGTTTTACAGAGGGAATAGATGCTGTGTCAGTTAATCTGGCAAGTTGAATGGAGGTTGGTCTTATAAGAGAGTTTCTGCTGTAATTATTGTTACTGGTTATCTCCCTTCATTGCAAGATAAGTTCTTTTTTTTTTTACAGTTCATACTTCATTTACTTATTCATTCATCCAACAAATGTTTATCAGGTTCAGTCTAGAGCCAGGCACTAAGCTGGGTGCTGGGGGTACCAAGATGAATTAGACTCGAATCTTGTCCTCAAGATGTTCATGGTTTAGTGGGAGAAACAAGGTACATCTTGATGGAAGCATCCTGGAGGGACACCTGAAGAATGTGTATGAGTTTGCCAGGTGGGTAAACGCTTCTGCAACCACGAAGGACAGAGAAGTAAGCAGCTGTAGAGTGACTGTCCCCCAGGTAACCTTTGGCAATGTCTGGAGACATTTTTGGTTGTCACAACTGGGGAAAGGGACGCTACTGGCATCCCAGTGGATAGAGACCAGGAATGCTGCTCAACATCCTACAATGCTTCATTCAAGATAAGTTCTTATAAGGCAAGAACTATACACTTTTTCATTTTTGTGTATCTAACCTTTACCTATGCACAGTGCCTACTACTTACATACAATATGTATTTGTTGGATGAGTGAACAAATTCTTATGTAGGTCATACTAAATTTGAATATTCAGAAAGAACACTGGACTGAGAATCAGCTAGTATAGACAGATCATTGGCCCTGGAGCCAAACTGGGGTTTGAACTTTTCCTCATTTGTATTCTTGAGCAGATTACTTACTCTTTTTCATTTGAGGAATGAGGATAACAGCAGCCTTTGGGTTTTGTGAGGATTAAATGGGAATGTGAAGTGTCTAGCATAAGCACCTGACATAGTAAGCAGTTAACAAGTGCTAATTGTCCTGATGATGCTTATCACTAATGAGGAGAATGTGGGAATTCACTTGGTCCAACTTTTCTCATCAAGAGACTTGAACTATATAATCTGAGTTTCCTTCCAGCTGCTCTTAAATTTTCTTTCTATAAACAATGTTTCATGTTTTAGATAGATTTATATAACAAATATGTGGGTAATCCTTGATTTTGGCACATTTGTAAACTCAATAAAGTAGGTAATTAATTAGGTGATCATCACCTTACACCTTGCAAAACAAATACTTTCAGGCTTTAGAACATCTTTTGTTAGTGAGTTGAACTCTAATATAAGGTGTGAAGAACAGCCCAGCTCCACTAATCACTGTGATGCTGCCTATATAAGAGCTAAGGTAGGAGATAGAGAAGGAAGCGTGAGGAGGTTGTTTGGAAGCATTAGCTTAGAAGAAGTGAGATAATGAACACTTGAAAGTTAATTTATGGACAAACTAAACTTTTTGAACCATAGATACGTATTTGTTATCAATACAAAGCTAGGTTTTGGGTTTTCATGTTTTTTTTTTAAAAAAAAAATAAATTTATTTATTTATTTATTTTTGGATACATTGGGTCTTCGTTGCTGTGCACGGGCTTTCTCTAGTTGCGTGAGCAGGGGCTACTCTTCGTTGCAGTGCGTGGGCTTCTCATTGCGGTGGCTTCTCTTGTTGCGGAGCACGGGCTCTAGGCACGTGGGCTTCAGTAGTGCGGGCTCTAGATCACAGGCTCAGTAGTTGTGGTGCACAGGCTTAGTTGGTCTGCTGCATGTGGGATCCTCCCGGACCAGGGCTTGAACCCGTGTCCCCTGCATTGGCAGGCGGATTCCCAACCCCTGTGCCACCAGGGAAGTCCCTGGGTTTTCATGTTGATCACATTTTCTTCCTGATTAAAAAAGGGGGATAGGGTGAGAAAGATGAAAACAAAACACTTTTTTTTTTGGAGTGGCTCTGAGGTTATTTTCCAATATACATCCCAAATTTTTGTTTGTTTAAAGAAATAAGTGAATTAGCTGAATTCTTTTTAGTATTCATTCCACAGCTGATGCTAATAGTTTTTATGTTTCAGTTGTTATTTAGTATGGAAGAAGATGAGTTCTTTGGAGAAGAAACGTTCCAGCATTATTGTGCAGAATTCATTAAACATTCACAGAAGATAGGCGATGGCTGGGAATGGAGAACTTCAAAGGTAAGAAAATTTTATTTTCTATTTCAATGGGGTTTTTTTTTTGTTCCCCCCCCCCACGAAAACCTCAGTAATTGAAAGTAATGTATGAAAGCTAGTTTGATTTAGTAGAAGGCTTAAATTGAAGAATGTTTTAAAACAGATGTCCATTTTATTACTTCAGCTATATATACTCATTATAATTAGGCTAATGAAGTATTATCTACAAAAGTCCTTAGGTGAACTGCTTCAATTTAATAATAAGAGTTGTTAGCATATTAATTATCTGAATGTAAACAGATGCTTCTGTGGTGCTTCAAACCATTTGCTTACACTATTAATTTTCTTAGGAAACTACTTTTGTCCAGAGAGTGGAAAGATAATCCAGAAACCAAACCATAGTCAAATAATCACAAATTCTGAAATATTGAGGACTGTATTCACTGGGAATTTCTTAATAATATAAATACTTCCAAAACATTCTTTCTTTTGATTCTATTCAGTAGTAATAATGTAAAAGGTCTATGTACTCATTTATTTCCACACATACATTTGGTAAGGTTCTCTGCCAAAAGCTCTTTAAGAGTTCCTTGAAATACTGTTCTTAGAGAATAAGTAAGTTTTCTCTACTTGACATTTTATCTGATCCGTGAAAAAGTGGTGAATCCTGATTCTCTGCTGATTAGCTGTTTCCTATATGAAATCTGAGAAATGAGAACAGTTTTGAGCTTATTCCTATGATTCAGATCTAGAGGCTAGGGAAATGCAGGCCTTGATCAGATCTAGATTGTCACTGGGAGGAGAAGCCATGATTCCTCTTGGGTCGTATATCAGCTAAGCTTTGACAGGGGAGCTCATGTGAGGGTTCAGAGGTATAGAGTCAATTTCTTGTGGTGGATTCTAGCCCCACTCTCTAAGCTAGTGATGGGACAGTTCATAAACTTTTAAGGCATCTCTTGCTCTAGGATAACATGACCTTACTAGCATCTTTTATTAATTTTGTTCCTGAGTATTTAAAAATTTTGTTTGCTATTGTGTTTGAATTTTTATTCATCTTATTTCTTCTATGATTATTATTGACATATAAAAGAACTGCTAATTTTTGTATATTAATTTTGTAACCATTCAGTCATCTTATTGAATTCTCCTGTTAATTTTCATAATTTTTCAGTGATTTCTCTTGTGTCTTCTAGGTAGAGTGAGGTTATCTGCAAATGAGGAGTTTTTTGTTGCCTTCTTTGTAATATTTCTCCCTACTATTTATGAACTGAGTAGAAAAATGTTAATAGTAATAACAGCTCTCTTTGTCTTCTTCCTGACTTTAATATTAATGCTTCTGATATGTAATGATTAAAACGTTGGTTGTTTATTCATTGAATGAGAATAGGTTTCTGACCCCTTTTGTCCTGTAATAATTTGTGTGATTATTCCTTGGGAACTTTCCCTTTTCACCAGGTTAAAAAAAAAAAAAAAGAATTTTTCTTTTATCTTAAGTTGCAAGCAGGATAATAGAGATTCCTGTTACCATTTCAGTGACCTAGCAGAGTTGGGGAGCAGAAAGGTAGGAAGTTGGGTCTGTGTGTGTATGTATGTGTGTGTGTGTGTGTGTGTGTGTATGTATGTATGTGTGTGTGTTGGGAGACTCTGGGGAAGATCTCCAAGAGACAAATTTTATGTCAGAAGTTTCTTCACTGAATTTGTTGAAACTAGTGCCATAAGAACCAGTTTCCAGGATTTGTTTTTATTCTGGCCTGGCCTCTACTTCACGGATGGGTATGGCTAAGTCTAGTTTCTTGTTTGCTGCCACTTTCTGCTGAGTTCCCTACCCTTTGGAGTAAGAATTGCACCTCTAATTAAGGGCTGTTCTCTTTAATGTGGGGGTAAGCCTGTAGATAGTATCAAAACAAAACAAAACATTCATCAGAGAAAATCTTTATAGCCTTAGGGTAAGGACTGCAAACTCAAAAGTCTGTGAAGACCTGGTTGGGTAATGTAAGTGGGTCAAGCTGCCAGGGACAAGACAGAATGGACACTGAGTCTTGGGGCCTGTGGCTGACCAGAGTGCTTGGCCTGAGACCAGGTTGGAAACATGGGCCTAGGGTTTTACCAGATCTTCCAAGAAAAGTAAAAAAGATTTGGGGATAAAATCTAAATTTTTAAAGGTTGGTAACTAATTAAAAAAGATATTTTTTAAACACAGTGAGGACCAAACCCAGCATGCCAGTGATGTATAATATGTGGGCTCTGTGTGGCCAGTGGGTGACTTCTGGGACTGGATGTCTGCATGGTGTTGACTGTGGTTTCTCACCCAGCCCTGCTTCAGTGCATGCTGTTGATCTGAATTAGGAAAAGGGACTCCAGCAAGGAGATCCCTCTCTTCTGTATTTTGGAATATTAGTATTTTTACTACTTAATTTCTGCAGTTCTGTACCCAGTTTAAGAAGGAAATTGTGAATCAGTCACTTTATTTCCTTTAACCTTCCATCTGTATTACATCTCAGGCTTTGTGGGACTGTTTGGAGACAATACTTAGAATATTCTTTTACTTTTTAGGCTCCAGAAATTAATTTTTATATTAAAAATAGTTGTATTGATGTATAATTGACAAACAATAAACTGCACATATTTAAAGTGTATAATTTGATCAGTTTTGACCTATGTACGGACCTTGAACCTTCACTACAATCATGAGAGTGAACATATCCGTTATCCCCAAAAGTTTCCTAATACAACTTTTTAATGCCTCTCTCTGCCCCTTTTTGCCCCTTATTTTTTAAAAAACCTTTGTTTATCCCTGTATGTAGAGGCTCCTTTAAAGAGTACATATATTGTCACTCATACGTTCAGGTTTGTTCACAAATCACTTTGGTACCACCCATTTTATTTTTTAATTTTAAAATAATTATGACAATGTTTAGAGAATTGGTATAATTCAACTTTTTATATAAGGCAAAGCATCATTTTTTCCTGCAAAGTTGATGAGAAAAGCAATGTGAATTAATGAAACATGTAAATAATTTAAAATTTTTGAAAGGAAGAAGTTTCTTAAAATAATCAAAATAGTCCTAATTTTTATATCTGGAGGTATGCAGATTAAGGAGAATACTTCTAAATCAGTATTTTTTCAGTGGGGCTTAATTCTATTGGCATCTGGGCAGGATAGTTCTTCTTGTTCTCCTACCCCCATCATCTCCAAACCCTTCAGGAAGGCGGTACACTTTTGTTGAGAGCCATTGTTTAACATGATGGTCTGTCAGATATTAAAGATAGTGGTTAATAGCATGGGCTTCAGAGTTAGATAGACCTGAGTACAAATCCTGACTCTACCATTTACTAACTGGATTTTAGACAAATTACTTAATGTCTCCAAACTTCATTTTCTTTATCTATAAAATAGGAATAATAGTAATACTCACCTAACATGGCTATTGTATACGTTAAATGAGATTTGCATTCAAAAAGTTTAGCACAGTTTCTGGCACGTGGACAGTTATATTGTGGTTATAATTTTTAGTTGGTTGTTTGAAATTTTCAGCATCTTTTGTTATAGAAATAAAGCTATGAATGAAATTGTAGTTAGGTTTTCAGAAACCTTCATGAAAATCTATTAGCACCAAATATACCGTAATTGTCTGTAGTGTATTGTTCTGAATTCTCTACAATAAGGGGAGCAGAGATGGTAAATAACAATGAATGCAATTGTTTGAAACACATTATAGGGTTACGTTGTTTTATTGCACTTTGCTTTATTGCACTTTATGGATATTGCATGTTTTACAAATTGAAGTTTTGTGGTAACCCTGCCTCGAGCAAGTCTCTTGGTACCACTTTTCCAACAACATTTGCTTAATCGTGTCTCTGTGTCATGTTTTGATAATTCTCACAGTATTTCAAACTTTTTCATTATTATATTTGTTATGGTGATCTGTGACCAGTGATCTTTGATGTTAGTATTGTGATTGTTTGAGGGTGCCAGGAATCCTGTCCATTAAGACAGCGAACTTAATAAATGTGTGTGTTCTGACTGCTCCACTGACTGGCCATTGCCCCATCTCTGTCCCTCTCCTCGGGCCTCCCTATTTCCTGAGACACAGCAATATTGAAATTAGGCCAATTAATAACCCTAAAATGGGCTCTAAGTGCTCAAGTGAAAGTAAGCATTGCCTATCTTCACTTTGAATCAGAAACTGGAAATGATTGAGCTTAGTGAGGAAGGCATGTCAAAAGCTGAGTAGATGAAAACCTAGGCCTCTTGCACCAAACAGTTAGCCAAGCTGTGGATGCAAAGCAGAAGCTCTTGAAGGAAGTTAAGTGTGCTACTCCAGTGAATATGCAAATGATAAGAAAGTGAAACAGCCTTACTACTGATAAGAAGAAAGTTTTAGTGGTTGGGATAGAAGACCAAACCAGGACGACTTCCCATAAGCCGAAGCCTAATCCAGAGGAAGGCCCTATCTCTTCAATTCTGTGACAGCTGAGAAAGGTGAGGGTGTTACAGAAGAAAAGTTTGAAGATAGCAGAGTTTGGCTCATGAGGTTTCAGGAAAGAAACTATCTCCATAACATAGAAGTGTGAGGTGAAGCAGCAAGGGCTGAATGTAGAAGCTGCAGCAAGTTATCCAGAAGATCTAGCTAAGATCATCAATTAAGGTACCTACACTAAACAGCAAATTTTCAGTGTAGACAAAACAGCCTTCTATTGGAAGAAGATGCCATCTAGGACTTTCACAGCTGGAAAGGAGAAGTCAATGCCTGGCTTCAAAACTTCAAAGACATAAAGGCTGACTATCTTGTTAGGGGCTAATACAGCTGGTGACTTTAAGTGGAAGCCAGTGCTCATTTATCATTCTGAAAATTTTAGGGCCCTTTAGGTTATGCTAAATCTACTCTGCCTGTGTTCTATAAATGGAGCAAAAAAGCCTGGATGATAGCACATCTATTTATAAGTGGTTAACTGAATATATTAAGCCCACTGTTGAGACATACTGTTCAGAAAAAAAGATTCATTTCAAAATAGTACTGGTCATTGACAATGTACCTAGTCACCCAAGAGCCCTGATGGAGATGTACAAGATTAATATTGTTTTCATGCTTACTAACACAACATCCATTCTGCAGCCCATGGTTCGAGTAATTTCAACTTTCAAGTCACATTTTGTAAGAGATACATTTCATAAGGTTATAGCTGCCAAAGATAGTGATTCCTCAGTTGGATCTGGGCAAAGTCAATTGAAAGCCTCCTGGAAAGGACTCACCATTCTAGGTGCCATTAGGAACACTGTGATTCATGGGAAGGAGTCAAAATGTCAACATTAACAGGAGTTTGGAAGAAGTTGACCAATCCTCATGGATGACTTTGAGGGGTTCAAGACTTCAGTGGAGGAAGTCACTGCAGATGTAGTAGAAATAGCAAGAGAACTAGCATTAGAAGTGGAGCCTGAAGATGTGACTGACTTACAGCAATCTCATGATAAAACTTGAACAGATGAGGAGTTGCTTCTTACGGGTGAGCAAAGAAAGTGGTTTCGTGAGATAGAATCTACTCCTGGTGAAGATGCTGTGACGAACTGACAACAAAGGATTTAGAATATGACATAAACTTAGTTGATAAAGCAGAAGCAGCATTTGAGAGGACTGACTCCAGTTTAGAAAGAAATTCAAAATGGGTAAAATGCTATCAAACAGCATTGCATACTACAGAGACATCGTTGGTGAAAGAAGTGGTCAGTTGATGTTGCAAACTTCATTGTTGTCTTATTTTAAGAAATTGCCACAGCCATCCCAACCTTCAGTGACCACCACCCTGATGAGTCAGCAGCCATCAACATCGAGACAAGACACTCCACCAGCAAAATGATTATGACTCACTGGAGGCTCAGATGATGGTTAACATTTTCTAGCAATAAAGTATTTTTTGTTCATACAATGTGTTTTTAGACCTAATGCTATTGCACACTTAATATAGTGTATACATAACTTTTATATGCATTGGGAAACATAACTTAGTATAGTGTAAACATAACTTTTATATGCATTGGGAAACCAAAAAATTCATGTGACTCGCTGTATTTTGATTGTGGAGTTCTGAAGCCTAGCCCTTTATATCACCAATATATGTCTGTATATATCTTAAAAACCCATGGGCTCATAATGTTAGAGAAGGAGGGAGGGATGGGGGGGGTGGGGAAAAAGAGAGAGAGAGAGAGTGAGTGGAGCAGAAGAGACTCCAAACCTAACTCATTGAACACCATTGGGAGTATCTAGGACATCAACTCATCAACTCCTTGGTCTGAAAATTGTTAGTCAAAAGGAAAGAAATAAGCATTTATCCTGTCTTTCCTGCATGAATTATATCTCATAGTAACTAAATAGCCTAATTTGATAAGGAAAATTGTTTTTTCCCTGAGAATTCCATCTAATAAATATGGAAAGGATGATAGAATTAGAAAGTCACCACTTTTCAATCCCTAATGAAATGAATTAGTCAACAATAATCAGTAGATGAAAATATAAGGTGAAAAATTGATGTGAAATTTACAAAAGAGGGATTGACTTATCATTACCTGAACCTAGCATTCAATCTTATCATTACTAAAAATAGAATATCCAGATATTATGTACTTTCTGAAGTTTTATAACCTGAATCACAGAGCACAGTCTATGGAATATTCTTGCCCCCAAAGATGAACCTGAATAGAACCAATTAAGGAAGACAAGTGATAGAGGACCAAGTTAATTGACACCACAGGAAGCAAATAGAAAAATTCAGAAATCTAAAGGACATTTGACCCAGTTTCCTTAAAAAGTTAATGGTAGGATAAAGAAGTGAGGAGGAGGACTGCACTTCTAACTATTTAGAATTAAGGACCAGTTTTTTGTTTTGTTTTGTTTTTAAAATATCCTTGGGGCAGCGACCAGTAAGCTGTCCCGGTGCGCAAAACTAGTGTGCAGCTCAGATCATGTGAGACTCAATCACGGGAGGGTGAGATTACCAGCCTGGTTCACTAGATGGGTCCACTGACCATGCACTTGGGTGTGTTGACAGTGTCAACTTGCTATGAAAATTTCCAAGTCCTTACTTTCCTTTTCTGAATTTATCGTATTGACCCATAACAAAGAGTTTGCAGATTGAGAACAGTTTTGGGACTGGTAATTTACAATTAGTTCTTGAATTGGCACCAGTTCAGACCACATTTTGAATAGCACTACTCTAAATTAATAGAAATCAGGAGGCATAGCCTAATGTGATGTGTGAACCTTCTTTGGACCCTGACTCAAATCAACTGTAAAAGGACCTTTTTTGAGACAGTTGGGGATATTTGATTATGGACTAAGGTATAAAATGATACTAATGATGTTAGCAAAGAAAAAAATATACCAGGGATAGATGAAGCAAATGTGGCAAAATCATGACATATATTGAATCTAAGTAATGTGTATATAGGTTTAATTTTGGTACTGTTCTCTCTACCTCTTTGTATATTACATATATGCTTCCTTTTCTTCCGCGTCATCACAATTTATTCTTCACCCTAAACTTTATTCATCATAGCATATGTTCTTAGCCTTGTCTTAGATTCAGAGCCCTTTTGGGAATTTGTGCAGTTTAAAACTTCAAAGCAACTTGCCTTCTAAAATTTTTTCTTTTGTTTTTGTGTTTTTACTCACTGGATATGAGTACATTAGTTCTGTGATATCACCTTTTACAGGTTATTGGTAAAATAATTTCCCATAGCTTTTCAACTATATTCTCTCACTTTTGTATAGCAGAAACAGGAAGAGAGACCATTCAGGTACTGAAAACAAAATATTCTATTCTATTAATACTAATTTTGAGATTAAATTTTATACAAATAACACTAGATTATTTTGTATGTTACTCGTTTTTTTAAAAAATTTTAAATTGAAGTATAGTTGATTTACTTTGATTTACAATGATATGCAGAAGAATTGTTTATTTTATTTTATTTTATTTATTTTGGCCGCATTGCACGGCATGCAGGCGGCATGAGGGACCTTACAAGACCAGGGATCAAACCCATGCCCTCTGCAATGGAAGCACAGAGTCTTAACCACTGGAACGCCATGGAAGTCCTGTTATTCTTAAAGAAGAATTAAAAGGCCTCTGCTCCCCACCCCCTATTAATCCCTGTCTCTTCAGTTAAACCTACTTGATTATATTTTGAAATTTCATAGCAGCACACTAGAAATATTTTGATTATTTCCCTGACAGCTTAGGAACCCTTCTTGAAAGGGCTTATTTCCTAATTTATATAGAGTAAAAATTTTAAATTTTATTCTTAGAAATTTAAACAATTTAAATTTCTTTTTGATTCCTGATTTTTTTTTTTTTTTGCGGTACGCGGGCCTCTCACTGTTGTGGCCTCTCCCGTTGCGGAGCACAGGCTCCGGACGCGCAGGCTCAGTGGTCATGGCTCATGGGCCCAGCCGCTCCGCGGCATGTGGGATCCTCCCGGACCGGGGCACGAACCCGTGTCCTCTGCATCGGCAGGCGGACTCTCAACCACCGCACCACCAGGGAAGCCCTTGATTCCTGATTTTTAATTCCGTTTTAATTCCTTCCTTTCAGTAGTCTTTCACTATGATTAATTCACATTGATTTTCTTAAAACCCTTCAACATTATCCTAATTACATCAAATTCATATTTTTAAAATAGATTCTAAAATATTTCCATATCTTACTTCATTCCATCTTTTAACACTATCTTGTTAGAAAACCCACCCTACCCTTCCCATCAATCCTGCTGCCGTGCTGAATTTCTCACTTTGTTTATTTGCACAGATATCTTTTTTTTAATGTCTTATTATGAAAAATTTTAAGCATACAAAAGCAAAGAGAATAGTATAATGAATTCCCATGTACCTATCAGTTAGCTCCCACAATTACCAACTCACAGCCAGGAATATACTGTTTTAAAGCATATATCATGAAGTGACATGATATATCTCAATTAAGTTGACTTTCTTTTTTCCCCTTCCCCCATATGTCTTAAAATTATGGGTTTTTCAAGTGCACTTTAAATTTATTTATCATTAATATTAAAATTAATAATCTCAGAAAAAGACTCTAGAGACATAAAATATTATTTCTACAAATTTTTATTTATTTAAAAAATTATGGTAAAATACATATACATAACATAAAATTTATCATCTTAACCATTTTTAAGTGTATAGTTCAGTAGCCTTAAGTACATTCACATTGTTGTGCAACCAAGTTCCAGAACTGTTTTCATCTTGCAAAATCAAAACTCTATACCCCTTAAACACTAACTCCTCATTCCTCCTTCCCCAGCCCCTGGCAACTACCCTTCTACTTTCTATGAATTTGACTACTCTAGGTAGTTCATATAGGGGGAATCATACAGTATTTATCTTTTTGTGACTGGCTTATTTCACTTAGCATGACATCTTCGAAGTTCACCCATTATTTCTACAATTTTGACTTAGGGATTTATAAAGTAGAGAACTAAACAGAATTGGGGGGTGCATTTCCGTTAGATTATGACATCTTGAATTACATAGCCTCATTCTGTTAAGAGATTTCATTTCTTTTATTTTGAAGCACGACATTATTAAAGAGAGTTAAAAGTGCTTTCTATGTGTGTCTAGTAAGACTAATTTTTCATCATGTCTCCAATTTGCTGATACTGTATAAATCCTACTGGCTAGTTCTATCAGAAACATAATCAAATTCGAGAGTAAATAATGGAATTAATATCTTAAATACGGTTATTTTACTTTGCCTATGCATTCATTTTTGTGGTATTTATACATTGAGTTGTTGGAAGTAAGGCTTTCTATTTTAAAGGTGAAATATTAACTATCCTCTTATACTTTTTGATCTCTATGTACACAATATCCTTAGACAGATTCTTTGCTAAAATTTAGTGACAATTTTAAGGTTTATGAAAAGAATAGACGTTTCCCACAGGTTTCTTAAGTATAATATTGCTTTATGTGAGTAACAAATAAATACATTTGTTGGCCTGAAATACTTAATTTTGCTTAACTTTTATTCTTCTTCCTCCAGCTTATTAAAAACATTTTTTATATATCCCAGTATTAATCCTTTTTAGGGTGGCTGTGAGCATGTTATTGCTATTAGTTTTAGTGTAATGCTGTATTTGTTTAAGTCATCTACTGTGAGTTAATGAAATATCATTTCTGGCCCCAAATGTCACTAGATAAAGATTAAATATATTGCATTCACATAGTCTCTTGATTAGACTAAAGTAGAGTTTTTTTAGTTTATCTTTGGAGATTAGGAGAAAAATGCACTTGGAGCAGCATGCTGTGTTTTTGTAACAAACATTGACTCATAGTTACACTAGGTTTTTCATTCATAATTTATTGTGTGTTATGATATGATCTGTCACTTAAGCGTATGCAAATCTTAAGCAATCACTTCAAGAAGAACAAGTTGTATTACTTGTGAATTAAATATTTTTGAACACCATTTTTAAAGACTATCAAGAGTATCAGAAAGGAAAGCTGTAATACTTTACAAATTTATCAATTGAACTTAAACAGTGATAGTAATTGTGCACATTTAACAATTAAAAGCACATTCTTGGCTGACAGTGATGTTTGGGTTCATTGAGCAGGCTGGCAGACTCTATTTCAAAAAGTCTCCTAGGGAGTTAACACTGGTAAGTTTATCAAGCCCAGGATCTGACCCTCAGATTCAGATAGAATAGAATGGATAGAATGGAATTCAGATAGAATGTCTCTCAAAGAGGGATCCACATCGAGCAATGTCAAATTATATATATATATATATGTATATATATATATATCCTTTGACATTTGTATCCTGATATATATATATATCAGAATCTAATTTATTAATTTATAATGAATAGAATTGTCAAATGAACTGGAATGCTCCTGTCATTGTGATGATTCATTTTGTTTTGTAAGTGGGCAAATCACAATTGCGTGAACACAGAATGAGTACAAATTCTCATGTGTAGTTATATGAATGAAATATTTAGTGGCATAATCTAAGAGTGGCATCATACATCTGGCTCTGCAGTAGGGATAATCTTACCATTTGAGGCCAAGTTGTTTAAAGTAATGATATGTAGGGTAGGAAATCTCTTTCTTGAATAGTGTAGTGGGCAATGCTAATGTTTCCTCCACTGATCTCATTTTTTTTTTTTTTTTTTAAGTTTTAATGACTGACCAGTCTCTTTTAGTCACCATTTGATTATAGCCAAATCTTGCAGACTGGGGAGCTATTCTGTCTCTTTAGGGTAATTTGCCCATCTGCTCTGATCTATTATGAGTTAATTTCATGCTTGAACTCGAAAAATGCTTATTTCTAAAGCCTTGGATTGGGCCTCCAGTTACAGACAGCATTACCCTGATCTTGAATGTTTGTAGAAATAGAAAAAAAAAAATCATAAAAGAATCACATTACCCTAATACAATTGTGGTTGTTTTGGTGAATTTCCCTCATGTGTAGGCTTTCATTTTTAGGTCCTCTTAAACACGTGTTGCTAAATTTCCTAAATGGGATTTTAATGGTTGTTCTTTTAAATTTAAAATATTGGAGTGAAATTACATATCTAAAACATTATCTTCCCTTTTAGGAACAGAATAGGTGTTCACTTTAAAGACTGATTCTGCTAGGTATATGTTGTAACTGGTTACCTAAGTGAACTGTCATACTACTTCTAGTGCTTTTAAAAATAATTATTTGGTGCTTTCCATGTCATCTGACATAGCAAAAATATGGTTTCTTTTCCAAAATATATGGCTTCATTTTGGTCATATTGTTTTAGTGACAATTTCCAGAACTAATTGCATGCTATAGCAGCAATCACATGTATTCTTGCTTTACAGCATCCTTTTTTAGGCTGACAACACTTTGTAAGTATATGGGGCAGTCTTGTTTTCTTCATTTTGTGTCAAGATAACTTAAATAAACGAATAAACTTGGACACCGAGATAACAATTGACCTGCCCAAGTCTGAGCTACCACTGGAGCAAGGACCCAGGTCTTTGGACCACTACAGTCCCGAATTTCCATTTATTTATCTGCTTCTAAATAATAGCCTTTGTACAAAGTTTAATCACATAAGTGATCTCACAGATTAGAGTTTGGTAACCTCAAGCTCCGAAAATTGAGCTCCTCATCTTTCAACCTCCTGTCAGTTGACTTCTTTTTTTTAGTAGATGGCTCTACCATCCTTCTGGCTCAGGCCATAAACCTGAAGGCTTTTACATTCCTCTGTCTCCTCAATACCTAGACCTGATGGATCATTATATCAGTTTATTCCACCTTTAAAAATCTCTCACATTGGCTTACCTCTGCCTCCTCTGCCCTCCTTTCCCATTGCCACTGTCTTGGCTCAGGCCATTGTTTCTGCTTTCTGTCTCTGATCTCGCTCTCCGCCAATCTGACTTCCACCCTGACAGAGTGATGTTATAAAACGCATTTCCAATCCATTACTCCCTGGTTAAGACCCTTTAGTTATTCTCCATTATTTCAGGATATAGTTTAGGGTCTTTAGCTAAGCATACACAGCTCACGTCTAAAAAAGATGCACTATTTTGAGTCTGGCTTTGTTTGCTCAACATTCATTTATGCATAACTTTATGGTCAGTGATTGGTCAGAGGTTATGCTTGGACACCTGAGCATGATGGATGGAGTAAGACTTCCACCCTTCCCAAACGATCTATATGTGGGTTGGGGAGCACATTCAAAGTTCAGGCAGGTTTCTACTCTGCCCTGCCTTCTAGTTTCTTCCATGTCCTCTGTTCATGTGAGCAGCTCCACCATCAGCCCAGGACTTGAGGACAGTATGGTTTTCTTGAGGCATGTGGGTGGAGGCAGCCAGGGTTGTTTGCAGAGTTCAAGCCCCTCTGTGGTCTCTCATTTCCAGGATCTACCTATTACCTTTATGGTTTTGTTGTCAGGAGGTTGCTTGTCCCAACTGGGATGGCTACCTCAGACTTGCTCCTGAGATTGCTACATTTGCTGGCGATGCTGCTGGACTGCATATTTTCATCTTTGGCTCCAGATCAATTGAGCCTCTCTGGCCTTGAAGCTGCCCTAGCCTACGGTCCAGGGAGAACCCTATCCCTGACCACCTGACCACAGGGGAGGAATGGCAGCAGCCCCAGGCAGGAGTGTCACAGAGTCCCACTGTTCTTACCCTAATTTCAACAGTGTTTCATTAATAAGTACTTCTTACTAAGTTATTTGACTTTGGTTGATTACCAGAATCCTGAAATGGTTTTTTTTTTTTTTTTTTAACAATTTTGAACAATTTCCAAGTTGTTTTTTGGAGAAGATTTGAAGTCCTGCCTCCTGACGCCACAGGATGATTTTAATTTGCATTTTCCTAAAAACTAGTTCATTTGAGCACCTTTTCATATGTTTATTAGTTTATTGTACCTTCCTTTGTGATTTGTTTGGTTAAGTCTTTTGCCCATAATCACTACATATTTTTCTGAGATTAAATTTAAGCAGATAGGTAACCCCACCCTCAAGTTTGGCTTAGAAGCCTGCCCCTTCTCTGTAGTTTCATATAATTGACGCACAATTTTGTATGGTGGTTATCTGTATACTTGCCTGATTCCCCACAGTAGTCTGAAAGCTCCTTGACTGCAGGAATTTTGTTTCTGTACCCTCACTTCTATATCCTTGGTGCTTAGTGTAGTAAGCACTCTATATGCATTTCTTTTTTTTTAAAATTTAATTAATTAATTAATTAATTTTTGGCTGCATTGGGTCTTTGTTGCTGCGCATGGGCTTTCTCTAGTTGAGGCGAGCGGGGGCTACTCTTCAATGCGGTGCACGGGCTTCTCATTGCAGTGGTTTCTCTTTGTTGCGGAGCACAGGCAGTAGGCGTGCGGGCTTCAGTAGTTGTGGCATGCAGGCTCAGTGGTTGTGGCTTGCGGGCTCTGAGTGCAGGCTCAGTAGTTGGGGTGCACGGGCTTAGTTGCTTGGCGGCATGTGGGATCTTCCCGGACCAGGGCTCGAACCTGTGTCCCCTGCATTGGCAGGCGGATTCTTAACCACTGCACCACCAGGGAAGTCCTCTGCCAGGTTTTTTATTTGTGTAAATGCATCTCATTGTATTTCATTTCATTGTATAATATATTGTTTGAAATAAATGGGTCATTGACTAGTAGTTAAAAACCTATTTGTTTTACAAGAATTTTCATTAAATAGTAAAATTCCTTTTTAGTAGAATGAATCATTGGGTCCAATGTTATTATGTAATGTTATCGGCGACCTCTAAATTTATTGCTGCTAAGCTCACTGGTAAATTCTTTGATCTTTTAGTAGTATTTGACAAGGATTGATCATTCTTTTCTCCTTGAAATACTTTTTTCATTTGGTGTCCTTACTCTCAGTTTACCGCCTATATTACTCTTCACTCCTTTTCATAACCTCATAATATTAGGGCAGCCAGGCACACTGACTTTCTTGCTGTTCCTCAAACACACCAGACAAACACTGCCTCCTGGGGGCCTCTGAATTGGCTGGGCCCTCTGTTTAGAACCCTCTTCTTCCAGATATGACTAACTGCCCCCATCCCTCTATCCTCCCATCCCATGTGTTTCCTCACGTGTCACCTTCTTTCTGAGGCTTCCCTGACCACCCTATTCAATATTTCAAACTACTTGGTCCACCTACCTACAGCCTCACTCCTGATTTCCCTTATCCTCTTCTACATTTTCTTTTTCTCATACTATTATTCAGCTTCTAACATGCTCAGTAATTTACTTATTTATTATGTTTATTGTTTAATGTCTCTCTTTCCCTGCTCAGGCTATGAGGACAGAGATCTTTATTTTGTTTGCTAATATGCCCAAAGTAACTAGAATATCATTGGGTATAAAGTAGGTACACAAACAGGTATTTGCTAAATCGATGATTGAATATCTGATTTTCTGGAAAAAAGAAAAACCTACACTTTGTCTGAAGAATTTTATTAGACAAAAAGTTTTATTTGAAAAAATATGAGAAATTTATAAAAAATGCCAATGTTCTTCTTTTATACCTTAATTGATGAATTAGGATCCATGAAAACACCATAAAATTTACATAAAAAGTTAATAAGTAGCATTCAAATAACCTCTTCAGGGCAGTCTTTTTAATAAAACTGGCATTTCTGTAAAAATGGAATTCTTCTATAATTATATGCAGTATAGTAGAATTTAATGCATACTTTAGATTTTAAAATAACCATATAACAGTGTGTTGAGTGGGACCTTTTTATCTTGCTTCTGAATTGCAGCTAAGGCCCCAAGCCGAGGACAAAAGACTTTTGAGTAACTGATTTTCTATATTTGGATTGCTATGAATAATCTACTAGCCACTGGGGTCAGAAACCTGCCTGCAGAGACTGCTCAGAGGAACCATTCCTGAAGAACTGGGATCCCCCACCCCACCCCAATATGAGAATAGGATTCAGCGAGCAGAAGTGCAGAGTTGTACTGAGAAACGATTCCCTCCCTCACAAACCTCTCTTTGTTCTCCAAAGAACCACTTGTAAAGTATGGAGTACTTTACAGTTGGGAGAGGGGACATTTCATTGCCTAGTTGAGCATTGCCTTATCCATGGATTTGCTGATCTGCTGTTTTCTGCTGGAGCAAGGCTAAAGGGAGTTGAGAGTAAGAGTGGGAAGCAGGGGACACTGTTCAATCTGTTTAATATGGTCACTTCAGAGAATAGCTGTGCTGGACCTATTTTTCCATTGTCCTGCTCAAGCCAGGAGGTGTAAAGGGACCTCAGCAGTGGTAGAGGGTGGATGGTTACTGTCTAGATCAGATAAATGTCCCTGCAGGATATTCTGAAGAGCCCATTTAATCACTCATGAGGGAGCCAGCAGCTGCGTGCCTGCCACACGCAGGAGCAGTCAGTGTCAGCCAGAGAAGCAACAGCAAACAACAAGGAGAGGACTGTGACTGCAACCAGTTTAGCAAGGGGATGATTCTCCTTCCTGCTTCCAGTTCTCAAGCCATGGGCTCCTGGAAGAAGTAGTGAGGGGCAGAAGGTTTCTCTGAGCAAGACAGTGCTTCATTTCTCCATTCTAAGCAGCAGAGAGTGTGGGTTGAACTACAGGGAAAAAAGAACTTCAAATTGATTTTGAGTCTGAAATCTTCAGAATAACAAAAAGGGCTCCCCCGGTGGCGCAGTGGTTGAGAGTCCGCCTGCCGATGCAGGGGACACGGGTTCGTGCCCCGGTCCGGGAAGATCCCACGTGCCGCGCAGCGCCTAGGCCCGTGAGCCATGGCCTGTGAGCCTGTGCGTCTGGAGCCTGTGCTCCGCAGCGGGAGAGGCCACAACAGTGAGAGGCCCGCGTACTGCAAAAAACCCCCCAAAAAACAAAAATAATATAAGCTTGAGTCTTAATTTTCTGAAGTCTTGAGTTCTAAAAACTGAAAGCATCTAAAAAGTTATAGATTGGGACCAAGTTGTTGTTTAAGGATCCCTAATATATCAGTTAGGAATTGCAGCATAATAAGTCATTATAAAACTTAGTGGTTTAAAACAATAACCATTTATTATTTCTCAGAAACCTACAAATTGGCTGGACAGTTCTGCTGGTCTGTGGCAGGCTCAGTTGATCTCCATTGGGCTTACTTATATATCTACAATCCAGCCGAGTATTGGCTGGGAGCTGGCTAGTCTAAGAGGGCCTCATCTAAGAGGGGTGATTCAGTCTGCTTCCGTGTTCCAGCAGGCTAGCCTGAGCCTGTTCTCATAGCAGTGGTTAGGGTCGAAAGGAAGAAAGTAGAAACACTCAAGCACTCTTTCAGACCTTTACTTGAGGGGCAAGCTCAGAGTCAGTGTGGAAAGGCACTACCAAAGGACAAGATATAGGGAGGTGTGAAAAATTGGGGTCACTAATGCAATCAATATGCCACACCTATCAGGTGGGAAAGGAGATTCCACACAGGAAAGCTAAGAGCAGTTATTGGAAAAAATAAATTCATTTCATATTTCTGCTCTGAGGAGTAGACCCCTTAATCACAGGTTACAATTGATTTGGACTGCATAGGCTCTTAAAACAGAGACTGTTTGTTCTATATATTCTTTCTAATATGAATTTACCCCAGAAGTCATTGTTTAAAGATCCTGGTTTCTAATTTGGGGGTCACACTGAATTTGAATGTATATAATCTACATAATATATCAATAGATAATATCTAAATTTTATGTATCAGGAGAAAGCTATATACAGAAAACATGGAATTTGGAGATGAATGGCAGAAGATATAGCAAGGAAAGTTACAAGAGGTTGCCTCTGGGTAGGCTGACCAAAGTATGGGGAGGGGTAAGAAAGGGGCTGCTGATTTTTGTCATAACTGCATTCTAGTGCAGTTTGACTTTTTAAATTATGTACTAAATTACTTTGATTAAAATCAGTAAAAATTTTTTTCTATAGAGGAAAGTCTATTTTGAAAGCACCATCACTGTGCTGTTATTTACATATACCTCATTTAATTTAATCCTTACAATGTCTCTATGAGTTAGCTGTTGTTATGTCTACTTCAGATGAAGCATGTGGGACTAGAGAAATTAAGTGACTTGTCCAAGGTTACCTGGTCTTTAGGTAAGAGTCAGGGTGAAGATTGGAACCAACGTGTGTCTGCTTTCAAAGACTGTGGACTTAACCCCCAACCTATAGTTTAATATTGAATTCATCGGGCTTCCCTGGTGGCGCAGTGGTTGAGAGTCCACCTGCCAATGCAGGGGACGCGGGTTCATGCCCTGGTCCGGGAAGATCCCACATGCCGCGGAGTGGCTGGGCCCCGTGAGCCATGGCCGCTGAGCCTGCGCGTCCGGAGCCTGTGCTCCACAACGGTAGAGGCCACAACAGTGAGAGGCCCGCGTACAGCAAAAAAAAAAAATATATATATATATATATATATATAGAATTCATCTACTTAGTTAGAAGCTGAAGTTTAATCTGCTCTATACCAGAGACCCATGCTATTTTGTAGCCAACACAAAAGAACTGGAATATATGTATTTTTTTCCTGCTATCAAATTTTAGTTGCTTCTTAACAGCATCTAGGATTGAAATGGAAAAATAGCAATTGAGTAAATTCTTTCAGTGGGAATATGATGAATATCCAGCATGTAGAAATTTGCTCTGAGGAAAAAATATTTACTTTTATTTAATAATTTGAGTATTATATTAGATGCTTAGATTTTAGATATTGGATTATAATAACACCTATATTTAGATTCTTCTTGAAAGGTGTATTTATAGTATAAGAAAAGCATTTATAATTAGGAGTTTGATTAAGATGAACTGTTCTGTTTTCATGAATTTTCCAAGTTATCAATATCCAGCTATATTATCTTTAGGTATTGAATTTGGTACAAACTTCATACACTAATTGCCCTTAACAGTTGCTGTAGATAATTATTGCAAAATGTCATTGAAAAGACAGAATTAATATATTAGTTTAGTGCACATGGTGATTTAAAGATTAGAATATGTTAAATAAACTGTGTCAGAAATTATAAATAAACTAAAATGAGTAAAATTATCCTTAAATTGCTAGACAAGTCTTCACATTTAATGTTACATTAATGAGTTTTGTAGAGACTGTTTAGAATAAAATCCCTTTTTCATCAGATGTTGCACATATGCCTTCACTGTTTGTTTTTCTTCAAAGTAAAACTTAATGAAACAGCTAATAAAACCCAATTTTACTCCTGATCCTCAAAAGAAGCAAGCCCTTGAAGTGTGCCCACTGTTTATTCTTTTGCACTGGTTTTTGCTACTTTTCAGCATGTAAATTTTCCAGTAATGGAAAACAGTCAAAGGCCATTAAACCGTTTCTTCCAAGTCTTATAAACCCAGCGTTTATTTCTTATTTGTAAAGCAGTTGCACAATGGAAACATGCTTTGCACACATACAGAGAAGTTTGGTCTCAGATCTTCATGTTCACCTCCTGCTGACTTCAGGAGGGTATAGTGCATGTGCATTTAAATGGGTCTTTATTATGTAAATAATCAAGAACCAGAATAGGGATTTTAACTACCCTAAAAAAATGAGAGGTTTCAAAATGAAAGGTGTATATGAGACACCTAGACTGTGTTACTCTCATAAACCTGAAAGTGTATTCAATTGGTGAATAGCTTATGAAAAAGGATCATCTTGCATGAATTAGAAATCTATAGATGGCAGATGTGTGTATATCCCAAGTAGCTTTTTCACTAACCATAGCATATGGCATCCTCTATCTTCCTGCTTCTTTATGGAGAGGATTGTTTGGTGATAGGATGGAGGTAGATATTTGGGTTGGGATGAGAGAGCATTGCTACTCAGTGTGGTCCTAGATTGGCACCAATGCAAGGAGATAAGTAAAGAAATTGAAAACAAGTACTTAGAAACTTGTTAGTAATTTGACAGAGTAATTTTATGTCTGTCAAATATAAATTAAAAAAAGATACTGACAATGGGGGAGGCTATGCATGTGTGGAGGCAGGGGATATATGGGATATCTCTGTACCTTCCTATCAAATTTGCTGTGAACCTAAAACTACTCTAAAAAAAGTTCTTTTTTTTTTTTTAATTGGGGCTTGTATTTTGTATGTTTTGGATTTTTAAATTTAATTTTTATTTTTTCTAGTAATCCATTTTTAGTGTTTTTCACAAAAGTATGTCTATGACAGATTGGAAATAAAAATCCTGATATTTCGCCACAGATGGCTTGAAAAGCATTTGGTCTAAGATGAGATTTTCAAATGTTGATTTATGTCCTTTTGCCCCATTACATAACATTAGATATTAAAATTTGAATAAAAAGGAAAGACCATCATTTATAATTCCCATACCCTAACAGAACAGCTTGATGGTCTTGAATGGTTAATGAGCTAAGGGCTGCATAGTAGAACCTGAGGTGGAGATATTCTGATTCCCATTAAGTGCAGGTCCATATGCTCTAGTGACCACTGAGTGAGAGTTGGTGTTGACATTCTCATAAGAAAATCTCATAAGAAAAGCCTGACTAGGATCTTGTGTCCAAATGGAAGTGGGCCATTGCCAAATAGATATCTTTTAAAATGAGGGTAGGTTTTAGGTGGAGGAAAGGAAAGAACAGAGAAAGCTGAATTACGTACTTTGTGGCACTTTTGAAGGATCAGGAATTTTGGACCACCATGGGACATTATGTGGGCCTTGACAACAAAGGGGAAGTAGAAATGGGAGAGCATCAATTGACAAATTTCATTTACTTTTCAGTTTTACCTAGCGTATCTTAGTGCTACTAAAAATCATCACGAGGCATGCCTCTTTGGTATGCATTTTATTCATTGCTGATACCTGGACAAGCAATCAGAGTATAAAGCTGAGATTTATATGTTATATAACCTCGAGTCATAAAAATGTTCATAAGTCATAGAAATAGAGGCTTACAGTTAGGAGGTCATATAATTCACCTTGTTCCGAATACTGCTTCTACTAAGGCTGCTTATGATGCATTAGTTGTTTTGTAGCCACTCTGTGGGTTCTGCCCTTGAGGGTAGGGTGTGCCGGAAGGGAGATATCCTGGGTTTATCATGCAAGAAGCACAGGTCTCAAGCCCTGGTTGAGCTGGAATGAGACTTACCCAGAGGATTGTCCAAGAATATGCTGAGCTTGGGAGAGAGATAAGCTGATCCAGGAGAAAGCTGAAAGTTGACTACTGGATCAGAGCTTCCTAATTGCCATGCCATGCACATTGCTGTGCCACACTGCTGTGCCGTGAACAGGCTACAAGGGGCCTCAGGATACTACAGTCATAATTCATTAACAGTGTTTTGTATCATCATTCAAATGATATTTGAGTTTGAAATGTAGTAGTTGAAATGATATTTGAGTATTATTTGAATGGCTCCCTATGTAAACTAAATTCAGTAATTATTTTGGACCAAAAAGCTTTAGGTGTGGTACTTGTGGCCTGGAGGTTCTCTGTAGTATCCACGTCACATTGCACCTACCCTTGACATTAGACCTTGAATCATTCCAGTATGTCTGATTACACACTTGTGATATACTTGTCATTAGTAAGCTTTTTTTATTCTTAAAATTGTGATAAAATATATACCACAAAAATATATGTAAAACATAAAGTGTACCATTTTAAGCATTTAAATTAAAATATTTTAAAATTATGGGAAAAATACATAAGATTTACCATCTTAACCCATTTTTAAGTGGTTCAGTTCAGTAGTACAGTTTATTAGTATTCACTACATTCATATTGTTATACAGCCATTACTAGCACCCTTCTCCAGAAGTTTTTCCTCTTAGTAAACTGAAACTCTTTACTCACAAAACAACTCCTTCCGCCCAGTCCAGGCAACCACCATTGCACTTTCTGTTTCTATGAACTTGACTGCTACCTCATACAAATGGAATCATATATTTGTCCTTTGCAACTGGTTTATTCTACTTAGCATAATGGCTTCAAGGTTCATTCATATTATAGAATGTGTCATAATTTCCTTCCTTCTTAAGGCTGAATAATATTCTATTGTATATATATTACATTTTATTTATTCATTCATCTTTTGATGGATATTTGGGTTGCTTTTATCTTTTAAAATTTTGTTTTTTAATGCATGTAAAATATTTGTGTTTTAATTTCAATTTAATTTTGCTATCACCATCATCATTTTATAATTTTTCTGACAGAACTTATTATGATTGTTTTTATTACTTTTATTATCATTTTCTGATACTAAGTGTTGCTAAATAAAACATTGAATTTTGTTGCCTTTTGATTTATTTACTTACTTATACTTAGTTTTTGCTTTTGGTGTTAACAATTAGCCAAAGTCACATTCTTGTTAGAATTTTGTAATGAATTATTGTTTTTGGAAATTATTTGTTTCTAAAAATCAAATAATCATTGAATGTAATTTAATTAAGTTGATTAATTAAAAGGCTTTCTAGTTTCAGGAAATAAATTGTCAAAATATTTTAATCATATATCTACCAGTTTATGCATTACATATATTCTGTGAATATTTCAAAGTTTTAATTTTTGGAGTGATAAATGACTATTTGTTTGAATTTTCATGAAATTTGTTTTTAAAACATTTTAATGAACACAGATTTCTCATTCCTGTAAACAGGTTTTATGTGGTTGTAAAAGCCTATTGGCCCTATTCTTCACATTTAACAAATACTTAAATTTTACAGATATTGTACTTACTTTTCCATCTTAATGGATAACTTTTTATTAGAGCTGGAAAGCCATCAGTTTCACAAAGAAACACAGTATGAAAAAACGTTGAAGTCACTAGTTAGGTAATGAAATGAGAATCATCTCAAACTTTGATGTATGTGCCTGTGACTTTTTTCCCCTTAGCCTAAATGCCTTCCTGGCAGGAGAAGTTATGAGATGAAGACACAGTACCAAGCAAACTGCACTGACACCTCACCCCCAGCTATTTCAGTTTATTTAGATTAAGCTAAATAAACCAGTTACATGGTCACATCATTAAAAGCTGAAGCCGAACTGCCTCCCACAAGGATGGAAGCCCTCATTTTACCAGCCAGGCTAGAAACTTAGGCCAGTAAAGCAAAAGAGATGGAGAAGGTGGCACTCTCAAATAATACTTGTAAATGTATTGATGATATGTCAGATGGCATAAAGACAAAATTAATCCAGATTATTATTAAATCAAACAAGCTTTTATTTCACATTGGTGAATCTACACGTTAGAAACTGCCAAATTCTGGCAGAGGTAGAATTCCTAAAGAGAAACGCTAGGAGGAATATTGGTTCTCTGTAAAGAAGTACCAAAACAAATTACCGGGGATGAAATATTGAAGGTGGTAAATTCATACTTTGAAATAAATAAGGTATTATGGAAACATGCTTGAATTTGTGTTACTGGTAGAGTGACTGCAGTGACAGGACGGCATAACGGCCACACATCAAGAGTCGTGAAAACACTGAGATTCAAATAATACGATGTTTTATTCACAGAAAAACTCTGTTGTGTAAGAGTTTGCCTGTATATGAGTTTCACATAGTCTCATATATCAAAATGGTGAATCTAATGTGACTGAAGCTGCTTCACTCACATTTGTTTTTGGCTTCATGTGAAGAAATGGGATTGGAATACAACTTTCCACTGAAGGGCAGAGGATGTCCAACAAAGAGTTTTGTCAAAAGTTTATGAAAGAATTAGAAGTTGTTTTGGTAAGCAATTCTTACTTTGAAGATTTGTTAAAAGGTAGTTACTTGGCTTTAAAAAATAGCTTAGGGCTTCCCTGGTGGCGCAGTGGTTAAGAATCCACCTGCCAATGCAGGGGACAAGGGCTCGAGCCCTGGGCTGGGAAGACCCCACATGCTGCGGAACAACTAAGCCCATGCGCCACAACTACTGAGCCTGTGCTCTAGAGCCCTCGAGCCACAACTACTGAAGCCCACACGCCTAGAGCCCATGGTCCATGGCAAGGGAGGCCACCACAGTGAGAAGCTTGTGCACCACAACGAAGAGTAGCCCCAGCTCGCCACAACTAGAGAAAGCCCACGCACAGCAATGAAGACCCAATGCAGCCAAAATAAATAAATATTTTAAAAAAAAAAAAAAAACCTTAGAGAATTCCTTGGTGGTCCAGTGGTTAGGACTCTGTACTCTTCTCACTAGCCATGCGGTGTAGCAAAAAAAAAAAAAAAGAAAAACATAATTAGCTGAATGAATGAACCTAATTAATAGAAATTGCCAGGACCTCATGATAACGTATTCACATGTACTGATAAAATTTATGGATTCAAGTCAAAAATTCAGCCTTGGAGGTGCTTCCCTGGTGGCACAGTGGTTGAGAGTCCGCCAGCCGATGCAGGGGACATGGGTTCGTGTCCCGGACCAGGAAGATCCCACGTGCCGCGGAGCAGCTGGGCCCGTGAGCCATGGCCGCTGGGCCTGAGCATCCGGAGCCTGTGCTCCGCAACGGGAGAGGCCACAACAGTGAGAGGCCCGTGTACCGCAGACAAACAAAAAATTCAGCCTTGGAAATAAGGAGTTAAAAAAGATTCACTTGTGGTATTTAGTCTGTGTCACAGTTTGAATAGTAAAGAATGATTATGAAGACAAGTAGAGCAACATCTTGTATACTTAAGGAAAAGCTGCTTCACTGGTTAAAGCAGCTTTTCATTTGTATTTACAATTATTCATACTATCATAAGAAATTTTCACATTTCATTTGTTGATGAAAGTAAAGGAAAATCTATTTGTTTTACTGAATGATGGCACTTTTGAAGTACAGTTTAGATTGAATTATCCAAGTTGTGGTTAGTGATGAGAAAGGAGTTTCCATCATTTGGAGAAAAGTGATAAATACTCCTTGCTGTAGAGACAGAAAGTAGATTAGCCTGGGGCTGGGAGTAGGAATGGGAATTGACTGTAATAATTGTATAGTATAAAGAAAATATATTTAAGATTTTTTTCACCAGCTTTCATATAGACACCACCAAATACCTTACAGTTTACTCCATTATACTGCTGTTCAAATATGAATTTTTATGTGTCATGATGTGAAAAGGGTTAGGAAGCACTGGACTGAATCATATGACAATCTGGAAGGCTGAGGCAGGAATGCTAACTGTGATGGGTCCCAAATTCAATAACTAAGAGATATCAGAAAATGGAGTAAAAAGCAAGGACTGGGAGAGGGTAAAGTTTCAGGAAATATATTTACCAACTGGGCATGTGTAGTGTCTTATGTCTTACTGATATGGGGGATAAGGGCCAGCAGTAGTGGGATGCATAGATGGCAGGAGGGTGATGAACCAGACAAAGCTGGATTAAGCCAGATAGCTGTACAGATGGTTTCTGAACTCTGGCAGTGTGGTTTTCAAGTCTGTGTGCTTGACTCTATGCCATACTGCTTCTCAAGTCTGTAGTAATACTAACCACCCATCTCCTTCTAAACTCCCACCCCTGGTCTCAGGCAGATTGTTCTTATGACTTGGGCCTTCTCCTGTAGAGAATGTGGCCTACAGTGGATGCTATAGTAGGGCCTCCTCCTAGACTGTGACTCGGATGTTGCTGGGTCCCACTTCAGTTGCTTGTTTGGGGGAAAGCTAAAGAATATAGTCTGATCTTAAAATGTTATCAGAACATTTACTCTGCAGCAGCCCATCATTTATGTGCTGTGCCGTAGAATATGGTGACCACTAGCCACATGTGGCTATTCAAGTTGAAATTTAAATTAAGTAAAGTTAAATAAAATGAAAAATGTGGTTTCCTAGTTGCACTCACTGCATTTTAAGTGGCTACTGCCTACCATTTTGGACAAAACAACATTACCATCATTGCTGCTGGTTTTGTTGGACAATAGCATTCTCACTGGTCCCCTTCTTCACGTATGCTCCATCAGAAGTGAGAGCTCAATTCCTATTGGCTTCTAACTCCTCAGGCTGCCTTACTTCAGTGGCTGGCCCCACTATTTCTGTCTTTCCTCATATTGTGAAAGACAGTGATACCAGAAAATAATAGATTTCTGTGGTCATTAATTGCTGGTTCATACAAGATTTACTTTCTTAAAACAGTTCTGCGATACTGTTGACCTTGTTCTCCTTACTTTATCTTGCAAGCATAACAATTACAAACTGAGTTCTAAGAAATCCCTTCATGACAGCCTGTCACACTTTGGCTCCTATTGAACTTGAAGGCATCTATATCTTGTGGCTTAAAGGTGTGCTTTGCTGCTAAGCAGAGCTCCTGTATTTGTGTAGCTGGATTTTTGAGCCTAGTTTTAGGATTTTGCTTTTATTCATGCCAAATATCATCTCATTTTTGCCTGACTGAGATTTCTTTTAAATTAAATCTTGATTTGATCATCTGATAAACCATTATTATTATTATACCTAGCTTTTATAAGCATACCTTTGTAGGCTGGCTAAAAAGAAGTCATGTCAAACTAATCTATTTCCTTTTGAGAAGGTTACCAGATTGGCAGGATGCTATAGAAGGAGTGAGTTTGGTCTCAACCAGATAATTTAGAATGTTTTCAGGGGTGGGCCGTTAGGTGCATAAGGACTGCAGAAAACATCGAATTTGAAAAACCTGAGAATATTTAGTCTGGAGAAAAATAAACTATTTTAGATATTCAAAGGACTGTGCTGAGTGAGCACTGTTGATCAGAAGGAGAATTTATTGTTATCAGAGGAAGTTTTCAGGGTTAGTTATGAGAAATATAAAGTGTTGTTCGTATGTTCAGGGGAACACAAAGGTTCCCAAGACCTTGGAGCAGCACCACATAAGAAGGGGTAACTGCAGGATATTTCCATTCTTGCGACCACAAAAGTGAAGTGAGCCAAAAAACACAGTGGGAATTAAACGAAGTAGGGTTAAGTTTTCATTAAAGGCTGTGCTGTGCATTCACCACTCCTGGTTGCCCTGGCAACCAGGCTCCCTCACATGCTAATGACATTATAATGAGAAAAAACACATGCAAATGCAGTAAATAGTAATTAGAGGCACAGCCATACATGGAGTAGTGAGCTCTACCTTGGGAAGGTCTGAGAAGGAGCTGGTGAAGGGTTTGTACTGAAGACAAAGAAAGAAGTGATGAAAAACATTGAGTTATGTACAAAAGAGTTAAGTTGAGCCTGCATAGAGTATGCTTTAGTATTTGTCTCCTGCAAATACATGTTGTTTCTCCAAGCAGAATTTAGTCAAAGTCAGAAGTCATGCAATTGTACATCCACATTGTCTTAACAGTCTACCTGTTGGCGTCATTAACTGGAAAGAATCTTAGCTGTATTTGCTTTAGATTTGGAGCAGCTGTAGCAGCCTGCTCCTTGGAGTGCTCTCTCTGCCCACACTGGGCAGGGCTGGGCTCGCCCAGACAAGGTAGTGGAGCCAGAATATGTAGCCAAGAGTCAGTCTTGGTGAAGAGAGAGTCTTAAATGTGTTACTTCGGATGAGACAAGTAGGATCAGTGAGGGACTATATTTGGTTAATATAAGGTGACACATGCTGTCTGTGTCACTGGAAATGTGTCAGGAGACACTGGGTGACTGCCTTTCTCAGGTGTGATAGGTAGGGCTTTTGTTTGCCTGAATGGTTAGACTCAGAGTCTGTGAATCTGTGCTTGATTTCATTCTCTTCCCTTTATTTCATTATTCAGGCTCTTCTTTTCTGTCTTTTCTATTTTTATTGCCACAGTCTGTCTGTGTATCTTTCTTGGAAACGGCTAGAAAATGTTACATTACCTGCTTCACATTATCCCAATTCTTTGATTTATCTTTTTTGGTGTCAGCTGAATAGAAATTGCAATAGCTTTTGAGGTCCATAAATATTTACTGTTCTTTTCTCTTCTCTAAATTAAAAAAAAAAGTTTAAAAATTTCATAAGAAATGCACGTATACTTTTGTAAAAATCTGCACTAGTATATTATTAAAAATGAAAGTAATTTAGACATACATGTCAAAATGTTTTAAGTGCCTTTCAGCTACCTCTCATCCCCCTGCCAATTCCCAGTCCCAAACTTCTCCTTGGAGAAAACCAGTGTTAACAGTTTGGAGAGTAAACTTCAAAATCTCTTCCTATGCAGTCATATATATGGTTATTATATATTATAATGTACACTATTAAGACATTATTCATATCTAACACTTATTGAGGGATTACTATATGCCAGACACTGATCTTTTTTGTATATTAATTCATTTAATCCTTAGAACCGCCATTTGAGGGATTTTATAGAAGAGAGGAAGGTCAGAAAAGTTAAGAAATTTTTTCACGGTAACAAGCCAAATTTATATCTGAGGAAGTCTGATTTGGAGCTCATGCTTTCTCTCATCACACTGTCCTACCTGCCCTGCAGGTAACATATACATATATGTTTTCTTTTTCCATATATGTGGAATCAATCATTTCATATGATTGTTTTTAAAGTAGTTTTTTAACTTAATATCCAGAGGTTATTCCATATCAATAACTTCTATCTGCCAGGTTTTTTTTTTAATTGTTACATTTTGTTCTCTTGTTCAGATGCACTATAATTTAAGCTTTCCTCTGTTGATGGGCATTTAATTTTCTATGGCAAATGATACTTTAATAAATGTCCATGCAAAACAATTTTTATGTGTACTTATTCTTATTTCTGTAGAATAGATAAATAGCATTATTGAATGAGAGGGTATGCTCACTTGACATTTTGACAGATGCTGAAAAATTGGCACAGCTATCACTGCCTTCTTGAACTACTCCTCGGTGCCTGAGACGCTGACCTTGTGGTTTCCTTCTACCTCTCAACTATTCTTAGTGGCTTCCTCTGCTGCTTCCTCCTCATCTCCCAATAGCTCAACTCTGGAGTGCCCCAGGGCTCAATCTTTGGACTTCTCTTCTCCAATTAGACACTTTCTCTAGGAGATCTTACCCAGCTCCTTGGCTGTAAATACTATATATGCACTGATGACTCTTGAAATTGTATTTTTAACACCTATTATGTCCCTGAACTTCAGGCTTTTATATCCAGCAACCTGACATACATTCGAGTGTCTATGAGGCAGCACATTTAACTCACTTTCACTTATCCTTCCCCCTCTCCCTCACAACCTACTTTTTCCACAAATTTCCCTATTTCAGTAAATATTAGCTTCTAGTTGCTAGGGACAGGAACCTGGCATTCCCCTTGACTTCTCTCTTTCTCTTACATCCCATGTTTAATCCATTAATAAATCCTACTAACTCTATCTTCAAAATATATCCATAATCAACCACTTCTCACCACCTCCACTGCACCACTGTAGCCCAGGCTGCCATTATTTCTCGCCTGGCCTGTTGCAATAACTTCCTAACTAATGCCCATTAGGAATCTGGTCTCTAAACAGCAGCTACAGTGATCTTTTAAAAATGTGAGTACAATCATAACAGTCTGTGCCTCAGAATCCTCCAGTGACTTCCGGTCTTTGTCAGAGTAAAATCCAAAGCTCTGACCATGACTTGCATGGCCTAAATTGTTCGCACCCCTTTCCTCTCTAGTCTTAAATTCCATCATTTTCATGCTCCTTCACTCTGCTCCAGCCATATACTATCTCTGCTATTTCCACTGTGGAGTCTAAGTGCAGCTCATTCCCACTGTCTAGTGTGTTCATAAAGGTAGCTTTATGACTTATTCCCTACTTCAGTCAAATCATCCCTCACCTTATCAGCAAGGTCCCCCTGTCTGTCCACCATATGTAAAATAGCATCTTCCTAACCCTATCACTTCAGTCCCCCTCACTCTAATTTATTTATTTTTATTGCACTAAAACCATCTACTGTA
The DNA here is from genome assembly GCF_951394435.1 of Stenella coeruleoalba. Classification (NCBI taxonomy): domain Eukaryota; kingdom Metazoa; phylum Chordata; class Mammalia; order Artiodactyla; family Delphinidae; genus Stenella; species Stenella coeruleoalba. Next base: position 64,838,387 of record NC_137148.1, read on the forward strand.
CATATTCAGTTGTTATCTTCTTCGCCCTGCATCTGTTCCTCCAGAGTGCAAGCTGCCTGAGGGCAAGAACTTCTGTCTGTTTGGTTCACTGCTGTATTCCTAGGGCCTAGCACACCATGTTATATGAACTAAGTGCTAATATTTGTTGAATGAATAAATGAGTGAAAGAGAAAGGCAAAATTTCTCTCCTGACTGGAGCAATTTATATTCTTAAATAGTATATGAGTATGCCCATTTTCTCATACTCTCTAGACTATGAGATATTACTGATTTTTAAAAATTTTCATTCTAAAAGATGAAAAATGATATATTGTTTCAATTTGCATTTTCCTCATTACATTGGTGTTGAGCATATTTTTATATGCTTATTGATCACTGGTATTTCTTCTAGGAATTTCTTGTTTATGCCCTTTGTCTCTTTTACTGTAGTTGTTTATCTTTGTAATAGTGAATTGTAGAAGTAACTTATATATTACGACTATCAATCCTTCATTTCCTATATGTATTGCAAATATTTTTTCCCAGACTGTCACTTCTCTTTTGACTTTGTTAATAGTATCATTTGTCAAACAGGAGTTTTTTAATATTTAATAAATCTGCCAGTCTTTTGCTTTATGGCTTCTGGGTTGGTGTTTTGCTCAGGAACTCTTTCCTAACTTCAAATTAAGAAAATATTCTCTTATATTTTCCTCTAGACCTTTATTAGTTTATTTTTTATGTTTAGGGCTTTAATCCATCTGGAATTTATTTTAGAGATTGTGAGATGTGGTAATGTAGTTTGTTTATTTTATTTAATGGTGAACTGCTTGACTTCATTTCGTTATTGACTCATCCATTCTTCCATCTGTGATCCAAATTCTCTTTTTATCATATATTAAATTCCAACATGTAAATGTGTCTATTTCTAGACTCCATACTCTAATCCCTGATCTATTTTTCTTTTCTGTCATAATAACATAGATTTTAATTATTACTAGTGCTCTTTAGTTGGTTTTGATATCTAATAATCCTATCATTCATTGTTTTTTAAAAATTAATTACCCCATGCATTTTCTTTTAAAAGTAATTTTAGAATCATTTTACAAGTTTCATAAAAAGCTTGTTGGGATTATTTTCATGTCCTACAGTACAGTTATAGAGTTTCCTTGACATAATGATAGGTATTTTCCTGGATATTTGACAATTTGTGTTCGTACCAGGAATAGTGTATTTTATCTTTATGATTTTAACTGATTATTGCTACAGTTGTAAAGTTACTGATTTTTATATATTGATCGTTTTCCTGGCCACTCTCTGAAACTCTCTTATTTTATTGCTTTTTCTGTTGATTCTCTTAGATTATTTAAACAAACAATGAAATCATTTGCCATTTTAATCTTTTTCTTTGAGAACTTTCTTCAGGCAGTGAGCTGGGACATTTGTAGAGCTTACCTTGTTTATTTCCTTTTCCTCAGAGATCACTGTCCTACACTGCCTGTGTCCAACATCTTCAAACCCCAATTTCATATATTTTTTGTTTGGTTTTCTAGTTGTTTAAGATGGGAGAGTAGATCTAGTCTCTGTTATTCTATCATGGCTAGAAGACCAAAGAAACACTTAGACGAATGCAAAAATTCTTGAAGGATACCAGTCTATCGCCTTATTATATGAAATTTAAATTTAATGAATACTGGTTTTAAGCTAAGATTCTGTTAGATACATGACCATCAATTCAGCTGGTCTGTTTCTAAACCTATGGTTGGGAACACAGCATGGCGAGAACATGATTAATTCATGGAAATGAGGAAAGACTCTCTAAGATTTGTAGCATAAGTGTGGGGTGAGGTGGTGAGCTTCTCCTCCTTCTTGTGTCCACCTGGCTTTCACACAACTCCTGCCTTGATGCAGAGGCAACCTGCTAATGTCAAGCTATGGGAAGCAGGAGTTCTGATGGAAGATACAGAAAGAGAGGGAATCAGTATAAGAGCTTTAAACACGCACAGGCTTGGAATGGAAATGACTATGAGGGCAGAGATTGTGACTAATTCTGGAAAATATGTCAGGAAACTTTTGTTACATCAATAAAAAAGGCTGAGTGGACAACATCCTCCCTCTCTCCTTCCTCCTTTTCACTCTTCTTTGCCAGCAGTTTGAGTTTGCCACGTTTCTGGTTTTGATCCAAGTAGTGGATATTGAATGCTCTTTTTGGCACGTAGGATGACTCCAGTAAAGTCTTCAATCTCACATTATCCAGGTCCCATGCATAAAAACAGTGAGTGTACTACTGTGCAGCCTTCTGTAAAAGCTGTCAGTACTTTCATCCCCGTTATTGGTCAAAGCCCTTTTGTTTTCCCGCAACAGCCGTGAGAATCTGGCCTAGTATCTTCAGGTTGAAACAGCTTCTGAAACACTGGCCTCCCTCAGCTGTTCTGGGCAACTACCCCTGTGTTAGGTGCAGGAGCTGTGGGACTGCCTTTCTCCCACCTCTTCCTGCCTCTTCACCTGTACTGGGCTGAATAGTGTCCCCCCAAATTCATGTCCACCCAGAACCTGTGAATGTGACTTTATTTGAAAATAGGGTCTTTGCAGATGTAATCAAGTTAAGACGAGGCCATACTGGATTAGCGTGTGTCCTCAATGCAATCTGACTGATGTCCTTCTAAGAAGAGGGAAATCTGGACACAGAGATACAGACACACAGGAAAGAAGGCATATGAATACAGAGGCAGAAATGGGAATGATGTGTCTATAAGTAGGCAACAACCAGTACCTAGAAGGAGACAAGGAAAGATTCTCCCTTAGAGCCTGAAGAGAGAGCATGGCCCTGTCGATACCTTGATTTCAGACTTCTAGCTTCCAGATCTAGACCTGTGAGAGTAATCTTTTTTGTTTTAAGCCAGCCATTTTGCGGTATTTTGTATGCACCCATGCCAGGAAGGCCTTTCTCACCTTCCTTTCCTTCTTCCCACCCACACAGCAGGATCCTTTTCTCAGTAAAACTGCTTAAGATCAGGCATCCTTCATTTCATGAAAAAATAGGAAACTTAATAAATTATTTGTATGGCTTTGCAAGGACAGTGCTTTGAAATGAAAGTGACAGTTTGCTACCCTGATAATTTGCTACTGTCTATAGAATTTCTTTCAATTTATTTTATTAAGTACAAAATTACTTTAATACTCTTAATTTCCTTGAATAATTCCCTTATAACAGGTAATTTTATAAAAATATTATTTATTAGAGGAATAAGATTTGGAGTAACTTTAAATTTAGAAATCAAGATGGAGAAGCTAGAACTTGGGTCATCTTTGTTTTCTTATTTTATCTATGATATTAGAAAAGCAGTGATAAACCTTTGAGAACATTTCATCTAGAGCAAACAAAATATGGTAAAATCTCTACAAACTTAAATTGAAAGTAGAAACAAAGAGAGAAAAAAAATTTTTTCTATAGCAGGCCCCCATCTCCTCTCCAATCAGTTATAGCATTTGTTGGCCAATCCTTGGGCACAAATAAGTAGGAATGCTCTTGGAAGCAGAACCAAATTGTTCAATATAATAAAAAGTATGAGGGTACACATGGAGGTCCCACATTTATGAACTGAAAGTTGAAAAATCAAAATGGGCAGTTTGGAAAACCTGAAAAAAAATTATTAAAATCTGAAAGAGGGAAAAGAGAATGAAATTCCACAAAAATGCTTAATAGTGAAACAACATTGTAGAGATATCTGTTGAAAGTGTTAATAAAGAAAATGGAACCAATGTGATCTAAACTAACTTTTGATGCCTTGGCTCCAAGAAAGAGAGGGATTTAGCATTATTTAAACTATAACCACTTTTTAAAAATTTGCATGAAATAAGCAGGCTGTGCAAGTACACATCAACAGGTATGCGTGTGTGCTCATCCCCGCCCCCTCTCCCCAATAAGGTCATCAAATTGGTCCAGTAACCTCCTTTTCTGGGCTAACAAGTGGCTGATTTTCTTCTGCTCTTCATTCCCTGGGGTCACTGCACTTGCTGTGCTTTTTTTTTTTTCTAATTTTTGAATTTTATTTTATTTATTTTTTTATACAGCAGGTGCTTGCTGTGCTTTGACCTGCCTTTAGGGAAGGGGAGAGCAGTGCGTTCTACTGCTCATCTAGGAAGTCAGAAGGGGTTAGAGGTAAAAAGCAGAGGGACTTGGTAGGGTAGGTCTAAGAGTCCTGTCAGGGAAAGGGAGTTGGACTATTATAGGAAAACTAACTAAAATGAGCACAGTGCTGGGGTTTTCAATATGTCTTTATTGAATGGAATTGAAAATTGAAGGCCCTAAGTGGTATAAAACAATGTCCACTTGAGAAGCAAAGTGAAGGTATACCATAATTAGGTAGTGACCTAGGAAAGAAGTATTGGCCTTATTTTGGTTTAGCAACTAGAGGGTAAGTTTAAAAAGGAGAGAAAATAAAAGTTAATATTGTATGCAAGAACATTTTATGGTTCTTAGAGTATTATTGATTGCAGAGAGTGGAAGGAAAGCACAGTATTACATTTTTCTTTCATGGATTGGATTTTTATATTTAATTAAATAACTTTTACAAGGTAAAACAATACATGATCATTGTAAAAATTCTAATAATATATAGATATATAAAATACAGATGAAAATATTTCCTTCCCTCTCCTCTGACTCAATTTTGTAGTTTATTTTCTATGCACATGTAAATATATGTACGTTTATAACATATTTACGAAAGTGGGATCATTGTTTTGTAACTTACTTTTTCCACCTAACAGTACGTAATGGACATCTTTCTTTGTGAGCATATATAGAACTATCTCATTATTACTGACAGCTACATAGTATTCCATCATATGGATGTTTTAAATTTGTTTAAAGGAACCCCTATTGGTGACGAATAACTCAGTTATGCTCACAGTGATCCCTGTAACCTTTAACAATATATCAATACTTTTAATTCCTGATTTTTCATTTTTGGATAGTAACTATTGATTCCTGCTGTGATAGATGAGGAATTTAGAGTACTTATACTATATCCCACATTCCTTTCTGTTCCTCCTTCTGATTTTTAAATTAATTATATTACTATTTTTACATCATCAAGATTTATAATATTTAGATTCTGTTCAGTAACTATAATTAGTCCTCTGTGCTTTGTTTATAGGTTGATTAGAACTTTAAACCTAATAAGAGTCTGTAATGAGTATGCTAATGTAAACAAGAGTAACTGCTGAACTAAGTATTGTAAGAGAAGGCCGTATAACCCTCTGACACATGGCTGCCTTAGAGAGAATATTTCAAGTTAAAATCCCACAGATTCTCTTTTAGTTTCATACCATGACCATGCTAAGAAAAAGCTCTTTTAAACTGGGCAGAGCCAGAGAACCTCCAATTAAGGACCAATGGTCACCATGTTTTGTGGTTTAATTCCCAGGTAGTGAACCAATGTGTTCAGTAGTCATTCACACCTTAGGTCACACAGATAAAGGTAATAATCATAACGGGTTATGTTGTGCAAATGGTGAAGCAAAGGGGTATGGGCCTCTGTTGGATGCGACCACACATCCAGAAGAAGATTTAATTCTTTCTCAGAAGGACAGCTGCTGCTCCCTCAGCTGGAATTTATTATTATCTGAGGTGTATCTCCAACCCTCTCCCCCAGAAAGTATGGAGAAGGTATTGGTGGACTATTCAATAAATGGCTGTGTCATGTTTAATAAACTCCAAAATACTACAAGACCAAGGAGAAGACCAAGGTCTTTTTCAAAGGTGAAATATGTTATATACCTACTTTTACTTTTGGGTTTTTGGTTTCTTGAGTTTTTGCTCTTTTGAATTTTTGCCTGAGTCAAAGGCTGGCAGTTACCCATGAATCACTTTGACTGGATCTGGTCACTCTTGATACTGACTCAGAGGCATCAGAGTCAGCCATGGTCAACATCCACAAACATATTGGGAAGGTGTAGCAGTATCGGTTAGTGAGATTGGGTGGGGGTTGGGGCACGAGGAGATGTTTTAATATATTCAAAATTGTGTTCTGGAGGATCTCTAAATCCTTAACAGTTACCTTCATACACCATCTAACTTTCAGGCTTTAAAAAAATGAACAGATATTAGTTTAGTGTCTGACTTACCCAGTGTAAGCTTTGCTTTTCAGCAGCAGTTTTTCTTTTTTTTTTTTGACCCCAAGATTAATTAGCTCTGGGCAGTTACTGGTAGTATTGGTTTGATCTCTTACAGAGGAAAGAATAACCACTTGAGATCTGTGGCTTAGGTTTGGCCTGTTCCTCAGGGTTCCATTGGCCTTGAAGGTCCTGTTGTTTGTTCAGTGCCAGCAGTGACGTAGAAACTTCCTCTTGTCTTAATTCCTCCCCAGTGGCCTTGACAAGCCCTTCCTGCAGCTGATCATTATGGGCAGTTAACTTGAGTTTACATCCTATATGCAATCCTTTATTCCAAAGCAGGGCTGAGGCTCTTAGATAACCACCTAATTTTTTAGACAGCAGTGTTTTTCTAGAGTAGACTGTTAAAAGCTTATTAAAATTCAGCTACAAGAGCCCCATAGTTATTTGGGTAGCTCGATTCCAGCAGGCATAACATAACTGTCTGAGTGGCATAGCTTTTGACAGCTTGTAGGAAAGCAGACCTAAACATGTTCTGTTAGGAAATCCTTAGTATGCAGTCAGTACTACACTAGAAAACTTGGTTGTCTCTCTAGGGTTCTATAAGGCCTCCAGAACATTTTCTCCTGAAAAGTTCACGTTGGAATCCATTGCAGCATTGCGCTGGCCTGGAGGCATATGTTCAAAAGTCAATCAATGAAGTATTTGTTTAACATGAAGTGTTTTTTGTATATAGGCACAAAAGGGTTTGTACACTAAAAAAGTAAGTTTCCTTCCTAACCTTCCCACCCTCCTTACCCAAACCTCAGAGGTCATTATTCATACCAATGTCTTGGGTGTCCTTTCAGATATCTTCAATGTACACAAGCATATGCGTTTATATTTAAACAAATGGTAGGATAATATACATATATACATGCTGTTCTGCATATTTTTAACTTAATGATCTATTTTGGTTATTATTCCATATGAATACTTATAGTCACTTTTTTATGACTGCATAGCATTCTATTATTTGGATATACTATAATTTATTTAACCAATCCTCACCTATGGGCATTTAGGTTATTTCCAATACTATGCTATTAAAACAATACTTTAATACATATCATTGCATGAATTTTACTTTCTACATATGCAATTGTATCTGTACGATAAATTCCTGGAAGTAGCATTTCTGGATGGAAGGTATGTGCATTTTAAGTTTAGATAGTTATTGTCAACTTGCTCTACAGGGAGGTTATACTAATTTAAACTACCCTGCCCTTGGCAATGTATGAGAGCGCCTGCCTGTTTTATCCACATCTTTGTCTACAGAGTGTATTTCACTTTGGCTTTCTGATCTTTGCCAATCTGATAGGTAAAAAATGGTATCACATAGTTTTAATTTGCATTTTTCTTATGGGTAACATTGAACATATTTTTATATGATTAAAATCCATGTATACTTCCTGTTTAGTGAACTGTCTATTTATATCATTTGCTTATTTTTCTATTGGGCTGTTCCTCTTATTGGTTTGTGAGAACTATTAATATGCTGAGGAAATTAAAGCTATTTATATATTGAAAAAATTAGTCCTTTTCTATGATTTGAGCTACAGATCTTTTTTTCACATTTTAATATTTGCCTTTTGACTTTATGGTGTTTAGAATTTTTTCCATGCAGTAGAATTTATCATTATTTTACATGACTTCAAGATTTTTATTTACTTTTTAAATATCCTTTAAAAACTTTTAGGGAATTCCTTGATAGTCCAGTGGTTAAGACTGTGCTTCCACTGCAGGGGGCACGGGTTTGATCCCTGGTCGGGGAAATAAGATGCTGCAAGCCTCACAGCCAAAAATAAAAAATAAAAAAATAAAAATAAATAGATAGGGCTTCCCTGGTGGCGCAGTGGTTGAGAGTCCGCCTGCCGATGCAGGGGACGCGGGTTCGTGCCCCGGTCCGGGAAGATCCCACATGCCGCGGAGCGGCTGTGCCCATGAGCCATGGCCGCTGAGCTTGTGCATCCGGAGTCTGTGTTCCTCAACGGGAGAGGCCACAGCAGTAAGAGGCCCGCGTACCACAAAATAAATAAATAGATAGATAGATAGATAAAGGAGTTTATAATCTTCCAGTGTTTTCATTGTGAACACATTTATGGTATTGTTTTCCTCATTTAAATCTTTATTCCTTGTTTTGGCATAAGGTGAAGGGCATTCCATCTAGATGACCTGAGGAGTTTTGACTGTGAGGATGTGTTCTCTTTTTATTAGTGGTGTCTGGGTTACATACAGCACCTGCATTTCCTATTAGTTTCTCTTCTACAGTGACATTGTGGAGCAACCTGCTTCGTGGCAGTGGGCAGCAGGGAGTCCTGATGGCAGAAGTGTAGTTGGACATGGGAAGGTTTTAAGTTATGAGATTACTGGCTGTTACAGATGACCAGGTCAAGGCTGGGCAAGTTGCCAGAGAGTAGGGTTTGAGGTGGTAGTGAAGACCATATAAAAAGCAGTCTCAGCACAGTCGAAGCTCCAAGATGAGCATCCACAGAGGCAAGTTTAGTATGTGGAGTGCTCCGAGTGAGCCCTGGAATTCCTGAAAGTTGGGAGCTGTTTGTGGCCTTTTCTGGAGAGGCAGCTGCAGAGTCTGTGGTTGGCTCTGTTCTCAGAGTTCAGAAGGGGACTCCAGTGAATTTAGTGCAGTGGTTCTCTACCCTGGCTTTTCATTAGACGCTACTGGGAAGATTCTTACTTCACCAGTCTGAGGGTGGACCCCAGCAACAGCATTTTGAAAACTCCTCAGATGATTCAGATGTGCAGCTAGGGCTGAGAACCACTGTTTAATGCAGTCAGTTTGCTGTCCCGCAGGGATTGCAGTGCTCCCTGCCTCAGTGCTTCCAAATGTGCACACAAATCACCTGGGATCCTGTTAAATACAGATTCCAATTCAGAAGGTCTGAAGTGGGACTTGGGATTCTGCATGTCTAACAAGCTCCCAGGTGACCCTGAGGCTGCTGGTCCCCAGACCGCACTTTGAGTGGCTTGAGCTTGTTATTCCATGTGCAGAGCCTGGCGTATACCAGTCCGCGAGCATAAGTAAAGATCTTTCTACCATGATCCTGCTCTCTGGCAGAACTTGCTTAGTGTAGTAGAAAGAACACAGGCCAAGAAGCTTGCCTTCTACTTCTAGCTCTGCCCCTAATTAGCTGTAACACAGCTTAAAAGTGCTTCAGTCCTTCACCTTCTTATCGCTAAAGCAGGAGGGTTGAACTGGGTAAGCTGTAAGGTTCCTTTTGTTCCACCTCCTCCCATGCAGGTCCGGAGTGTTTTCAGACTCTGTGGGGATGAGGTTTTTATGTGGAGGACAGTCTAGATTCTAGAGTAAGGACCCTGGCTTCCCTTTGCAACCTTTCTTTCTCTAGGGATGGGGACTAGGCCCTGATCTTAGGATCAACTGGAGGAAGTAAAACTAATCAATGTTAAAAAAGTAAAGGAGGTTAATGTTAAATTGTAAGTAGAAAAAGAATGCAGGGACGCTGGAGCAGAATGTCCACTGGAATTTTCAGGGGGAGGTTTGAGTTCAACTTTGTTTACTGGCCTTGATTTACTGTAGTGCCAGTTCAGAGGGCAGTTTTCATACCTTTATGTTTGTTGTCTCTAAAAAAGCATCCTTCAACAGTGAAGAATAAAACTTTTTCTGCCTTAAATTAAAATGATGTGGGAGAAAGGCCTACTTATGTGGAAGTAAATGTTTGAAATGCTATAAAACTCTCCTTTTTCTATATTTAATTTTTCAAGGCTAATCTTGACTATTAAGAGATTGATACTGAAAAGAAAATCACCATGACCAAATATAGGCTGAGTCAAAAACTCTTTTGCACCTCCCTATAGACACTAATAAATAGTATCAGAAATTGCCTAAAACAGAGATTTAAATTGCTTAAATTATAAATAATACTGAAAATAATGTCTCTATCTTAAAAGATACCAGATAATTTATTTAGATTTTATAACATAGGTATACAGGAATTTCTGACTCACCTCTTTGATGTCAAAGGAGGTGTATTTTGCATTGTAATTAGAGTTTTACTCAATTGTAGCTTCCCTTAGGAAGAGGTTGTATGACCAGCACTCAGGTATAGAAAATATGAAATAGAACATTTATCCTCATTTGATGAATTATACTCAGTACACACAGTTTAGCTCTGACTTTTCTCTGAATATCCTATGATTTTTTTTCTCTGTTGCTAGATTATTTTTATTTTTTTAAATTTTTTTTTGGAAAAGAAGTGAAACCATCTTTTTTTTTTTTTTTTTTTTTTTTTTTGCGGTACGCGGGCCTCTCACTGTTGTGGCCTCTCCCGTTGCGGAGCACAGGCTGCGGACACGCAGGCTCAGCGGCCATGGCTCACGGGCCCAGCTGCTCCGCGGTATGTGGGATCTTCCCGGACTGGGGCACGAACCCACGTCCCCTGCATCGGCAGGCGGACTCTCAACTGCGCCACCAGGAAAGCCCTGAAAACATCTTTATTAATGGATGATACAAATATTATAATTATAAAATCAAAAATAGTCTATAAACAAACTTAGCAAAGTTGCTGGCTACAAAGTCGCTAGATTATTTTTAAATTGCAGACTGTGAGTACTTTTTCTCAGAAACACATACTATTATGGTTTTATTGTATTTGGTAAATCTTTTATATAATCAGGTATTGATTATCATAGTGAGAGTGATAATATAATACAGTAGAAAGTCTCATTTTAAACTACTCAATGCAATATAGGTCACTTTATAAAAAGATTATTTTGGTTACAAGTGACAGAAAATCCAACTTAAGTTGGGTGAAGCAAAGAAGGGACTTTTGGGGTCCATGTAATTGAAAAATTTGAGGGTAGAGCTAGCTTCAGGTATGATTGGTATAAATAGTGTAATCAGGATCTGGTCTCTGCATATTATGGCCTTGCTTTCCTCTACATTGGCTTTATTCTCAGGCTCCATTTAATCACATGATGGCTGCCAACACTGCCAGGGTTTTATCTTTCTGGTTCAAATCTAGTAGAAACGAGAATAGCTTTCACTAGAATTTAAAACAATAATTCCATCTACAAAATGTAGAACTTTAGTGAAATAATAAAAGATGATAGTATTCGATGCCTAATAGCTTACTTTACAGGCAGGAAGGATATTCAAAATATTTAACAACCTATGGTAGTGGCATCAACCAGTCTGAATGAGTTGGCTGCAGTCAATCAGAACTAGTGTTGATCATGACCAGACAGCAGGGCGGCCCCTGTGTGAGTCCTGGCGGGATGACAGCCTAACTAACTGGGAGGTATTAAAAAGGTGCCACCAGATTTCTCAGAAAATATAGTTTCTGTATTAGTTTCCTAGGGCTGCCATAATAATGTACCACAAACTGCGTGGCTTAAAACACAGAAGTTTATTCTCTCACAATTCTGGAAGTTGGAAGTTGGAAATCAGGGTGTCAGCAGGGCCATGCTCCCTCCAAAGTCTCTAGAGAAGAATCTTCCTGTGCCTTTTCTAGCTTCTGGGTAGTTGATGGCAATCCTTGGCATTCTTTGGCTTGTAGTAGCCAAATGTCCCTCTTCTTATAACTACACTAGTCATATTGGATTTAGGGTCTAGTCTATTCCAGTATGATCTCATATTAACTTGATTACATCTGCACAGACCCTATTTCCAAATAAGGTCACCAACAAAGTTCCCGGTGGACATGAAATTTGGGAGGATACAATTCAACCCAGGATAGTTACCTAATATCAAATGCTCTTACATAGTTGTCATGACACAAATTTTAAAAAATACTCAATATTAAATAGCTCACAAACACTCTAAAATTGTCTTATTTTATAGTTAAAAACTGGGTATTTTAATCTTAGTAAAAGTATTTAAGTAAATTATGAATTTTTTAGTTTGGATGCTATTTTGTATTTTTTTTTTTTACTACGTCAAATTAAGTAACCATGTTTTCCTTAATTATAATTATTTTAATTCTGTTAAAATATGAATGTTAGTGTGACATTTTGGTGGAGAATTAATAATATTCATTGATATGTGAGTATGTTTGTGCATGACAAGTTATTACATTTTTACACAACTTCATTAAGTTCAAACAAGTTTTGCCTTAAAAAAAATGAAACTTACCACAATTAGATGAACATCATCCATTAGTGTATTTAACAGCAAGTATAAAAAACAGAAGAGAAATGCAACTGGTGAAGGGCTTCGAAATCATATCTTACAACAAACATTTGAAAATGGTGGTAATTGTCTTCAACTCTTTGAATAATGGCTCTGTGGAAAAGAGTTTAGACTCTAGAGGGCAGAACTAGAACCAGTGAATTAAGGTTAAAGGGAAATATTTTAGTGCAATGTAGAACTAAACTTTCTCAATGAACAATGTGTCATATGCCAAAATGGAGGTGGTAGTCATGTAAGGGAGTGAAGTGCAGGCTCCTGGAAGTGCTTAGGAAGGTGCTGAATGATTACCTCTCTGGGACCTTTTAATAGAGATCTTCCCTTGAACAAGAAATTGAAATAGAGGGTCCCTTCTAGCTTCAAGATGCATGTCCTCCTAAAATTTCTATTTCTGTATATGCCATGAACATCAGTATTAATTATGTGACAAGATATTTCTATAAGTTTAGATATTTTTAAACAGCTGCCAACCCATTGTGTTCTATGAATTCTATGCTTTGAAATGCTTGGGGAATAAAAGGGATTTAATCTAAGAGAAGAGGAAACATCATTAATAGGTATGAAAAGTAGGGGATTAAATTTTCTATTTATTGATTACCTACTATGTACAGGGGTATTGGATGAATTTCTTTATCCGTATTATCTCATTTAATATACTTAGTTTTTCATTGCTCGGTTTGGAACTTACGAGATGCTGTAGATCTTAGAATGATGAGTTCTTACAATAATTGGCATTTTCTTATGTATTGTTTGGTGATGGAACACAGGACTGTTCTGATGGCTACATGTGCAAAACACAGTTTCAAATTAAAAATGGGACTGCAGTGTCACATCGAGGAACATCTGCCCGTGTACAAACATGTCTTCCCATGGAGGTGAGTGATTTAACATGTCATGTTTTCCTTTTCAGTCTTTGTAAAGTATAAAGTAAAAATTTAAATCTGATAAATAATATATTTTAAAAATTAACTGCCATCAGATCCTGGACCTGCTGTAGGGGGAGAAGTGAACATCATTTGTAGGAGGTTATTTTCGATAACATTGAGAGCAGGAACTGTGGTAAAGTTAAGATTCACTCCGGGTCTATACAGATTGTAGTAAGCCTTCACCCTTTTGGTTTCTCTTGCATCTAAAGACCACAGATGCCTTCTGTTGCCTGTTGATTTTTTCCCAGTAAAATCCCACCAGGATAATACAGGCCTATACCTCAGCTGCTTAATACATGGATGGAGATCTCTTTACCTAGTCTGCCTTTAATTTTTCTCCTATGTCCTTTAAAATATGCTGGATCCGGGTCTCATTCCTTAGGCAACTTAACCTTGACTTGAAAATCTTGCTAAATTAAAATTTAATAAGGTGCTAATAACGGCTTAATGGTTTTCTGGGATATTTTCAATTTTCTTTTTATCAAAATGCAAATAGCCTTATTGTACTTTATATTGTTAATAAAATTTTTTATATATCTATTGTAAAAATAAACAGTAGAGAAATATATTAAAAGAGTAAAAAAACTCCCATATGTCCTTCAACTGGAGGTAACAACTATTAATATTTTAGTAAGTATCCTTATACATATTTCTGTCATACACACACATACATACTTGTGTTCTGCAATGAACAAGCATAGCATGGATATCTTTTCATGTCAGTAGATGTAGATATCCATAGTTCTTTTTTAATATCTCCATTGCATTCCATCCTATGGATGCACCATAATTACGTGGAACCCATATTGAAGTAAAATACTTGAATTTTAAAATTGAGGGGCTTCCCTGGTGACGCAGTGGTTGAGAGTCCGCCTGCCGATGCAGGGGACACGGGTTCGTGCCCCTGTCGGGGAGGATCCTACATGCCGCGGAGCGGCTGGGCCCGTGAGTCATGGCCGCTGAGCCTGTGCGTCCGGAGCCTGTGCTCCGCAACGGGAGAGGCCACAACAGTGAGAGGCCTGCGTACCGCAAAAGAAAAAAAAAGAAAATTGAATCAGTGGGAATCTAATTGCTTTAACATAAAGAAAGAACTCTAATGCTTAGAATTCTGAGTATCCTGGTAAAATGGGAAAGGAGACTTTTTTGTGAAGTAAGAGTCCTTTCTTAGGACCTGTTAAATCAGTTCCCTTGGACAGTCCAGCACTAACCCCCTCTGACTGTGTATGATGCTGGCCTGGAAGTAACTCTCGCCTGTACAGTTTAGCTTGCAAGTTATTCCTGAGGGTAGGTAATAAGGTAAGTGCCCCCGAGTAGGTGTTCAAATCTTGATTACTGTTTCCTGGTTCAAGTAACCAACATCCTATCTGAAGCCAAGCATGTTGGGAAGCTTTTCAGTTCATTATATATTAGCTTTAAAAAATACACATGGAGATGATGATTTAAGAGATAAATTACTAGTTTTTGCCTAACAAGTTGTCAGACATTTGAAAAGCACTAAAAAGTGGTGTTGACAGTGTGAGGGAACTGACACTTTCTGGTTGATGTTTTAACTTTACAAAGTTTGAAGACGTGCACATACTATGAACAGTCTATTCCAATTCTAGGAATTTAGCTTCATAAAATATATTTTTTCAACATTTTTTATTTTCAACATTTCCCAACAAATTTCAAACACATATGAAAAAGTTGAAAGAATTTTGCAATGAACATCCATGTACTCATCACCTGGATTCTACCATTAACATTTTGCTGTGTTTGCTGTATTACATATCCATTCCTGATTCATGTATCAATACATCTTCTTTTTTGATGCAGTACTTTTACATCAAAGTAAATTGCAGACAAATACTTATAAAATAATCAGAAATGTACACAAAGTTTTACATGCAAGTATATTCATTTTACCGTTATTTATAATAGGAAAAATAGAAACTAAAATGTTCAACAGTGGTGGATTAGTTACTTACAGCACATCTCTGTGATGGAGTTTGTGATTCAGTAGGTTTGGACTGGGGCCTGAGAATTTGCAATTCTAAGTTCCCATGTTATGCTGATGTTGCTGGTACAGGGACCACCACACTTTGAGAAACCACTGCAGTACTTTATAATACAATTCTTAGCATATTTGAGATGGTGTACAGCTGAGATGGTTAGCTAATATGATGTATGGTAGAGTTGATATTGCAATAATCTTGATGAGATAAAAAATGTCTTAGGTTGAGCCTGATATGGAGATTCCTGTTAAAATGACTTATTAGGGATGTATTCTTAGGAGAAAAAGAGTGCCAGAAGCAGGACAGAACAAGGGATAAAAGCTAAGGAAGATTATGGTCTCACTAGAGACTAACTTTAGTCTGATCTCCTTGAAGCTCCGGAGTACAGATACTCAGAATTAGTCCTACTTTGTGTCCTTGAGGCTGACCTTTTGTACTCTGTAAGTTATTGGTTTGTCAGTCAGTCACTGGCTGACGTAGAGATAGACATAGCTTCCCAAGCAAGATGGCTCCAGTATTACTGAGAAATTCTTCAGAGAAGGGGGCTGCTGTGTGTTATCAGCCAACAATTACACCGGCCTTAAGGGGACCTGGGTAGGGCACCAACAGCGTCTACTACCAAAGGGTAATCTGAAGCCAACAAAATGGCAGCTGTAGGGAAATTTATGTATAAGGTCTGCATTGACATGACGGAAATTTGTTTGAGAAAGAGCGAGTGATTTTAGTTGACCATAAGCTCAAGATAAGTGAAAAGAATGCCATGGATGCTAGAGAAAATAACTGGAACCTAAGCTACACTAATGAAAGCATTTATAAATGGATTCCAAATATTGTCTGGGGACCCCTGGAGGGTCCCTGAAAGAGGGGCCCCTGGAGGGACCCCTTTCAAGGGGTCCACAAGGTCAAAACTATTTAACAATATTAAAGTATTGTTTACTTCCATTCTCCCCGAGTTTTCCAGAGGCTACCTATGTGTGATATTGCAACAGAATGAATGCAGAAATAGTTATAGGAATCCAGCTGTTTTTAATTGAGTCAGACATTAAAAATATTTGCAAAATGTAAAACAATACTGCTTTACTTACTCATTTATGTTATTTTGGAAAACATTTATTTTTCATAGAAATTTGCTGTTATATTACTATGTATTTTTAAAGTGAATTAACAAATTTTTTTAAAAAGTCAATTTTAATTTCTAATATAGTAAATATCCATATATATAACTCTCAAACAAAAGTTCCTTGGAATCCTCAATGAATTTTAAAAGTATAAAGGAGTATTGAGACCAGAAAATTTAAAAATCACTGATCTAAAGGAAATATTACATTATTACATGTGAAGAGCAACATTGATAGCTAGAATGCATAATGAATGAATCCATAAATAATAGCTGAAAATAAATCATAAGTAGGGTTTATCCATTCAAAGAAGCATGCCATGGGTGGGCTTGAAAATATATTATTATGAGGACTATTTGGGAGCTCTGAAGACCTAGGAAGGTTAGTTGTCTTAAGATATCTAGAAGGCTTTCCTGTGGAAGACAGAGTAGACTCATTTTGTTTCTGAGGATAGAATTAGTTTGTGTCTGGAAATTATTCTAGACAAGTCTCTCTACTGTTTAGAGTTGCCTATAGTGAAATTGGTCAACTTGCAAAGTTGTGAGTTCCCTTCCCTTTCATGGAGATGTTCAGCCACAGAGTAGATAACCCTTTCTCCATAACAGTAGTCACTGATGGAAATGTTCAGATGCTTAAAGCACCAGGCAGATGATGAATGAGTGAAGTGGGGTGATGGGAAGTGGTGGGAGCTGTGGAGAAGTGGAGAGGGAATGGCTCATCCAAAGGGATAGTAGAAATGCAGCTCCAGGTGGGTTTAATTGAAAAACAAACAAACTGTGCAGGCCAAATAAACCATGTGTATGGGTTCAAATGGTCCTTAGGCCACCAGTTTATAACCTAGCCTCTAATATTATAGAAAGGAGTCCTGCATTGTGTAGAAGACTGAGCCAGGGGACCTCTGAATTCTCTTTAGAATTTAAAGCCTGATCCATATCTGTATATCACCTTTCCTATTTATTTGAAAGAATGCCTCTACTAATAGTTGCTTTAAAAAGATTTTTTAAAAAATTGGCCATGTATGAAGTGCAAAGTCAACTCACTTCTTTGTTCTAACCAGAACCGGCAGTCTTGACTGTAGAAGGGTAGCTGGATTCATGATTTTTATGCCTGTGAGTTTAAACCTTTAATAAACAGGATTTTAAAAATCAAAGTGAAATATAATGGAACATATAAGTGAAGTAATTTGTGAAAATCATAAACTATGTCTTTTTTGAATTTTTAAAATATAATTTAAAATGATACTTGAAAGAGTGAGATGATATTCAGAAATCTACTAAATATATTGGGGTAACTTAGTTCTGGTTTTGGGGAGCAGGAGTTCTTATAGGTTAATCATTAGATAAGACATTTATTGTTGAGAGTAGTTTATATGATTTGCTTGTGACATTTCTGAGTTTGTGAAATAACAAGACTGTGGCAATTTTTGAACAAGATCTTTTCTTTACCAGTGACCAAGAGAAATTCATTGCTTCAATTTAAAATCTTATAAATGTAAGTGAATATTTTCAACAGGAGCCAACATAATCAACACTGGTTCTTGAATATCTTATTATACATAACACTAATTTCTTTTTTTTTAAATTTTTATTTATTTATTTATGGCTGTGTTGGGTCTTCGTTGCTGCACACGGGCTTTCTCTAGTTGTGGCGAGCAGGGACTACTCTGTTGTGGTGCACGGGCTTCTCACTGCAATGGCTTCTCTTGTTGCAGAGTACAGGCTCTAGGCACACGGGCTTCAGTAGTTGTGGCATGCAGGCTCAGTAGTTGTGGCTCGTGGGCTCTAGAGTGCAGGCTCAGTAGTTGTGGCACACAGGCTTCGTTGCTCCGCGGCATGTGGGATCTTCCCCGACCACGGCTCAAACCCGTGTCTCCTGCATTGGCAGGCGAATTCTTAATCACTGTGACACCAGGGAAGTCCGTAACACTAATTTCTATAAGTGAATGTTGGTGCTAATACTTCACTTTATCAACTTAGGACTTTTTGGATTTAACTGAAGACTTTTCTTAGAGAAATTAAGATATCATTTAACACTAGTGAAAAACATGATTTAACATGTTAAATGCTTTAACAAATATGAGCTTATTGTGGAAAGTCTTATCAAAGCCTTATTTACATAAATAAAACAATAGTTTGAGAATGGAAGTGGGAGCAAAGGCTCTATATTCATGTTAGACAATTTTTTGAGGAAAATTAGTCATTAACCTTTAAAACTCATGTGAATATTATTGCAAAATAACTACTAAACTTTAAAAATATTTTGTGGGCTTGCCTGGTGGCACAGTGGTTGAGAACCCACCTGCCAATGCAGGGGACACGGTTTTGAGCCCTGTTCCGGAAAGATCCCACATGCCACGGAGCAGCTAAGCCCGTGTACCACAGCTACTGAGCCTGCGCTCTAGAGCCTGTGAGCCACAACTACTGAGCCCGCGTGCCTAGAGCCCGTGCTCCACAACAAGAGAAGCCACCGCAATGAGAAGCCTGTGTACCTCAATGAAGAGTAGCCCACACTCGCCACAACTGGAGAAAAGCCCGCGTGTAGCAAAAAGACCCAACACAGCCAAAAATAAATAAATAAGTAAATTTAAAAAATGTATTTTGTAAGGTTCTAAATTAACTCACTGGATAAAGACTACAATGACTAGAATGAAGAAACAGGGTGTAAGTTTTTTTTTTATCATGTTTAACATTAAACTACTCTAAATAAAAGGAAACAATGAGATGAATATTCAACATGGATATTGATTGTTAATAATGAGTAGTAAAAATTATTAATGAATGCTTAGAAGAGGGAAACGCCTGAAAGTCCTTCCTGTAGAGCTAGCTTTTGTCTGACATTGCTTTGCATTTTATTTTTATCTCTAACTTCTTCATTTATGAAATTCTGAATCAGTTTCATAGAATAGAGATGGCCCAGTTTTTGCCCTTTGATTCATTCAATTTAGATACCCATAAATATTTATTTTAGGTTGGTCAGTTATTTTTTTATATTATTGAAGTTTGGATTCTTCTGTCTGAAGTTCCATTTCTTCCTTTTGATGAGGTATCAGAGATGGGTATTGAGAATATTTTATTTATTCATTTACTATCTTCTTTACTTTAAAGCCTGAGGTTACACCTTCAGATTAAATTTTTTAAAACTGTGAAAATGATAGATTCATAAAAATAGTAATAGTATGCTACTGGAAAAAGGGATTTTTGTCCTAGGGCCTTGTAGTCCACTAACTGGGACTTGCCTTAGTCCAGGGCAGGTAGAATATTATAGGGAGCCCTGAACAAAAAACAACCTATCATAAATTCCCTGAAGCGTAAAGCTGAGAATCAGTAACAGGAGATGATCTCAATTGCCAAAAGAACATATTCAGAGATTGATGATCTTCTGATGTAACCAGGTCTTCAAATATACACATTTGCCCTAAGGATGTTGTTAAGTGGCTTCTAGGATGAGTAATATTTTGTATGTCTGAAATAGACTCATATGTTAGAATATTGTGGGGTTTTTTTAAAATATATAATGGATAAATGACAAGCTACTGTTCTCAGTGTTAATAATTTCTCTGTAAAGCAACTGCTATTTTTAGACTGGTGTATAGACATGTTGATAAATGTAAATGATGAGTAATAAGCATGATTACCACTAGTATTTGAAAATGTAATTATTAAAGTAATGCTAACATACTAGAAAGTCTGTTATATTTAATGTGTGTAGATGCAAATAAAAGTACCTGTAATAGTCAGTCAGTATTTATTTATTGATTTAATGAATCTAATGCTGATAGATAAGTGGATTTTTAAAGTAAATAACTATTAATACAGCAGACCCCAATCCCACAATACCATTTTTGTGTTTTTCTTGAGGTATTATGAAAATGTTCAAAGGCAAAGTAAATTTTAATTTTGTCTAATTTAGAGTGTAAATATATGCCACAGAGTAAAACGCATGCTCTGCAGCATGTGGGATTTTAGTTCCCTGATCAGGGGTCCCCTGCATTGCAAGACAGATTCTCAACCACTGGACCACCAGGGAAGTCCTGGAAGCATGGAATCTTAACCACTGGACTGCCAGGGAAGTCCTCCTTAGTTAAGTTGAAAAGGTTAATTTAAAAAATATTTTCTGGGGCTTCCCTGGTGGCTCAGTGGTTGAGAGTCCGCCTGCCAATGCAGGGGACACGGGTTCGTGCCCCAGTCTGGGAAGATCCCACATGCCGCGGAGCGGCTGGGCCCATGAGCCATGGCCGCTAAGCCTGCGCGTCTGGAGCCTGTGCTTCGCAATGGGAGAGGCCACAGCAGTGAGAAGCCCGCGTACCACAAAAAAACAAACAAACAAACAACAACAACAACAACAACAAAAAATATATATATATATATATATATATTTTTTTTTTCCTGGAGTGAAAGAAATGCCCATCAGCATAATATTCTATGCAGGGCTCAAAAAGTCTAAAGAAATTGAATGTTGAAATGGGAATGTGAAATATCATGGAAAACTGCAATCTTTGGATGTTTAAAAGATTGGGGTTTTTTTTTGTTTGTTTTTTAGCTTGAATGAAATTAGCTACTTGGCAGGATTTTTTTTAAGTGTCAGGTAAGGACTATTATATAGAATATTGTTTTACTACAAAATTATTGCCTAGAACTAAGGACATTCATATATGTAGATTGCTACTTATATAATTGGACCAATATAGCTCCCAATATTTCTTTCACTAGTACCTGAAATGCTCCTATTAAGGAGGCTTTATTAAAAATGTGGATGGACTATTTTTACAGGGAGAGAACAAAACATTTTCAGACTGGAATAGTGGTTTCAACCTTGCTCCTAGACTCTAAGCACTGACCTGGTTAGATCACTTCGATCCCCGCTGTGTCCTTAGCATCTAGCCCAGTGCCTGGCATATTAATGCCAGAAACTAATGTAGCCTGTATCTTGATTTTTCTGGATTTGAACTTTCTAAAATTCCCTTCTCTCTGAAATACTGTTAACTTACTAAAAGTCAGCAATGTTACAGTAAATATTTTGTCATTATCAATTTTTTTGTCTGTTTATTAAATGGTACTTATTAAATGAAGTGGCCAGTAATATTTCTTAAAGTTTATTTTTGTATTTACGTGCCTAAGGGTGAAAAATAACTTTACATAAAATAAATGGAAATATCCAAGTATTGTCTGAAATCTGTTGCTTGTAGAAGTGCCAAGGTATATTAAGATGAAATTTCGATCACCAGTTATCACAAAGGACCGAAAGTGACGTATTTGACAGAAGATCTTTTTCAAGAAAAGTTTGCCAGCTTCCACACTGGAGCTTTTACATGTAAGATGATTGGTAGTTTAGCGTTCTTTTTTAAAAATAATAAACAAATGAATATTTCAGGAAACCTCTGATAGACTGAATCAGGTGGAACTGATTTAATGTTATGGATAATTACATAATTAGTGCTGTAAAAAATAAACCATACCATCTACTTGATGGACTGGAGCTGCTGTGAAGGAGGTATGTAATTATACAATCAGCATCCTCCTCCTATGCTGATTCTAGGTAATCCTTTTTCTTCCTTGTCTGAGAAGGGGCTTCCTGTCTTGTGTTTCTTGATGTTAATTTTAAATGAACAGAGCTGAGCATTGAGTAGTTTCCAGTCCCTTGATAAGTCTTTCCATGCTCCAGGTCTGAGTGAGAGCATCCTCTGAGACCAGTGGCTTTCAGACTTTTTTGATATATACCCACACTAAGAAATACATTTTACATCAGGACCCAGTACCCTCCATACACACATACCTGAAACCAAGGTTCATGAGAAATAATTTTTATTCTTTTTGATCTACCTACTTATTAATCTATTCTGCTCTATTTTGTTTTTTTAAAAATGCTGAAGTCCACCAGTTGACTTCAGAACCTCCTAACAGCTCATGACTCACATTTAGAAAATGTTAGTTAGATCCTTGATGATTGCTAATGTCAGTGGAAGGGATTCAGAGAGTAGCATAATGGGGCTGCCGTGGGCTTTAGGTAGCAGGTGGTGTGGCATGGTTGAAAGAGCAAGGGCTTCGGAGTTGGGAAAATTTGGTTTTAAATCCCTACTTTTCCTCACTTTAACTGTGTACTTTGAACATGTTACTGAACCTCTTTGAGCCTCAAATCCCTCATCTGTAAACACAGATTCCAAATATTTGAGGGAGTCAGGAAGTGGGGAGTTGGGGGCTCTATATTAAATTATGTCATGGAAGAAAGCACCTGACCGTTGCTGAGAAAGTGGTAGGTGCTTCATAAAGTTTATGTTCCTTTCCCCACTCTTTTTCAGTTTCAAACACCTCACCTGGGGAAGGGTGTGGTAATAACCCCTGCCTCACAGGGTGGTTGTGAGGATCACATAGGATAATGGGAGCCAAGGATTAACTAATGTTAATTTTTATCAGAGCATCCTTAAGGCAGCATCACTGTTTCAGAATAAATCTTGTGCAAGTGGGATAGAGAGTCCTGCAAAGGTTAAGTGACAACACTAGAAAATAAAACTGGTTCTGAAATTCTGTATTATGACTTAGTAGCAAGGATTGTTTTGAGATGTAGCGGTATTGCATGTGGATATTGGAGAACTGCTACCAAAACTGCCAAAGGATGATTTATAGTGCCTATTATAAATTACTATATACAAGTTGTTGCATTTTACATTATATATAGAATTTAAAGAAACTTAATAATTATTCACCAGAGGATTTTGCTTCATCAAGACCTGGAAAATGAACATCAGAAGACAACTAATTACCTATTGTATAATATTTCTGTCGTTTTCTTTACCTTAACTGGAATGCAGTATAATAATTTAATTGTGAGTCGTAGAAGAATGTAGCCTCCATCTCACAGCTTGAAATCTTGGGAAGAAGGAGAATTTTTATTGTATATTTGTATGTTTTTATAAAAACACCTTCTTTACTTTAAAGGTGTTATAGTTTTTACTACTTCTAAGTTAGTTCATAACTTTGAAATGCTGTTTCCTCACTAGTTTTAATTTTTTATTTTCTTGCCTGAAAGAAAACTCCTTGGTTTTGATACCGTCTGTGCTTCTCTCTTCCATTCATCTTTTCTCTAGAATTTTACTGATGTTGTGATTATTTAGTGGTAACCTGGGCTTTGTTGGTTGTGGGGAAGGGACGTAAATCAGACAAGGCAAGTATAAGACCATGACAGATACAAAGCATCTTTTCTATATCTCTTATTCTCCATGGTATTCAACTCTGGTTGTTCTGAAATATTTCACTCTCATTTTAGGCCTGTGCTGGTTGATTGCACTTAATTTTGGTTTCATTTCTATGTTTCCAGTACCTTACATTGTGTTAGGAAATCACCTAACACTTTATGTTAAGTTCAAATCACATTTATATTCAGAAGAGGTGTGGCTCCTTTAAGACAGAAGTACCTTTTTCTCTGCCAGAAAGCTCATTTGGGCTTAACCAAAAAGGGTTTCAATGTAAATTGAATATTGATAGAGAAGGGAGGTTAACTGGCCTTAGTAACTTGGTTGCTAAGGAAGCATTTTCCTGATTGGGAGGAAACTCCCCTGGGTATTCTACAGCTTCTTGTGGACCTAAGATGCTTTGTTTTATCTTACTTTCTGTTTCTGAGTTGGAAGAGGAAAGAGCAGAAAGCTATCATAGGAATGAAAAGCTGTGGGAAGCAGATGGTTGCTCTCTCTTCGCTACAGAAAGAGAGAGCTAAATACTGACTAGCAACAAGCCAATGCCAGCAAGGACTCTTTGTGTAAGGCAGACAGTTGGAAAATACTATGAAGGCAAGATATAAAGAGCTTGCATAGGAGGACATAGAGAGGTTAGACTAGGGTTTTTTCAGTGCCTGGAAACATGTAGGTGAGAGAAATTAAAGGATATTTTTAATGGACATCCAACATCCATGTTAAATAGCAGGATTAAATGTTTTCTATATGGCTGAGTTTATTAAGAGGAGTTATTTAGTTTGTATTTAGTTATTTGCATTTTGAAGGTTTTGTACTATATTGTATATTAAATTTAATCTGTAATTATTTTAATAAAGAATGTTTAGTTACAGACATCTCTGTTACTGTGTAGTTTATTGAATAGTAGTACCAAAAGTAACTTTGGAGTAAACAAATTACACATTTTTCATTGAAATATTATGTTTCAAAACAAAAATGCCTTTGAGTATTGGTTATCCATATATGCTAAGCTTTAGGTAATACTTTAAGTAATTTGTGAAGTATTATTTCTGCATACTAAATTATGCTCCACTAACCTCAGTAAGTTAGTGCCTATATTTTTTTTAATTTCATTTTTTTAACTCACCACTTCATTCAACAAATATTTTTTAGTATCTACTGAGTGTTAGGCACTATGTTAAAGGATACCAAAAGGAATAAAACACTCCTCAGAAGCAGTGACATACGTCTCAGGAGAGTTTAGAAAAGAATATTTTTTCTGGCATTTTACGGTTTGTGTTAGGTTTTTTAGGTTTTCTCCATAACTAGTATTGAATATTATTATTTGTACTGAACATTATTATTTAGTTTTTTATGATACTTTTAAATTGTAAAATTCTTTTAAATAGTATTATTTGGATCATTTTTATGGACATACTTAAAGAGACAACCAGAATTTCTTGGCTTCTCCTATAACCCTGAAGTGCTATAAGAGGATACATAAGTCCTCCTTGGGAACCTCTCTGGAATTTATCTTTAGTTTTTGTGGTGTAGTTCTTGTCCTGTGAGTGTGACTGGAAGATCTTAGAGAAAAAGCAAAATGTGATGATCCTTTTGAGGGCCTCTGATTATAATAATATTCTCAGAGAAGCTAGTTTAACATGTATTACTTAAATATAACCAGAGGGCTAAATATATGAGTGGTCATCAGTGATGAATTTTACATTGAAAGGTCAGACGAGATGACCAAGTAACAGACCAAATTGGACTCGTTCAGAAGAATAGTATTAGAATAATATGAAGAGTACTCAATGGTCCTCTTTCCTTTTTAATTTGGATGTATAGGTACATTCTGATAGTTCAAAATATATATGTACTAAGTCTACATTTTCAGATTTATCTGCTACCTAATTTTAATCTTGCTTCACAATTCATTGGTTTAGGCTTTTTATAACCTTTGTAAGTTGGATTGTCTTTCAAATATTTGAGGTTTAGTAAATGAAAGGTGTCATTAGGCATAAAGGAGAGCAACAAATATGAGATTCAATGTTAAAAGGTAAATATTTTATAGGTTTTTGAGCAGAATGATGAATAAATGAGAAAAACTCGTGTATGTAATAATAATAATACTTAGTGACTCTTTGGATGTCACATTTATTTTAACTTAGTATTCATTAGTTTATAATAGGAGTATTGTTTATTTTTTTATAGTTGTGAAAGAGACTGCACTGAGCTGAGATTTAAAAAATTGTTTTTTTTTTAAGAACTCAACTGCTTCTATTAAGATGAAGCTCAGCTAGTAAACTCATTAAGTAAGGACCCTAGGCAGTTCTCTAGCTGAGACTGAAAGCACGGTACTGTAGATATCTTTGCATTATCGCCATGAATGACCTTGAAGGAAGCCAGCGCTTCATAAAGCAAAATCCTGTCTGTGCCACTTCACTCTGATTTGATTGATGCCTTAGAAAAAGCTGGAAGATTTCCTTTCCTTTATAGTGTGGGGCATATACTCCTTATACTTCATAGATTTTGCACTTGTCTGGAGTATTTTGTTGGTAGGTTCTTATGGGTTCTGATCTTTCACTGACTGCAGTACAAGTAAGCAGTGTAATCTCTCTCCTTTGATCAATTATTACTAGGGAGTAAGGTCTTGGTGCATTGGGATCATGGTTTTTAAGAATGGAAATATACTGACTTTCTAATTTGAGTGTAATACAGTCATTTTTCTTCCATCATAATCTTTCCAAGCATCTCAGTAGGTCGAAGGGTTTTAATACTGAGGTTTTATGATTTATATTATTCAAAGGATATAGATTCCTGTCTAGCCACTATTCACTGTGCTTTCTTAGATTGATAGTTCCCCTTCCTTTTAGTTTTTTACTTTAATGTGCAATGAAAGTTTTAGTATACATTTTTATACTCAAAGAAGAAGGCACCAGAAATCTTAGAAGATAAAGTGATTATTTTGTCTCTTTGGAGTTCCTTGGTCATTTACTACATAAGAAATTATAAGTAAGGATCATACAAAAGTGCAGTCATTTATTTGTCTGCTCTCACCTTGCTGTAGGAACACCAGGAGGAAACTTTTCAATATTTTGGCTGTGAAAAGTGTGTAAAAGCTACATTAGGATCCTTGAAGCTAAGTATTTAGGGATTAACACATGCATTACATTGGGTGGGGGTGAACCTAATACCAGCTTCAACCTGGTGTATTGCAGAGACCATTTAGAGCCTTTTCCTCTCTACCAGGGAGCCTGGTCAGCCAGTGACTCCAAACCGCAGTGCCTCACTTTCCCTTTCTGAGATCTGAAACTGGTACTCCTGACCTACCTCTGCTAACCTGATTGAATTTTGCACCTTGCTTTGCTCATCTTTCTGCTTTTCTTTGTACTTGGTCCTGTGTGAATCTCCATTTATTTCTGAACTCAACCTTGTAAGTTGATTCGCGTTCCTGGTCTCTTCCTTTGTTTCACAGTTTGCTTTGATGCTCCATGGTTCTGTCTGGACTAAGCCAGTCATTCAGTTTTCTTGATAAACTGCAAGTCCTGACCCCTAAACTTCTGTTTTATGAAGATAAAGGGGTACAATGAGACTGGCTTTTTTTCTAGACCTCTTGGCCACAATGATTTATAACAATCTATACATCCTGGAATTCAGTGAAGTGACTGTGTGAGAGTTTTTGAAGAAGGTAGTAAAAATATAAGAAATACAATTTAGGAATACCTAAACACCTATTCTTTTATATCTTCTCATTTGTTGAACCCAGAAATATCTCAGTAAATAGGAACTTAGTCATGCTGAGTTTTTTTTTTTCCTTCAATTACTTGATTAACATCATGTCTCAAGGGCAGCTTCATTCTGAAGACCCTCTTGAGAGTCTTTGAACATGCTTAATTTATTCTAAATTCCTTTTATAACATATTTTCTGACTGATGAACTTCTAGATTTTCTTTTAAAAGTGCATATGAGTGCATTGGGACTAAAATAAATTCTCAGCCTTTTATCCAACTGTTAGTACTTTTTCTTTCTTTCCTTCTTTTTTTTTTTTAACCAAGTTACTAAAATGGTTAGAAACTCATTCATCTTCATGAAATAGAAAGCAAATTAAGAAGTTATGGAAGTCTTTAAGTCATTTTGAGTTTATTTTTGTGTATGGTGAGAGGGTGTATTCTAACTTCATTGATTTACATGCGGCTGTTCCAAGTTTCCCAACACCACTTGCTGAAGAGACTGTGACACCATAAAACTCCTAGAAGAGATCATAGACAAAACATTCTCAGATATAAATTGTGCCAATGTTTTCTTAAGTCAGTCTCCCAAGGCAATGGAAATAAAAACAAAAATAAACAAATGGGACCTAATCAAACTTACAAGCTTTTACACAACAAAGGAAACCATAAACAAAACGAAAAGACAACCTACAGAATGGAAGAAAGTACTTGTAAACAATGCAACTGAAAAGGGCTTAATTTCCAAAATATACAAACAGCACATACAACTCAACAACAAAAAAACAACCCAATCAAAAAATGGATAGAAGACCTAAATAGACATTTCTCCAAAGAAGAAATACGAATAGCCAATAGGCACATGAAACGATGCTCAACAGCTCTAATTATTAGAGAAATGCAAATCAAAACTATCCTATGAGGTAGCACCTCACACCAGTCAGAATGGCCATCATTAAAAACTCCACGAATAAATGCTGGAGAGGATGTGGAAAAAAGGGAACCCTCCTACACTGTTGGAGGGAATGTAAGTTGGTATAGCCACTATGGAAAACTGTATATATTGATAAGCTCCTCAGAAAAGTAAAAATAGAATTACCATATTATCCAGCAATCCCACTCCTGGGCATATCCAGACAAAACTTTAATTTGAAACGATATATGCACCCCTGTGTTCATAGCACAATATTCACAATAGCCAAGACATGGAAAGAACATGAGTGTCCGTCGACAGATGAATGGATAAAGGAGATGTGGTACATATATATAATGGAATACTGCTCAGCCATAAAAAGAACCAAGTAATGCCATTTGCAGCAACATAGATGCAACTACAGATTATCATACTAAGTGAAGTAAGTCAGAAAGACAAAGACAAATACCATGTGATATCACTTATATGTGGAATCTAAAATATGACACAAATGAATCCATTTACAAAACAGAAACAGACTCACGGACATAGAGAACAGACTTGTGATTGCCAAAGGAGAGGAGGTTGAGGGAGGGATGGGGTGGGAGGTTGGGGTTAGCATATGTAAGCTATTATATATGGAATGGATAAACAACAAGGTCCTACTGTATAGCACAGAGAACTATATTCAATATCCTGTGATAAACCATAATGGAAAATAATATTTAAAAAATGAATGTATATATATGTATAACGGAATCACTTTGCTATACAGCAGAAATTAACACAACATTGTAAATCAATTATATATTTTTTTCCTCTATAGTATTTTAATAGACTTTTTTTAGAGCAGTTTTAAGTTCACCACAAAATTGAATGGAAGGTACAGAGATTTCCCATATAGCCCCTGCCCCTGCACAAGTCATGGCCCATTATCAACATCCCCCAGCAGAGTGGTACATTTGTTACAGTTGATGAACCTACATTGACACATCGTGATCACCCAAAGTCCATAGTTTACATTACAGTTCATTCTTGGTGCTGTACATTCTATGGGTTTGAACAAATGTATAATGACATGTATCCATCATCAACTATACTTCAATTAAAAAAAAAGTTATGGAAGACTGAGGTTTTACTAAGTAGAGATATATTCATAATTTTTACAGATAGTCACAATCAAGGTTTTTTTAGAAACCAATTTTGTAAACTAGGTATATAAAAAATTAGGGTAGAAAATTTTAAATTATTAATGATACATATAGAATGTAGAATTGCAATAAATACTCAATAAAGGTTTAAGAAATTGTTATTCCATTAAGCTAGCAAAAAAAAAAAAAAAACATGGATAGTTGCAAAAACTCGGTAAGAAGTTTGAATAAGGTTTTTAAAAAAGGTTTTTCTGGGACTTCCCTGGTGGTCCAGTGGTAGAGAATCCGCCTTGCAATTCAGGGGATGCAGGTTTGATCCCTGGTCGGAGCACTAAGATCCCACATACCGTGGGGCAACTAAGCCTGCGCGCCACAACTATGAAGCTTGCGCACCACAACTACTGAGCTTGTGTGCCTCAACTAGAGAGCCCGCGTGCCACAAACTACAGAGCCCATGCACTCTGGAGCCTGTGCCACAACTAGAGAAGAGAAAAAAATCCCACACCACCACTAGAGAGAAACCCGCGGGTTGCAACGAAAGATCCCACATGCCGCAACAAAGATCCCGTGTACTGCAACGAAGACCCAATGCAGCCAAAATAAAAATAAATAAAATATTTTTTTTAAAATAAAGGTTTTTCTAGTTTGTTCAAAAGCTATATTAAAGGACTATTGTATTTATTTCTAATTATTTTCTGTTAGGCCCTCAAATACATTTAAAATGTTAAATTATTTTATTTTTATTTATGAAGTGATTGTTGGTTAATCACAATATGAATTTTGGGGTAATAAGGGATTAAAATGGATACTATGAGTTGGAATAAAAGCTTAAGACAGTAGATGCCAAACAGTTTTTAACTGGGTCAATGGTGGATTCAGTTCATGATGTTTATTGTATTTTTCACCAAACTATCATTTCCCATCACTCATCAATTCAATTTTCAATCTTTATTGAATAACTACTATGTACTATTTTGTATAGCGAAAAAATAATCAAGACATTATCTTGACTTTCAATAAATGTTTAAAAGCCACATATTTTAATAAATAATCTGAGTGGATTCTACAAAGAAAACGTTTTCTGCTGTATTACTATTATTAATGCCAATTATAATTTCTAATACGAAATAATGGAATAAAATTAAAAGTGGCAATAGAATTAACAAAAATAAAACCATGAAAAACAATAATAGACAAAACAGTAATAGCTTTAGAGATATGATTGAAATAACATATGTATATTATAATTTTGTTTTGCATGTGCCTGAGTGATTATGTTTTAAGTATGTTTTGGTTCTATTATATATTGCTGCCTAAAAAACCACTGCAAAATTTAGTGGCTTTAAGCAATAACTGAGGCTAGAGTCACTTGAAGGTTCAATGGAGCCAGATATCCAAGATGGTTTGAGGTGCCAAACACTCATGTGCAACTGGGATGACTGGAATAGTTGAGGCTGGCAGAGCATCTCTTTCTTTCTATGTGCTCTCTCCACGTGGCAGTCTTGGGCTTCCTGTAGCATGGCTGTTTCAGGGTAGTTAGATTTCCTAGCTGGTGGCCTTCTCTCCCAGAGAACATAGTCCAAGAGACTCTGGGCAGTTGAAGGACTTCTTATAACCTAGCCTTGGAAAGCATGCAGCATCACTTCCTCCACATTCTCTTGGGCAAAAGTGAGTCTCAGGGCAAGCTCAGATTCAAAGGTAGAAAACCACATAAGGGCATGTGTACACTCAGAAGGCATGGTTTATTATGGGGGGAGAAGGAGAGAGGGGAAGGAGGAGAGATATCTTTAGAGATTAGCTATCACAATGTGAAATATTCATTCATAAGTGGACAATAATCATTTCACCATATTTTTGATATAATTTGTATCAACATACTTCCAAAATTAAAAGTCACATTAATTTTATACATAACAGTATTTTATAGCCAAAATATACTTTCACCTGAAGATTAGTAAGAGATTTAGTTGCAATGAGAAAAATAAATCTTTTGAAAATAATTGCCTTAATGCTTTCATTTCAGTTTATGTTGAGTATGTCCTGGATACAAGGTACTGCCCAAGTCATTAGGGGAAAGATACAGGGAATTATAAGACCCTGTTTTATAAGACCCAGCACTCAAGCAACATTAGTTTTTGAGACAAGTTTTACCCATCAGGGGTCAAATAGTACTCCATAAGCACTGACAACTTTTCACGGAAGGGAGAGATAAACATGGTCTGAAATTATTTAGGAAGTCTTTATAAAAGACGTTCATAGGCCTCGTATCCTGAAAACTACGAACCAGTGATGAAAGAAATCAAAGAAAATCTAAATAAATGGAAAGATACACTGTGTTCACAGATTGGAAGGTTCAACATAGCAATGATATCAGTTCTTCCTATATATATATATATATATATATATACACATATATATATAAATTATATATTATAATGTATTATTATTATATATAAATATATATGTTTACATAGTTCCTCTTAAATTTCCAGCAAGATTTATTGGGATATAGAAAATATTGTCCTAAAATTTATAGGAAAAGGCAACGGAACTAGAAAAGCTAGAAGCACTTCTAAAAAGAAGAATAAGTGAGAGGAATCAGTCTACCTGATTTTAAGACTTCTTATGTCAACACAGTAATCAGATTGTGTGGTATTTGTGGTGGGACAGACACATAGAGCAATGGAATAGAGCAGAGAATCCAGAAATAGATGCACATAAATATGTCCAGCTCATTTTTGACAAAAGTGCATAAACAATTCAACTGAGGAGAGATAGCCATTTAAATAAATGGTGCTGGAGCAATTTGGACGTCCACAGGCAAAAAATGAACCCTTACCTAAGTCTCACATCTTATACAAAAGTAACCCAAAATGGATCATGGACTTAAAGACAAAATATAAAACATACAAAGCTTTTAGAAAATAAGAGAATCTTTGGGATCTAGAACTAGGCAAAGAATTCGACTTGAGACCAAAAGCACAATGCATAAAAAGAAAAATTGATAACTTGGACTTCCTTGAACTTTAAAACATTTGCTCTGCAAAAGACCCAGTTAAGAAGATGAAAAGAGAAGTCACAGAGTGGGAGAAGATACTTATAAACTACATATCCAACAAAGGACTACTATTGAGAATATATAAAGAACTCTCAAAACTTAACAAACAGTCCAATAGAAAATAGGCAAAAGACATGAAGAGTCACCAGAGAGGATATACAAATGACAAGCAAATGAAAAGATACTTAACATTAGTAGCCTTTAGAGAAATGCATTACACACCTATCAAAATGGCTAAAATAATAATAATTTAAAAATGGTTATAATACCAAATGCTAGCAAGGATGCAGAGAAAACAATCACTCAAATGTCATTGGTTGGAATGTAACATGCTATAACCACTCTGGAAAAAGTTTGGCAGTCTCTTAGAAAAATTAAACATGCAACTACCGTATGACACAACAATTACACTCCTAGGCATATCCCAGAGAAATGAAAATTTATGCTCATACAGAATCATACACAAATTTTTAATAATAGTTTTATTTGTAATAACCAAAACCTGAAACAACCCAGATGTCCTTTAATGGGTGAATGATTAAACAAACTGTGGTACGTCTTATACTCTGGAATACTACTCAGCAATAAAAATCAACAAAGTATTGATAAACACAGCAACCTGGATGAATCACCAGAGGACTATGCTGAATGAATAAAACCAATTTCAAAGGTTACATAATATATGATTCCTTTTATATAACATTCTTAAAGTGATAAAATTATAGATTGGAGAACAAAAAACTGATTGTCAGGGTTAAGGAGAAGATGGGGTAGGAGGGAGATGAGTGTCACAAGGGATCTTTGTTATGATGGAAATGCTCTATATCTTGACTGTATCAATGTCAATATCCTTGTTTTAATTTTGCACAATAGTTTTGCAAGATGTAACCACTGGGGAAAATTGGGTAAAGGATCTGTATTACTTCTTACAATACATGCTTATCTTACATGTGTGTTTATAATTACCTTGAGATTAAAAGTTTAATTAAAAATGATTTTAGATTTCAAAGCCAATAACGGGGAGAATGAAGGTACTTTTTAATATAATTAGAAAAATCCTACTTCTTCAATACAGGTGATTTCCATAATCTATTAGAAAAATCCAATGAAAGAACAAATTACACAAGTGTGATAAGCTCTTAAACATCTTAGAGATTTTAGTATATTTTGGAAAGAGGATACTTATTGACTGAGGTGTATTGATGTGATTTCAAGCAACAGGACCAAATCAACTGGAGCAATACTAGCAATGTGGGACATTTTTTGGAAAGGAAGTAAGGTGTAGGCAGGCTGTCTTTTCTAGGGACCCCGTTTAGAAATCAGCTTCTTCGCTATTTCTACCTTTTTTAAGCTTTTTTCCTTACTCCAATTCAGTGGCTTTCATGCAACTTGCAGGAGACCTGCATGTTGACAAAGTCCTACCTGGAATTTAACGAGATCTGGGGTTTTTTGCCATATTTTTGTAATGTGGAAAAAATCGACTTGAATTTTATCCCATAGTTGTAGGTAGCAGTGAAGTCTTTTCAAGAAGCATTTTCTGTTGGATTAGAGCTGACTTAAGGTCATTTGGTTAATACATAGTCAGGGAGCTGTAGAAACCACATTACAAGACCAGGGTTAATTAGTACCAGCAAAATCATATTACAGTCAATATAATCTAAAAAGCTTTCT
Organism: Stenella coeruleoalba; assembly: GCF_951394435.1. Lineage (NCBI taxonomy): Eukaryota > Metazoa > Chordata > Mammalia > Artiodactyla > Delphinidae > Stenella > Stenella coeruleoalba. The sequence goes on from NC_137148.1 coordinate 64,872,406, forward strand.
GAATAATAAGACTATTTCCATGACAAAATGTTGGAAAACATATGTTTCTGATTTTCTTCTTGAAATGTAGAAAAATAATATTTATAATAAAGTATGCATATACATACTTAAAATGGAAATACGAAATTTTCGTATTTATGAAACACTACCAATTTGGCTTAATAGCTTCTGTATTTGAAGGTGGGTTTGACATTTTTCTTTTGGATTTGTCTCATTATGGTGTCCTCAAAATTTAATATACAGTAAAAGTAGCATTCAAATCAATGGAGGAAAATGGTTATTTATTAAATGTTGTCAGGATAACCAGATATCTATTTGGAAAAAAGATTGGATACCATCTTCCTATCATATGTCAAAACAAATTGAACTGCTAAATGTACAAATTCAAGTATTAAAGCCCTAGAGGAAAATATAGGTTTATATTTTTATAATATGAAGTGGCAAGGGCTTTCTAAACATGACAGTAATAACCAAAAAGTGTGTGTTTCTGATATCTATTTTTCTACAATAAACCATCCCCAAACTTAACAGCTTAAACCAACAATGATTTATTATTTCTCAAGATTCTGTAGATTGGTTAAGTTATTCTTCCATGGGTCTCACCTCTCACCAGATATAAGGCTTCTTTTATCTGGTGGCTGTGACCTCTCCCTCCCTGTAGTGTCTTATTCAGTTGTCTAGCCCAAGCTTCTTTACATGGTGGCTGGGTCTTGAGAAAGTGAAGGCAGAAGCTATGAGGCTTGTTCTAGGCTCTAGAACTCATATTCACTTCTGCCACATTTTCTTGGTCAGAACAAATTGCAAGGTCAGCCAGATAAAAGGGGGTGAATAAATAGACTCTGCCTCTTGAGCAGCAATATCACAACACAAAGAGATGCAGACATAATGAAGCATAATTCATTGGGAACCATTATTATAATCATCTCCCTCAGAATCTCTTGCTATCTAAACACTCTGCCTAAAAACAGGAACAAAGTAGATCTGGTTAAAGTTTTGGATAAATCTCTTACTCTTGTTCAGCTACTTGCTGTCTGAAACTTAAGATCTAAATAGATTTGTATAATCTGGTGACCTTGCTGTCTGCATTTGCCAACTATATATGCACTATCCTAACTTGGAAATCTCATAGCTTTATCACTGGCTTTAAGCAATTTGATTATGATGTGCCTTGGTATAGTCTTCTTCATGTTTCCTGTGCTTCAGTTTCATTGAGCTTGGACATGTGGGTTTATACCTGTATAAATATTTATATGCCGCCCCCTCCACCATTCCTTTCCTTCAGGGACTGCAATTACATATATATTAGTCTACTTGAAGTTTCCCCACGGCTCACCAATGCTCTGTTTATTTTTTTATCTAGTCTTCTTCCCTCTGTTTCATTTTGGATAGACTTACTGCTCTGTCTTCAAGTTTGCCAGTCGTTTTTTCTGCAATGACTAGTCTTTCTTTAATTCTTTCTTAGACATTGTAGTTTTCATCTGTAGAAGTTTGGTTTGGATCTTTTTTTATATCTTCAGTGTTTCTGCTTAACATGTTCAGTCTTCTAGCTCAGGGGATGACAAATAAGAGCTCATGAGCCAAATCTGTCCTAGCAAATTTGTTTTGTAAATAAAGTTTTATTGGAATACAGCCATGCCTATTTGTTAACCCATTGTTTATGGCTGCTTTTTGCATTACAATAACTGAGTTGAGTAGTTTTAACAGATTCTATGCAAGCCTACATTTCTTACTATTAGGCCCTTTATAGAATAAAAAATGCTGACCTCTGTGCTTCCTGAATATATGGGATACCATTATAATCACTGTTTTACTATGTTTATCTACTAATTCTACCACTGATGTCATTTCTGAGTCAGTTTCAATTGATTGATCTTTCCTTTCACTACAGTTTTGTATTTTTCTGCTTCTTTGCATGCCTGGTAATTTTTGATTAGATGCCAGATATTGGTGGGTTGTTGAGTGCTGGATATTTTTGTATTCCTATAAATATTCTTCAGCTTTGTTTTGGGATACAGTTAGGTTTTCTGAAGGCAGTTTGATTCTTTTCAAGTCTGACTGTTAAAGTTTGTTTGTTAAGTGGGACCAGAGCAGCCTTTTGTCTAGGGCTAATTTTACCCGTCACTGAGGCATAGCTCCTCTGAGGAATTTATCCAATGTCTCAAGAATTATGACTAGTAGGAACCTGAATTATTTCCAGCTCTATGCAAATGTCAGCTATTGTTTCCACCAATCCTTTTGGATGGTTGTTTTCTTGACCTGTGTTGTTTCCTCATACACATAAGCTAATCCGTACTTAGCTGAAGATGAGAGAGACTTCTTTTTCTGTGTAACTCTCTCCTCTCTGATTCTTTGCCCTGCAAACTTTTAATGTGCTTGGCCTCCCGGATTCCCAGTTCTATCTCCTTAACTTGAAACCTTGTGGGCTCTGCCTGGGTTATGGCTCTGTCCTGTGGCCCGAAAAATCTCTCTTGGCAATAAGCTGGGGCAATCTTAGAGCTTACTTTGTTTGTTTCCCATATTTCAGGGATCACTGTCTTTTGTTGCCTGATGTCCAATGTCTTGACGAATCATTCTTTCATATATTTTGTCCAGTTTTTTAGTTGTTTCAGGTGGCAAGATAAATCTCTTCCCTGTTACTTCCTCTTGGCTGAAATGGTCTTCAGAAACCTAGTAACTTTAGATAGCAAGTAACATTTGTATTTTACTATATTAAAAACAAATAACAATATTGTAGAGGATACTGTAAACTAAGTTGAAAGACAAGGTTACAAACTGGGAAAAGTATTTGCAATTATTGTGCCCTCCTAAGCATTGAGAGCTCCAATATAGAAGCAAGTCTCGTAAATCAATAAGAAAAAGATGAACATTCCCAATAGGAAAATGGAAAAGGGTATTTTTGTTTGTTTATTTACTTTTGTTTGTGGGCAGTTGATAAAAGAAGAAATGAAAATGACCAATAAATACATGAAAAAATTTCTGTCACAATGCTAATCAAAGAGATACTAATTGAAATAATCAAGAGATACAATTTTTCACCTGTCATATTCTTAAGGAAGATAACAAATGATGATACACATGGATAGCAAAATAGGTACTAATACACGTAGGTAAGAATGTAAATTGTCACAATTTTCTTGGAATGCAGTCTGATAATATGTATGAAAATTTAAAACAGTTACTTGATTTAGTGATTCCAAATCTAGGTGCTTATCCTAAACAAATATTCCTGCAAGTTTGTAAAAAAATTATTGTAGAATCACCAATAAAAACTAAAAGTAACTTGAATGCCAATTATTAGTCAAATAGTTAATCTTTATATGTGCAATTGTTTATTATTTTTTAATTCTACAATAATTATCTTTACTATTTTTTGCAGTTATTTCTTCAGTGGTTAAATATATGTATGTATATACATTCAGGGTATCACTATTCTTTCACTGTAAACAATGAAGTAAATATATGTTTATTAACACAAAAAGATGTCGTCAACATGTTAAGTGAAAAAGGCAGGTTATGAACTAGTACGTATAGATGATATCTGGGAAATATACACATACAAACATACATGTATATACACGTACAATATTTCTTTGAAATGTAGAATTACAGGGAATTTTTATTTTTTAGTTTCTCATTCTTACATATTTTAATTTTTCAAAATAATAAGCATGTAAATAATGAACTTGTACACTCAGGAAAAAAAATGCTCTTTTATATTTTAAACACTAAGATATCAGAAAGGAAACCTTCACAGAGAAGCCTTAGAAGGTTCCAAGAAACCGGGTTGTAAAATGGAAATGACACCTGTGATTTGTCAGTTGGTAGATCTGGTTAGTAGAAAAAGCAGGACCCAAGTTTGAGTCCTGGCTCTTTCCTTTATAGGTGAGGTGATTGTGGGCAAATTACTAAACATCTCTAATAGTTTTTAAAGTCTTTACTTTCAAATGTAATATATCATATAATTATTATATTTATGTCACAGGTAATAAAAAGTGCTCAGCAAAGAGTAGTTTAATAAAATTTTAAAATATAAAATAAGGGAATGAGAATAGTTTTTACCAGGCATAAAATCTATTCGGATGATGGGATGAGTTTATTATTATCATGCTGCAATTAGCAAATACTAATTATCTCTGTATGAGAGCTGCTATCTTTAATTTCAATTAAGCTCAATTTTTGCCTAAAATACGATCTTCAATTAAGAGAATCACAGAGTATTTTGTTTCATTTCATTTTAGCCAGGAGTGGTGTCTGTACTTACAGCTGGTAGTTCCTCTTGTCCTATCTTTCCTCAGTGTGCCACAGCCCACCGTGGCTCCTACTTCTGGCTGGGGAGAGATGGCTTTAGGCAGGAGGTGCAAAGACTTATATTACTGCTGAAGAAGTGGGCCAAGTGACTTGGTACCCTTCCTCCTGGGGATCTCTCTGCCTTCTCTCTGTTTCTAACCACTCCTTCACTCCTAGAGATAGGCTGGCTCTGAAGAACAAGAGGAACCTTGTGTTTCTTGAAACGAGGTGTATTACTTTAGTAGGAAAATTAATAGACATTAATGATTTGAACTCTTCAAATAAAAAACATTTCTTTACCCTTATGCAGCCTTATGACAGCCCAGCTTTAGAGACTTTACAGAGGCAAGAAGTCTATCAGTTTCTTTCCTTTCACTTAAATATAGTTTCTTGCCAGTAATATTGTGAAATAAGAATCAATGTTTATTTCCAAAGACATTACTAATCTTTTAAATGAAAACACTGGCACATCAGTTATCACATGGATGTTGTTTTATAGTCAAATAAAGACTCGTGAAGCCTCAGTTCTACGGTCTTTCTGGGTTTGAAATATTTTTATGCACTGCTGTGAGAAGAGCAGGTGCACTCACACATCTATTTCTAAGATTTGTCTATTTTATCAGATGATTTGGGTTTAAAATTTCTGCAGATGTCAATTTCAGTCATTTTTGCTGTTAGTAGAGCAGCTTAGAAGTTAGCTCTTATAAGTCTAGCTTCATATTTATTTTAGAACAACTTATACCTGTAACCTATTTTATCTCTCAGATATGTTTCCCATGGAGTGACTTAAATCCAAAGTTAGCTCAAAATGGAACCCTCCCCCTATTGGAATATTGCTGTTTCAATATTTTGCAGTCTTTTCTAGTCCATGTTATCAACATTGCTTTGCAGTTTCTTTTGCTGCCCTCTAGCCCTTTGGCTTCACCCTCCATTATTGTATTTCCTTGATGAGTGCCTGTGTCAGGCTCTGAGGTATTAAGGGGAGGGCACCATAGGTTGTGGGCTAACTATGCCGGCTTTATTATTAAAGTCTTGAGAGCTTATAATGGGGCCCATCTATCCAAAATATTACAAAGTTTGTTTGCTGGTGTTAGTATCCTAGTGAGACGTGGGGGCAAGCCTGGTAACTTAGCATTTCATCCTAAAGTAAAAGTCTCTATGAACACATAATGTAGACTAATGCCCTTACTTAACAAAAGAAATCACTAATTAGTAACTTCATATACTTTCTATACTGTGTTCTGCTACACTCCACTGCCCCAATTTTCTTGATAACATCATCTGATCAAATAATACCTTCTATCCCTGTCTTTCACGTTTATATTATTATATATATTTTTCTTAAACTACCTAAAAGAAATAATTATAAAGAGATACCTATGAATTACCTACAAAGAAATATCTTCTGAGTTACCTCAAGGTTAAGGTAAATTAGCTGCATTTACTTAGAAGTTGTGTATGCTTTTTGAAGCAATAACAATCTATTTTTAACTTTAGCAAAAGTAAATCCTCTGCAAAATTATAGTTAGTTATATCTAAAATATCTTAAATTGTTATGTGTTCTGTAAAACAGAATTTTCGGTCAACCTTGACTTTTTTGGTTAAGGAAGGAATTTTCTTTCTTGAGGAAGAATACTATGTAAATACTAAAGTATTATTGTTATTATGGATGCTAATGACCTTTATCCCTATAAATATTAACATTAAAATTTTAAAATACCTTTCTTTTTGCCAAACCCGAACATTCCTGAATAAAAGATCAAAGGTCACAGAGCTATGATAATTCAGTACTAAAATATCAAAGTATTTAGAAAGTCTGTTTCACAGTTGCTTAAATTATGTGAAAAGGTTTATCTAAAGGTCTAGGACCATCTTAAATTATAGCATAATATTTGCCCAAAGAAGTCTCAAGAGAGCTTACAATAGATCCATGCCACAAGAGTTTCAACCTGAGCAACAAAATAGCCATGTTTAAACACTAAGTCAAACTAGAAACATGAATCATTTTCTTCATTTAATTTAAAAAGAAATTTCCAGTAATTTCCCATTATATTAGCTTCATTTTAATAATTGAAGATGCCAGACATATAGGGTACAAAATAATGGGCATATTTCTACTGTATCAGATTTTTTTTCACTATTATTCATATCTCTCACAAAACCAAAGCAATCTTGTAAAATTGAGGTGTTGTTTACCATACCCCTGTGTTCACAGTGGTGTGGGTCTGGGAGAGAATTATTATATGGAGCTGGAGAACTAGAAGGAAGGGAATGGACATCTTAAAACTGGTTTAATAATATCAACAAAAAAACAATAAAGATGCCATATGGAAAAGGATGAAGTATTGCTCTAAGGAAATCTTGTTTCCCACTGTGACATTTAGTCTGGATTTTCTGTAGTCTTGATTGTCTCATTCAGCATGGTCAGGAAAGTTATCTTTTAGCCCCAAGCTGTCAAAAGCTAAAGCTTTTGAATACTAAGGTGTTGAATACTTTTAATTTAGATTAGTTAATCAGTTTTGAGACACAGGAATGAAATATTTAAGTCTTTTCTTAAGTTTAGTATTTTAGTATCTAAAAAAATAGAATATATGGTAATAGTGAACTTAACTTTTTAAATTGAGCTCAGCTTTTTCTTTTAAATTATTTGCTCATGTTAGTTTTAACTAACACTGTGCAAATAAAGGGATCATTGTTTCTTGACTTCCATACTTGATTTGACCTAAAAACAAAGCTCTTAGTTAATGGGACCAGTGAAAAATTTTCAGGTCACTTAGAGTTGAGTAAGATTTATTGAAACAGTCCTAGTCACAGCAAGAACAATGTGAGTTTGCAAGTGCTGTATAGTTCTCCTTTATATGGTCCCCAACAAGTCAGCCTGACCAAATTACAGGGAGCTTTGCCCAGCTTACCCACAACCCATAGACTTGTTGACAGCATTGAAGTAAAATAGAAAAATGAACCATATAAGAGCAATAAAACAGCATTACATCTTGAATTTAACTTAATTTAGATTTAAGTAGGGACTTGAACTGACGTGAACCGTGAACCAAAAAAACTAGACAAACCATACTAATTTGTAGATCTTCTTTCTTTCACCAAAAGGAAAAGAAAAAGCTATCTGAGTGATCAAACTGCAACTTCACCTAGATTTATATTTTCTCAGATTACTCATTGGAAAAAAACCGAAAAACCAAACTAGAACAAATATAAATATTTGCCAGCCAAACCTAAATATATTATTTAATTGGGAAAAAAAAGAGTTTAGCTCCCCAAAGAAAAGAATGGATGCAGTTTGTTCTCTATTTCATGGTAGTTAAGTGAATTTAAAAAGTACATTGATTAATAAAAATATTTAATAGTTAATTTTAAAGCAGCAATTGTTTATAAATTGAATAATTTTAGTTAAGAGATAACTTATTTAAGGGATATTGGTATAATTACTAATTGACAAAGTACTGTAATTTACTTTGTATGATTATCTTTTTATATTTAAATATTATTTCTGTATAATTTTTTTATAAGTGGAATGACATTTATAGATATAGAGAATTGTTAATTTACAGTGACTACACCAAACTAGCAGGGACAATGTAGTCAAATATCCAAATGCATTGTGTATGTTAGATTGTGCCTCTTGTTCAGAAAATAGTGATATAGCTCTTTTAAAGTCAATAATAGTAATCATAAACAAGATAATCCCATCAGCACAAGTCAGTCTTACTCTGTGTGTAGTAATTTAGCATAGTATTGCACTTAATAAATTATCATTAATCATAAATACATTTTCACATGTGCATATTTAAGTTCTTTAACATTTGCTATCTTGGTTTTTCTGTAGGGCTAAGGTACAAGACACTCATTTGAAATCTGAGAAGCAGCATAATCAGTCTTTTGAAGCCCACTGCAATCAATATCTATGCAAATGAGGTGGTTATGGAATTTACACAGCTTTGTCAATCAATCACTAGTCAAGTCTCCGCCCTACACTCAAAATACTAATAGATTTTTTTCTTTTTAAAGAGACAGTGACTTCTTTCTAAGTATTTGTTATATAGGCTAGTGCTATTGCTTTGACTGCCTCCTCTCCCCTACCACCTTTTTCCTGCATACTTACCCCCTGCACAGTGAGGCAGCCCATGCTGCCTGTCTCTCTAGGTGGCAGATGTCAAGATCAGGGGCTTCCTGAGTGCCACCCATGGGCATCTTATGGCCCTGTCCTTGGCCCTGAGTTCTTGAAGGAACACATTGTGGGACTCAGAGCTGGTTGGACCAGCATCCTTAGAGTATTGATCAGGTGTTACCTGCCCACTGAGAGAGAGGTCTTCAGTGGATCACTAAAGGGCTCCGTCTTTACCTTGATCAAATTCTTACCAAGGACTTGGTGGGGACACAGAACACTTGCTAACCAAATAATCAAAAGATAGAAGCTAAGAAGGATAATTAATTAGGTAGGCTACTAAAATTGGGGTTCAAAGTTTATTTCTGTTATATGGAGTAATGGAATATCTAGATTTTTTTTGGCTGCCTATAACCACAGTATGAATCTTTAGTCCTGAGGATGGCTGAAGAAGCTAATGCGTAAGTCTGTCTCGGAATGGAAGCAAAAGGAAGTTAATAATCCCTCTGTTCTCCACTGGTTAGATCACATCTGGTGAATTGTAGAGTTCTATTCTAAAAATTTTAAGGACTCTGAAAAGCTTGAAACTGTATAGAAGAGGATAACTCAGATGATGAGGCAGCTGGAAATTTTAAGTTTAAAGTAGAGAGGATATAGGTAGAATGTGATGTTGCTCGTCAAATATTGAAAATGTATCTGCAAACTCAGTATGTGAGTTAGGAATTAAGTTCTTAAGTTATGGGTACCAAGAGTGCACACATATGGTTATTTTCTTGTGTAAATAAAGTCTGGGGACAGATAGTCCAGGGCTAGAGAAGCAGCTCCACAGAGTCATTGAGGACTCTGACTCTGGTATCTTCAATGAATGATTGTTTCTCTTTTCAAGATCACGTCATAGTAAGTTGCTGGAGCTTCTGCAATCACATCCCTATTCCAGACAGCAGGAAGAAGCATAGGTATGGTGTGGGGGAAGGGCACACCTTCTGCCTTTTAAGAAACCTTCCCAGAATTTCCGCAAACTCTTCCACTTACGTCTTTTTGGCCATAGCTTAGTCTCATGGCCACACCTGGCTGCTATCGAGGCAGAATAGAACCAGTAGGTAAAAGTTTCAAAAGGGCACCTTTTTTAGAGGTACCGATGTTACTGTTGTTGAACATTCAAAAGCAACTAGGAAATTGCCTATCAGAGAAGTTTTAGGGGAAGACCTGATAGGTACAGTTTCTTCCAATACTATGTGCCAAGACTATTTCAATATATGTGTGCATGGGCCATGCCGAGTTTTAGTTTGATTAACTTTTCTTATAAGGGATTTTGATAAAATCAGATTTCTGCTAACTACATATCAATAATGATGTGTTCCTTAAAGTGAATACTTAGTACACAAGTCTTATCATGTTATTCAGAAGCCAGCATATTCTTTAAATGGAAGGCACTCTAGTGAAGTAGGATTTTGTGGACACATAACTTCACGCATTTAGCAATCTTTCTGATACATGAAGTGTTGTGCCTTATGAATTTTGTTATTAATTAACTTGCCACAGGAAGTATTGATCAACTGATTGACCCAAATTTCACTCAGTATAGCTATAAGACAGATACATTTTAATATTTGTGGCATATGAAATGTGTAGGTTCAGTTTTATTTTGTGGTGGATTTTTATTTTCCCTTGGTGTCTGAATTACATGAGTTTCTTCAGAAAATATTGAGTTGTTGATGTGATGTGTATTTTGGATTTGTATTCACAATTCTATAATTAAGAGATCTAAATATTAAAGTTATTAGTTTTGTACTTTTAGACTATAGTACCCTGCCTGGACCGTAAATCTATAAGAAGTAGACTGAAAACACTCCAGTACTTCTAGGCCAGTGCTTATTCTATAGACACAGGTAATATTCAAAAGTTATACTCAATAGTTGTTGGATAGCTGCTCCATTAGAAACAGAAGAAGAAAATCTATTGCTTGCCAAACCAGAAAAATGTCATATAAAAAAGAAACTTCCTTTTCAAGATTCCAAATAGGTAAACCAAATATCAGTAAGAATGCAATTGTAAACACTATCAAATTGTGCTCTTTTAGAGACTTAAATGAATTTTCCAGTACATAAAAATACTGTTATGTGTACATAACTTGGCCTGTACACATTTTCAAGGTATAGTTTTGTTTTAGTTACTCTGGAAAACATTTTTGCTTCAACCTAGAGTTTTTATGGTGTAAAGCATAAAAGGACAGGGTTGGGGGGGATGCCCTGACCTGATGCATACTAGACCATGGACAGATCAGCTCTGCTTTGTGGAAGCAACTGTGGGATCCCAGCTGTTTGGTCCTCCTTTTGCTTGGCATCGAGGCCTCATTTCACACCCAATTTGAATACTTTTAGTTTGAGGACCCTTAACTTGATCTTCAGATGGAATCCTTAACTAATGTGATATGTACTGCATTGAACTGACTTGAGCCAAGCCTTCTAAAGACCACAGTTTACTTTGCTGGGAGAAGGATTAAAGTGGAGGGATTGATTACCTTTGCCTCTTTCCTTCTTTCTTCCCAACTCTTCCCCAAGAAAAAAAGGACAAATCTTCTTCCGCCACTTGCTTTTTCTAAAACTTTGCACAAATAACTCAATAGGCCTCAGGTTCTTTATCTGCAGATAAGGATAATAATGCCTATTATGTAAGGATTATGGCAATTAAGTTCAATAAACATCTGAGTTCTTTCTGGGATCTTGGTCTAGTAAAATGTAAAATTATTTTGTTGTAAAGCTTTTAGCACAGTACATAATGATCAACAATTGTGATTCCCTTTGCATTCTAAAATGAGGTCCTCATATAACAGGGACCCCTATGATCCTGTAGTCTCAGCTGTTATTCCATGGGCCTCTCAGTTTAGCTGTGCTTGCTGGGTTGAGATTCACTCTTACATAAACCTACCTGCCCCTTTCTCTTCTTTTTCTACAGCATGTCTATGGCTTGTTACTAGGTCTATTCCTCACCTTCCCTCCCTTGTCCTGCTTCCCATTTGTCTCCCTTTCCTGCCCCAGAAAAAAGACTTATCTTTCTTTTAGAAATTCATGCTAAATTGCAGTATATGTGTGTATGCCTGGGGTGGGCTTCAGTGGCTCTCCCATTTCTTCTGCCTACAGGTTTCTAGGTTGGTTGGTTTGTTTGATTTTTAAAACTCAAGAAGTGTTCACAAGGTGATTACACCTATGTATCCAATACCCAGATAAAGAAGAACGTTACCAGAACCACAGGACCCCCTCTAGGCACTTTCAGTCGCTATCTGCTCTCCAACAGTTACACTAATCTGATTTCTGATACTTCACATTCATTTTGCCTCTTTTTCTTAACCTTATATAAATATATCATACACCACATATTCTTTTGTGTGTGTCTTCTTTTTTCAACATTTTGTTTGTAAAATTCATCCAAGTTGTATGTAGTTAGTTGTTTGTTCATTCTACTTGATGTATACGATTGCATTGTGTGAATTTACCACATTTGTTTATACATTCTTTAGAATGATGGGGATTTGGGTTCTTTCCATTTTTTGACTATTACAAAGAGTGCTGCTGTGAACAATCTTGTACATGTCTTTTGCTCAGTATCTGGACATATTTCTGTTGGGTTATACTTGGGTGTGGAATGGATGGGCCAGAGGGTATGTATATGTCCATCTTTAGTAGATTATATCAACACAGCCTTCCTAGGTAATTGTAATAATTTATACTCCTACTTGCTTCATAGTTTCAAAAGAGCCTACTCTCTGTCCACAAGGTGGAGTAAATTAACTCTCTGTCGAAATTTTCTCATTTCCTCTCTTCAAAATTAACTGTCAATTTTTAGATAATGCTAAAATGTTTCTATCAATTTGGGATCAAACTTTGAGCAATTATAAAATATCAATATATTGGGTTGGTCCAAAATTCATTTGTTTTTTTCTGTAAGATGTTTGTAGTAGCACTTAGTTGTCTTTGACTTCATTCAAAACAGTTTTGTTAGATTGTATTGTGACAGCTGTCATATCAGCATGCATTTAAAAAAAACACCAAAATTGGTGAATTTTTTGTAGCCATTTTAATATTGAAAATGGAAGAAAAACAACATTTTTAGCATATTATGCTTTATTATTTCAGAAAGGTAAAAACGCAACTGAAACACAAAAAAAGATTTGTGCAGTGTATGGAGAAGGTGCTGTGACTGATTGAACGTGTCAAAAGTGGTTTGCGAAGTTTCGTGCTGCAGATTTCTGGATGGTGCTCCACTGTTAGGTAGACCAGTTGAAGTTGTTAGTGATCAAATCAAGACGTTAACTGAGAACAATCAACGTTATACCACGCGGGAGATAGCCGGCATACTCAAAATATCCAAGTCAAGCATTGAAAATCATTTGCACCAGCTTGGTTATGTTAATCGCTTTGATGTTTGGGTTCCACATAAATTAAGTGAAAAAAAAACCCTTCTTGACTGTATTTCTGCATACGATTCTCTACTTGAATGTAATGAAAACGTTCGGTTTTTAAAACAAATTGTGATGGGTGATGAAAAGTGGATACTGTACAATAATGTGGAATGGAAGAGATCGTGGGGCAAGCGAAATGAACCACCGCCAACCACACCAAACTCCGGTCTTCATCCAAAGAAGGTGGTGTATCATGTATATGGTGGTATTGGAAGGGAGTCCTCTATAATGAGCTCCTTCTGGAAAACCAAACAATTAATTCCAATAAGTACTGCCCCCAATTAGACCAACTGAAAGCAGCACTCGACAAAAAGCGTCTGGAATTAGTCAACAGAAAACACATAATCTTCCATCATGATAATGCAAGACTGCATGTGAAAATGAAAAGTGTGTCTTTTATTTTTACATAAAAACCAAAGGAACTTTTTGCCCAACCCAATAAAAAAATTAAGTACAGGTAATCTGTTTTTCTGTATAATATTCAAGGAACTGATTTAACATTGGATTTTTCAGCCAAACTGAGTAGTAAGTTAACTGACCAGATTCTGTACTGGTTTTGGCTGCCATATTGGGATTAGCTGAAGGCAATAGATAGAAAAGAGTTATAACAATTTAATAGTTTTTTCTTAAATGCCATTGTCTTATTAAATTAACTTTTAAGCAAGGGTTCGTGAGCTTTCTTGGAACACCAGCTCACAGGATGAATAGCTGACCTTTATGAAGCACTTACTGTGCAAAACAGCTCTCATTTCATCCCATGGTAACCTTCCTCGGTAGGTGTTGTCATCACTCTGTGTTTTTAAAATGAGGAAATTAAGACTCAGACAGGCTAAGCTACCTGTTCCCCAGTGCTGTGTTGAGTCTCTTGGACTCCGTTCTCACCATCACACCATCCTGCCCCCAGCCCTGCCACATGGCTAACATGGCTACCGGAGTGACATTTCTAAAACTCAAAGCTGAGCATGGCACTCCCCTGCATAGCAGAGTTTGACTTGCTATTAAATTAACTTTTAAGCAACTTTAGAGACCGGCTGATCTTAAAGGAGACAATTTAACCTTCATCGTTGAAGTTCTATGTGAGATTATATCAAATCATCATAGATAAGGCCTTTTGTTATTACTGTTATTTTCTATGGAAAAAACATCTGGAATATAAAGTTATATTCATCTATATGTATTCTTGTTTCAAAATGTCTAGTGTTTATTGATGTTGTAGGTATTTTGAAATGAATGTGACATACATGAGTTGATTTTGTTATCAGTTCATGCTGCATCATAGAGTCTAGAAAGGATTGAGTTATTATGATGAACACGTAATAATGTCAGTGTTTGATGTCACACACTTGTGCATAATGACATCAGCACAGCTGGAGCTTGATAAATGGACTTCCCTGATATTTTCTCTACAGAAAATGTTCAGTAATTTCAATCAGAAATGAAATTTTCTTTACAGAAATGTTCAGAAATTGTTCAGTAGTTTACTGCACTGGTATTGCCTAATAGGAATGCAAGAAACATAACTATTACTGGTTACTACTGTTTCCATTTTGCAACAAACCACATCATAAGTTTCTTGTGTTCATTCGTCACTAGGTATATATTATGTTAAATGAAAAAGAATTACATATTCTGAATATTTTTCTCCTACACTTCAAAATGTCCTTTTCAGATATTGTCTAACTGCCAGCTAATTTACAGCTCTGAAACCTTGTTGTTGTAGCATTTCAGAATAGAGTATTCAATAATTTAAAGTGAAATGAATCACTGTGTGATGAATAATTGCTGCTAAATCTTTTGTGATGTAAGTGTTTCTTTGCTACAGTCATATATGTAATTGTACATTTCAATGAGATGCCCTCTGAACATTAGAGGACATGTTCATGAGCTGAAATTCCAAAAACAAATCTAACGATTTGACAGCCCTGCTCGAAAGACAGCAGCTCAGCATTTTAGAGGTTTCCATGTATTAGATGACAGAGTCAGGATGAGCCTGGGAACATCCTCTGCTCTCTGACCTTCTGCCTACTCCTCTGTGTCGGGCTTCCATTGTCCTATGGTCCTGACAGGGAGGCACCCACTCACCAACCAGTCTCTCACTTCAGCGATCTCAGTGGCAGGGGGTGGGGGCAACAGTCACGAATCCCAGCACGAGAATGCCAGCAGTAGCTCACTGTGGTGGCTAAACCCTTGTTCTTGTTCTCATGGTGATTTTTTTAAGGGAAAATAATTTCCAAGCTCTGCAGAATGGATTTAACATACTATTTTGATGCTCTCACAGCTGATTTCAACAAAAATTCTTAGTGCCTAAACGTTAAAAATGGAATAAATATTTTCATAAATTCTTTGAAAGTAACAATAAGCAGATCCAAATATATTGACTATTTTTCCTATTTGGTTTCTTCTGACTAGACTAGTGCTTTTAATATTACTGCACTTCATTTTTATGGATAATCAAGAATGTGCATGAAACCTTAATTTCCAGCACAGAAGGATAATTGCTCAGTGATCATTTACCTTCTTTAAAACATAACTGAGGGCTTCCCTGGTGGCGCAGTGGTTGAGAGTCCGCCTGCCGATGCAGGGGACACGGGTTCGTGCCCCGGTCCGGGAGGATCCCACATGCCGCGGAGCGGCTGGGCCCGTGAGCCATGGCCGCTGAGCCAGCGCGTCCGAAGGCCTGTGCTCCGCAGCGGGGGAGGCCACAACGGTGAGAGGCCCGCGTACCGCAAAAAAAATAAATAAATAAAAAAACAAAAAACTGAATATAAACTAAGAAAGTAAGAAACAGACCTTTTTTTTTTTTTTTTTCCCGGTACGCGGGTCTCTCACTGTTGTGGCCTCTCCCGCTGCGGAGCACAGGCCTTCGGACGCGCTGGCTCAGCGGCCATGGCTCACGGGCCCAGCCGCTCCGCGGCATGTGGGATCCTCCCGGACCGGGGCACGAACCCGTGTCCCCTGCATCGGCAGGCGGACTCTCAACCACTGCGCCACCAGGGAAGCCCGAAAAAGAGCTATTTTTAAACATGTCATTGAAATGGTATATGAAATCAAATGGCATATGAAAACTGTACTCACCTTGGTGTTTTTTTCTGACCTACACCTGTAACTTAAAGTGGACCTAGGATCTGGTTCACCTATTTAGTCATGGAACCATAGGAAGCACCTTGCTGATCACTAGTAGTCTGAATCCTCACTTGAGAAGTTGGGAAAGAGAGCCAATCCTGTTAAGTGATTAGCTCAATAACAGAGGTAGCTCCGGTATCCACACCACTTACATGAATTCACTGCTCTTTCCACTTGGCTGTGGTTTACTGTTGTTTTTAGTTTCAGCAGCAAGGTGTTTTAGATTAAAGAGATTTTACAGTACAGTTAAAAGCATAGAAGACATGAATTTAGTAGAAAAGACACTGATCTTTAATAGTGATGGCTCTGCTGGTCTCGAGATAATCTTTCTATGGTATCGGGTCATAATCATTTTTTAAAAATTTGACTGTCATTAAGTCATATCATAGCTCTTGTACAAATATATGCAAAAACAACTGAATTATAGTGTGTGAATAAACATTCCCTGACCCCAAGCTGATTTTCTTACCACTGTTTCTACTAGCAAGCAGAGGACCATTTAAAGTAAGAAAAGTGGAGGGAAATAGAGAAGTATAAAGGGCAATTTGAACAGTAAATGCACTGTGGTATCCGTGGGACCCTTCTCCAACTTTATGTGATAGCGTACAGTATAGAAAAGGTTCTTTCAGCAAGTGTTGAGGAAAATATGTTCCAAAAGATCTGCATAACATTAGTGTAACCAAGTGTTCCTCTCTGTGGCTTCCTGTTTTGGAATTAAATGCCTTCAGGATACTCAGAATAACTCTGTTTAGAAACACAAGAAGAATTTAACCTCTTATGTTCCAAATCAGTTTAAAAAACTATAGGTTAATTAGAAAACAAAAATATCTCATCTTACTTTGTTTCTCAATTGTTTCAGCTAAACTTAAAAAAATTTTATACATAAAGTAGGTGGTATAGTTAGAAATCAAAGTTATAAACAAGAGTTCTTACAGGAATTATTATCACCAAAATTGTAAGATCAGTTTTGTTTCCTTATAAACAATTTTCATAGACTAAACCTTTTTGCACATAGGATTATTTCCAAATGAACTCAGTGAAAAATTTCTACTCTTGTCATCTGAAGGAGGTTCATACAGGGAACAGATAAGCTGAATCTGTGGTTACTTCTTTGTGGTGTTATTGTTCAGCATTCTTAAGTTGCTGCTGCAAAGCCAGCAGAGGGAGCACCAAACAATATTTTTGTTTAGCTTAAAGCTTAATAATGTTTTTTAAACTCTTTTCTCCATTTTCATTTAAAAATATATCTACAACTAATCTTTTATTGATTATACAGTTTTTACTATATAGATTTAACTTTCTCTGTGTTTCTAATTCTTGTTTGAAATTAAAAGACTTAAAAGGGTATTATTTATGCTATTCAATTCTACGTATATCCATTAAATGTCTAATGTATATAAGGTAAGTAATGGAGAGTCAAAGGTGAATACTCCACAGTCTCTGTCCTTTAGGTATTTATAGTCTAGTTGGATAGAGAGAATTATAAAGATCCTTCTATTTACAAGGTAGAATATGGGCCACTTATCTTGATAAAGAACCATTGGAGGTATTCTTGAGAGGGTGATATTTGAATCGGACCTTGAAGGAGAGGTTTCCTAAAATGAAAATTCTAGATTAGAGAGAACAGCATAAATGCAGGGTGTATTTGGGAAAAGGAAACTATAAGGGTGTGGCTTGACAGAACATGAGTGATAGAGGGGATGTACTGGGAAATGAGATCAGAAAGCTAAGGTAGAGTCAGATACAGAGCACCCTGAAATCCATGCTTAGTAGGTTTGGTTTATTCTTTTGGCAAAGGAGAGTAAATTGCAGACGATTAAGAGGAAACAAATGATGTTTTTCACTCTGGGTAAAAGGTTGCCTGGAGAACTAAGAGATTAAAACTGGACATTTCTGTACTAGTTCATGGGAGGAATATTCTATAATAATAATATCATTCTTTTGTATTTGTATGTATACATATCACGCATGTGTATATATAGACACTGATATATATGTGTTTTTGTATATATTTTCACATACATACAATTTATACAACAGTACTGTTCCTAAATCATATATGTAAATATATATCCTTCAGAAGTATCCTGTGATTTAAAGATTTGTACTAAACATGTAATGTGTACATTTAGCTAATGTGTACCAGGTCTCATAGAAAATTCAGAGCAAAGCTGGTACCCAAAAGAATGCCTAGGTTTTCAGTCTCTGTGACCAGGAAATTGAACAAGTTACCATTACTCCCATTGGAGATGTAAGGGATGACAGGCTGGAGTGGAGGTGGAGGGCAGGGATTATTCAACGCTGGTGTATCAGACTGGAGATGCTGGAGGGCATCCATCCTTGTAGAGATGTCTAGCACATACTTCCAGTTTTAGGTTTGGAGCTCAGAAGAGAAGCCAGAGCTAGAGTTTGAGAGTGGATGAGATTATTCAGGGCAATTAGACGAAGAAGAGGAGTGAAGTGAGAACCAAACCTTGGGGGAGGCCTACATGTAGGAGGGTAAGGAAAGGAAGAAGTGTGGGAAGAAGCCTGCACAGACACTGATAGAGCTGCGACTAGTCAGGAAAATGCCCCATTTGTCACTCAACAATATGTGCATCACTGCTGTGTGCAAAGCACTGAAGCCTCTGTCCAGAGTGTAAAGGAGGGGGCCTGAGCAGAGTCAGCTGCTGCAAGGGACAGTTTAGGATGGGGACTGATGGGAGGGTCATTGGGTTTGTTTATTCAGGAGATCAGACTTCCTAAATAGTTCCTTTAGTTGTGTACTAAAATACAAAGTAGACTTCCACCTCACAGCTCTGTTTATGCAAAGTTAAAAGATCCAGAGGACCGCCCCTTGGCTCAAAATTTATGAACTGTAACTTTGATATCCAGGTGTGTTGTTTGTGGGTCAAACTCACTTGTATAGTTTTCAAAAGATGTACAATGCCCTTGTAGCCTTGATTACTTATCTTTATTTTATGACTACTTTGTATTTGATTTTTTATAACAGAGAAAAAAGTCATTGTCTTTGCGTAAGTTCATTGTAAAAAATTAAAATACAACGACGAAATTTTAAAAATCACCCCTTAAATAACCACCATAATACATTAGATAACCAGAAATAGAACTTCCTTCCCTTTCTACTTCCTCCTCCCTCCCTTCTTTCTTTTTTTCCTATTGCTTTGTTGATCATAGTATGCCTTTTATTTTAAATAAAAAGGATTAAATTTACTTTTACTTAAATTTATAAAAAGGAAAAGAAACTAAAGGTACCTAAAAGAATTGTAGAGCTTCCAAATAAGTGCTTCTTGACTACAAGACATAGTGTATATTTCGGAAGATCTGTCTACAGTTAAGAAATGAGATTATGACAAACATAACGAGGTTAGAGTTACTGTTCTATGATACACATTTCTGTTGAGACCATTTAGATTGATTGTTTTTGAAAGATTCACATGTATGCTCTACCCTCCTGTCCCCTCTCAATTTGTGTTTGTTACATTAGTTGTACTTGTTTAAGCTTTATGACATTTACATCATTTTGTAATTAAGGCCTATACTTGTTTAAATCTAGTTCTATATTTAACTGGAGTTCAGTACTCACCATGATTTTTTTTTTTACCCTGGCGTTTCCATCCTTGAATTTTAATTTTGATTCATATTTTAGTTGTCTAGTTTCCATCAATAAGTGGAATTATTTAGGAAGGGCTATAGACAGCTCTTTCCTGTTGAGAACATATTTTGTTGTATTTATCCTATGCAGACATCTTGGTTAGGAAGATTGCTCTGGGGACATGGTTTCGTTCCTTCAGAACTATACAAACACTGGTCAGTTGTCCTCTGCTGTTGAAAATTGCTGTGGAAAAATCCAATGCTGGCTTCATTGTTCTCAGATTTGTGCGTGATTTCCTTTTTTTCTTTTCTTCTCTCTTCCTTTTCTTTCTTTTAAATTTCTTTCTTTTGGTATCCTCTGTTCAACTTTAATGTTATAAGCATGTGGAAAATGAATTAAATTGAACCTTTATTTCACAATATACCCCAGAATAAAATCCCAGATGGGCTGAATAATTAATTTTTTAATAAGACCCATACAACTAGTAGATGAAAACACTGGTAGCCCTCTAATCTTTCTTAGAATCTTCAAGATAGAAAACATGAAGAAATGATCTATAGGTTTTTCTGCATCAGAAAGGAAAAAAAACCCTCAGAAAACAAAAACCAGCAATAAGTCCTAATAATGTGAAAGGAAAAATTGCAACAGGTAAAATATTCACAGTAAATGTTAGATGATAGATGTTTGTTGTGTATGTGTTTTATATATGATAAAACCACTGCTGCAAGAGAAAAGTGGGTAAAAGGCGCACAGACGCATTTCACAAGTGGAAAAATTCAAGAGACTAGAAGACTTCTAATAATTTCATGTAGGCATAAAGGTGAACTTTTAAGAAAGCACAAAGGAATTTCCCTATTTTGAATACAGATACTCTCATATGTAGTTACCTGTGTTGGATTAAATAAACTTAATTATCCCTTCAAGCTGTAAAATTCCATGTTTCTGACATGTGTATATCAGATCCTTGCTATTAGTTTTTCTCCTTGATAAGTTCAGGAAGAATGTCTTATGCATCTTTCTGCTCTTCACTGGTGCATAGCTCAAACCATATCATGTACTTTGCATGTACTGGTCCTGAAATAAATATTTAAATATTGAATAACAATTGTAATGAATTTTTAAAAATTAATGTTTGTTAACTTATTTTATAAAATATTAGGGGGTTTAGACTGTTTTGTGTATATACGTTAAAATTTATGGTGATTAGTCTTATGCTTAGAATTTTGATAAATGCATGTTATTACTTGAATAGAAAGATTTATTGTTTTATAGGGTAATTGTATACCTAAATCTCATTTTGCAGAATTCAGTTGTTGTTAATTTCAGTGAATGATCATATACAGAATTGTATTTTTAGACCCTGATTCCTGTGAGCTGCAAAGAATTTTGTTTGCTTTGTACATGATTTTTTGGACATTAATGCTAAAATTATTTAAAAACCTTTGAAAATGATTTTAATGTGAAATTGTGGCATAAAATGCACATTGCATATATGATTAAAGGTTAGTGATAATTGATCATTTTTGTTATGTTGATTTAAATAGGGAAACTGAAGTTTTTTGCAAATAAAGGGGTATATTCAAAGTGATAGAATGATTTTATAGGCTATTTAACAGCAAACTTTCTTTGGAGAACCATATTGTGGTTAGTGATATTAAAACTGGTATCAGCCTTGGGATATCAAATATATTTATTTTTAACTTTTATGTAGATACAGTTATTTAAATGTACATTTCAAGTACATTTCAAGTGTCTTTCAAAGTAATTTTGAATGAATTCCATTTGAGAAGTGAGGAGCTAGGTTTGTTAGTTATTAAGCCAAATATAGTAATATAGCTTATTTTATTGATCTGTGATTTTTAAAATTAAGAGTGAGAAAAGTCACAGATGTAGTTTGTTGACATATTGCAATCCATATGTGTGCTTTTCTGATAAGGAAGGTATAGCATATACCATCTCTCCAGAATATTTAGCACCAGATTTATGATTTTTCTAATTTGGTTTGTAGCTTGCCAAAGAGCATGTGAGTGCATATTTGATCAGAAGCATATTTTGCCTTGAATCAGATGAAGAATACTTAATGAGTCAATGCCAAGAAGCAATGCAGAGATGATGCAGACTAGCAGACTAAAAAGGCTTTAAAATGCCTTAATGTGAAATATAATAGAGATAAAGTAATGTTACATAAAAAGTCCAGTTTTTCAGTTTTTCATGCCCATCCCCTTAATAAAATTCTTCACCAAAACTATTAGGAGTGATATTTTATATTTATGTGATGCATTTTGCATTTCCAGTGGGGTGAAGACTTATTTCAAGTGTATTGTACTCATTCTCTCTTGAGGGCTGAGAAAGACAGGAAATGTACCTTTAGGTACCAGTAGCTCTGCTCTCTCTAGCAAGCCTCCCTCTAAGAGTGAGTGCTAGAGATTACCAATTTAAATTAATTTTTTTCTTTTGCTCGTTTGATAGGAAAAAAAATTATCTTTGTGTTGATTTGTATTTCTTGCCTTATCAGTGAGGTTAGAAAATTTGCCTGTTTATTCTGCCACTTGTATTTCTTCCTTTATAAATTGCTTATCCTTGTTCTTTGTCCATTTGTCTTTTAAGGTCCTCACTTCTTACTGGTTATGAAATTCTTTATTTGTTAAGAAATAAACAAATACACACACTTTGTTGTGTATGTTGCAAATATTTTACCTAGTATTTTTGTATTTTAACTTTGTTTGCAGTGGTTTTTTGGCATATATAATTTAAAAAATGATTAGAGCTAAATCTAGTAATCATTTCTTTCTATGCTTTCTTTCTTTGTTAAGATTTGAAAGACCTGTACAACCCTAAATTATATAACATTTTCTTTCTTTTGAAACTGTGATGTAGGAGGGAGTAATCAGACAAAGCCTTCATATTGCTTAGTTTAAATAAGTTATAAGGAATTACCTTTGTTGGACTGTGTGATTTTTTATTTATAATGACTCATTTACAGATATCCCATAGATATGATTGGTTTTTTTTACCTCAGGTTGTGGAGGGCCCTTCCCAAGTGAAGTGTCCAGTGTTCTGTGTTCTTAGTTGCTACCATAACACTTCTCCACTGCGGAAGAAGTGGAGAAAGGAGAGTGAGGGATTAGACCTTTCCAATGACACTCTCTTCTCTTCTTCTCTACTTGAAGAGCACTTTTACGTACAGAAATTATAGAAATGCGTAATTATTTGATTTCCAGCTAGTCCACAATAGCAATAATAGTTTTTTTCCCACTGTTCATTGTATAAAATGTCAGCCATGTTTTGAGTTAATTGTGGTTTTAAGGGTAGCCTGGGAACCTGAACAAAAAATGGTTTCAAGTTCAAAACAGGTTACAAATAAACTTTGGAAGCATAGCCCATTTGTAGCTTGTGGTTTGCTGGTCAGTCTTCTTGAGGAGCCATATCTAAGGACCCTGGACCAGGAATGGTCAGTTGATCTTGGATGACTCTAACGAGTCCTTAGTGATTCTGCACAGTAGATTTACAGTAAGACTTGTTTTGTAAGTTCTGTGAGGTGAGAGGCAGTCTAACTGGTGCATAGGTATGCCTCCTGTTTAGGATCTAGAGCAGAAATACCCAGTAGAATTTCCTGCAGTGATGTAAAGTGTGTACCATATTACTGTTCACTTCCTGATCAGAGAAATGTTCTGTATCTTTGCCATCCAATATGGTAGCCACTAGCCACATGTGGCTCTTGAGCACTTGAAATGTGGCTAGCGTGACTGAGGAACTGAATTTTTAGTTACTTCATTTTAATTAATTTAAATTTCAGTTTAAATAGCCACATGTGGCTAGTGGCTCTTATATTGAAAAGCATAGATCTAGAGGTTTATATTGAGTGGAGTACAGTCCTGAGTTTCACTAAATCACAGAATTAACAAGTCAATTTAATGCCTATTAGAGGCTTTCTCCCTTATTATCTGATAAAAAATGTCATGGAATGTGTAGCTCTTACTTGGATCCTGTTTAGAAGAAACCAACTATGAAAAGTTTAAAAGACAGTTTTGAGACAATCTGGGAAATTTGAACCTGGATCAGGCATTAGGTGGTTTTATGGAATTAGTGTTAACTTTGTTAGGTGTGATAATAGCAATGGGTTTGTATTATTAAAACACAACAGTGAAGTTTTCAGATGAAATAATATGATACCTAGGGTTTGCTTTAGAGAAAAAAGTATTTGCCGGCGAGTGGCTGAGACAAGATTGGCCAGTGTTCACAGATCTTTAGCTAGCTGAATGGCATATGATGTTCATTATACTGTTTTTATGCTTTTATATGTGGTGGAATGTTTTCATAATAAACAGTATTGAACTGGGAGAGCTCCTTGTTTGTCATAAAGTTCAGCCGGTTTTCCAAGTTCATTTACTCAGTCATTAAATGGCAGAGTTAGGATTCAGATCTGTCAATTGGCTCTAAGTTCTGTTCACTTTCTATGACATTGCACTGTATCATATTTTGGACACGTGGTTCTTCATCCCACCTGCTCCATGACCCTTGACAAGTTGTCTTGCACATTTCCCTCCCATGTGGATACGGCTAAATTTGGTAGCAGAGCTGGCCACATAGGTCAGCAGAGGGTAGAGCTTTTCATAGCAAGTTGGACCCCAGATTTGAGGGCTGAATATAAAAAGTAGCTTGGGAGCAAAACCAGAGGAGCAATCCAGTAGCAGATTTGAGAGGATAGGAAGAAGCAAGGTCCAAAGAGATCTGGAATGGATAAGATGGGACCAGGTCAAAAGGCTGAGAGCATAATTTATGTAGAAAGTAAGAATGATGACTGCTAATTCTTACTGGGAGACAGCTGCATAACCTGCAAGGGCAGGTTAACTGACTTGGCATATAGCCATATTGACATTATTTATTATGAAATGTATATACCACTATACCTGATCATCTCTATTTATTTAATCTAAAATAATTGTAATAGTATAGAATTTTTATCTGGAAGGTACTGTTGAGGTCATTTAATTCAACCCATTTATTTCTAAGTGTTACCAAATTCATATTGCATTTCCAGCGGGTAGTTGGCATTGAGTTATGTACCATAAAGATTACAAAATTACAGTTATGTATGCTCTCAAGAAGATTTTGAGATGAGTAGATAATAGGTATGATTATTCAAGCAATGCAAATATTTGGTTAAACTGATTATTGATTAAAGTAGAGAAGAATAATTTTATTTATAAAATAAAATTTATTTTATTAATACAACTTATGAATTGTATTTACACTTATATTTCTAATCTCAGGGCTATTGTTGAGCAAGAATTTCTCACATCAATAAATGAACAGCCACATAGTGTACATTTTAATATTATTGCAAGTGTCCATGTTTTACATTTCATACCAGGAATGGGGGCGGGGGGCAGTTCAGCAAACAAACCATTAATGCAGGAATAAATTAGTGAGTGGAATGTTTGTTATACAGTTGCCTCACTAGGACATGAATATTTAAAAGCAAAGTAAAACAAGACATTATTGAATAGCATCATATTGGCATTGTGATAGTTTTCTAATTGTATTTATTTGCACCTTTTATGGACTATTTGAATATTTCTTTTTGAGTTCCATTTCAGAATTATTTAGTTAAAGCCAAGAAAAAATTGTTTCTCCTCCTGTACCCAAACTATTCTATAGTCAAAAGCAATAAGCTCACAAAATCAATTTCTAAGTTTAATGGCAGATATTTGAATTTATTAGGTACTATTAAGTTAGGACTACTATACTCATTTGTTCGTTCATTGATTATTTCTTTATATTTATTCATTAATTTTTTTTTTTTTTTTGGCCACACTGCGCAGTTTATGGGATTTTAGTTCCCGCCCAGGGATTGAACCCGGGCCCTCGGCAGTGAGAGCGTGGAGTCCTAACCACTGGACCACCAGGGAATTCCCTTTATTCATTAATTTAACAAACTTAATATGTGTTCCCATTGAGGATGAAAGTATAAATAAGACATAGCCCCTACCCTCATGCTGCTCACATTTGAGCTGAGTAAACAGTAAGTAACTGTGATTGAGTATGCCGATTGTTATAGTGGTGGTGAATGCAAAGGGCCATGGGAATATTATGGAGGAAAGGATTAGCTAGGAGATGGAATGGGGTTGAGGTACAGACATTTTTCATGGAAAAAACCTTGAAGAATAAATTGAGGTTGATTATATTTCTTGTTACATTAATAATGCCAACTGTGAGAATCAGGTTTTTAAGGATCAATAGGTGTCATCTCTCCTTAGCTCTGAAGGTACTTCTGCTTCCATTTTTCCCTACTGTCTGCTTCAGATGCTTTTTGTACTGCAACCTTTGATCTCTGTCCTATCTGGTTTTATTCTTTGGATCCTGGTTGACATCTGGTCCATTTTAGATTACTGACCTGACTTTCAGCTATCTACTCTTAGTCTGACCTGGCACTCTCAAAGTACTCTGCTTCTGGTAACTGCCCCTCTCCTTGACGTACTGCAGCTTCAAGCGAGAGGAGCTTTGTTCATATGATCTGGCCAGACATTCAGAATCCTACTCCAGCCAAGGACTCCAGTGTCTTCCAGCCAATTTTATTTTTTCTGAGATGGCGTATTAGAAAAAAAGGTCTGAGAAAATGCAGGTGTGATATGGCTCAAGACCAGGGTGCAAGAGGATTGAGAGGGATGTTTGGAAAGGCAAGTGAAGGTTGGACTGTAAGAACCATAAAAAACTTGGATTTGGTGCTTTATTTTTCATACCAAATGGGACCCATAAATGGTTTTCAGGAGGACTGTGACACCATCACATCTATACTTTGGAAAGAATGGTGTCATGACTGGACTATAAAGAGGAGAGATAGCAGTCAGGGAGACCAGTTAAAGGAAAGAGATGATGAAGCCCTGAATTGAGCAAGACAGTAGTGATGGAGAAGAAGAAATCAATCAGAAAAATGTCAGAGATGGGACTAGTAAGATTTGGAAACTAACTGGAAATTGAGCAGGGAAGGAAAGAAAAATATTCAAGATATTTTCCAAATTTTCTGGTATGTGTGATTAGATGGGTTATTTTTTCCTTTGTCATTACAATTGTAATTAATGTAAAAATTAATTACATTTGTAGCTATTTGTTTAATGGCTGTCTTTTCCATTGGACTGAACTCCATGAGGGCAGGGACTTTGTCTTTCTTGCTTATATCCATATTCCCTAGTACTAGACATAGTGTCTGGCTATACTGATACACTCAATAGTTATTGACCAACTGACTAGTTTATTTGTTCAATACAATTTATTGACTACCAGGCACTGTTAAAGATGAATTTTAATACCTTTAACTAAAACATGAAATACATGAGGATGAGGAAGATTAGTGAAAACATAAAGGATTATATTTTGGACGCATTGAATTGAGATGCCATGAACATCTACTTGGAGATTGAATCTATCTAAACTTCAAAAGACCGATCTTAGTAGTAGGCAATTCAGATTTGGGATGAAAGTGAAACCTGAAGCTATGGAATATTTGAGATTAATAGAGTAAGAAAAGTGAGGCATAATAATGGCTGAAGACAGAATTCCAGGGAATACAAATATTTAAGAGATAAGTAGAGAAAGAAGAGTTAATTAAGGCAACTGAGAAGGGTGTCCAGAGTTTTAGGAGAAAAGTCAGGGGATAGTGTTGTCACCAAAGGGAAATGAGGAAAATCTTTCAAGGAGGAGTATGTCTTGGGATATAGTATTTGTGAAATTTGAATCCCTAGAAGAGTTCTTGGAAGTCAGGGCTTCCTGGACTATTCTCTCTCTCTCTCTCTTTTTTTCTGCCTCAGAATTTATGTCTTAACTCTTTAATTTATGGTCAAATTACTTTAAACTGTGGATACTTTCTATTACCTTATAATTGCCTCTATATGAGTATTGTTCAGGCAATACAGCCTTAAGATTGTTGCCTATGAACTGCAAGAGGAAAAGACAAAAATTTAGAAATAAGTTTGTGCTTTTAAATGAAGTGTATGTCCTAAACTAATTTTCTCTTCAAATTTTTATGGTCCATTGCTCCTTTCATTCGAATAAATTTTACTTTTCAGTTGTGATAACACTTTTAAAGCAATTAAAGACAAATGAATCATTATAAATGATTGTTAATGCATAAGGTTATTATTGTAACATTTGTGAATACACTAATGTGTGAGGTAGAATGGGGAAGCTGTTATTCTTTGGTTTGTAAGGCTTTTTGAGTTACTATGAGTTTTATTTTAAACAACAATGAAAATCACAATCTCCCTTTTATTCTCCTGATTTTCTTTGGAAAAACAAATTATTTTAGCAATAGCCTGGGTTCTTTACCATTCAATCAGTCAGAGAGAACTAGAAGAGACAATATAAAAACTTTCTTTGGAAATTAGAAACACTTAAGAATTATTTGGCTGCAGGAATCCACTGCTTATGATATACAAGTGTATGTGCCTATAAAGATCTGTTTTGTATCTCTAAATTTATAAATTGTATGGGATGTTACTCATTTAGTATGACACATTTCCTTATAAATAGACCCCATCAATACTGTACTCTGCTTCCACTAGATGATCACTAAATTTGGGTTGAAAGATTAATTGTTGACAAGATTTAGAAGCTACCTAATGTTTCAAAAATGCTTGACTACGGATGGGGGGGAAGGGTAAGCTGGGACGAAGTGAGAGAGTGGCATGGACATACATACACTACCAAATGTAAGATTGATAATTAGTGGGAAGCAGCCGCATAGCACAGGGAGATCAGCTAGGTGCTTTGTGTCCACCTAGAGGGGTGGGATAGGGAGGGTGGGAGGGAGACGCAAGAGGGAGGAGATATGGGGATATATGTATATGTATAGCTGATTCACTTTGTTATATAGCAGAAACTAACACACCATTGTAAAGCAATTATACTCCAATAAAGATGTTAAAAAAAAAAAGCTTAATATAAAAAAAAAATACTTGACTTGTTGAGATTATATATTGGGTTGGCCAAAAAATTCTTTTGGGTTTTTCTGTACAATCTTACCAAAAACCCGAACCAACTTTTTGGCTAACCCAATACAAAATTGAAACCCTTCTGGTTCTCCAACAATTGTTGCACTTAGTAGAAACTATCCTGGCCATTGGTATTTTTTGGCCAGGTGCCAGGAAAGTCTTCGATAACTTCAGCAGGAAGTTTCAGAGCCTGTGGGATATACATGGGGAAAAAGACACAAAATAAATGGATGGAATATGTATTTAGGAGTAGTCAGGCAGGCAGGGAAAAACTGTAGAAAGAACATTTGCATTTTTGATTTAGGCAAATCTTACCCAAAGTAGGATGAAAGTAACTTAATTAAGGGGGATTATTCTAAACATTTTTTCCTTGGCTTCTTGATATAGAGATTGATTTTGGTAATGGATAAAAGAAGTGACACAAAAGAATCCCTGCATTTACTTTTTCTGTTTGTTTGTTTTGTTTTTATTAGCTTCATCCATTTCCTCTAACGAATCTCACCGTCTTTGTTGATAGCATACTCTCTTTTCCAGGCAACATTTTAATCTCTCATGGCTGAGCAGAAAAGTAAGTACTGGACCCCAAAGGAATGATTGTAATGCAGCCAAGATTTAAGCCAAGAGGCAGTAAGGTGATTTAGAGGTCAAATGGCCTGGATCAGGCTGGAGAGTAGAAGTATTATCTACCCATTTAGGTTTAAAGGGTTCTAATATTTCTGGCAGGAAGATTCATATTTATTACCTTGAATATATTTGAAATCTTAATAACTTGTGCTCATAAGTCTTCAAAGTATTCGTTAAATGAGTGAAATGATAAAATTACATTCTGCAAGATGGGGTTCGGTAACCCTGGACCTAGGAGTAAAGGTTATACCATCCTACAGCCTTTTTCCTTGAGAGGTCACATCACCATTTCTATAGTTAATTCTTCAGATTGGTGTAAAAAGAATTGTTAATTTGGGGGTATCATGGCCATAGATGACTGCAGTCCTCTGATCCTGCTAGCAGGAGACACTGAGAAGGTGACATAGGACATAAATGCCCTCTTCAGGCATTTCCTAATTTGCGTGGGTCCTTTGCAAAGCTGTGAAATAGACTAAGTTTCTTTTGGAAGCTGGACATTTTTGCTTTATTTATGAAGACTGCTTTTTACAATTAGAAGTTGGAGGCAGTGCCTGTACAGCCTAGTCTAACCCTAAACTACTTGTTAAAACAAAAGGAAATGGTTAGATTAAAAATAGATTATCTACTTTTTGTTTTATTCCCCTGATATCTGTGGACCCTTTTTTAGTATATCCAGAAGATGAAATATTTTGGGCATGTTTGTAATAAGTATATTATCAATAAAATATTACTCCTTAAATTTTGGGATTTATTTTGGTAAGAACAGAATTTGAAGCCATCTACTGAGAATTACAATTAGAGTAGGATATAGGAATTAATAACCTGTAATTTAAATATTTTTGTTATTGAAGCCTATCATGCTTTAAAGGGTTTCTTAAACTGATATACCCAATTTGAACACAATCATTACTAATTAAGAAAATTGCTTCTGAGGGTTCAACTTTGGTGTGTCCTTTTCTTAAAGTATCTGTGGATAGTACAGAAAATGCCTGACACCCTCTTTTGGTCTCAAGTCATAATCCTAGTTTGGAAGGGGGCATAAAAGTGAAGAGATAATGCTAAATTATTATCTAAAAGTTATCAGTCACCATGTACCCAGAAAAGACTGAACAGATGAAAAAACGATTAAGCTAAGTTGGGCAAAATGCCCAGAGATACCAACAAATGTAGCTTACTTTAGAAAGGAAGGAAGGAAGGAAGGGAGGGAGGGAGGGAGGGAGGGAGGGAGGGAGGAAGGAAGGAAGGGAGGGAAAGAAAGAAAGAAAAGAAAGAAGAAAGGGAAGAAATAAAATAATAATGAATATATAAAAATTATGCTTAAGAGTCAGGAATTTCCTTTCTTTGATTTAGTTTCTTCTGTCTTAAGGATAATCTATTTTTATAACCCAAAATTCGAATTAAGGAGTGTAATTACACACATGCACACACACACACACACACACACACGAGTAAAGCTATTAAAAAAAATAGCATGAAAGGTCCCAATTGCCTACCAGATAGCCTCATGTTATAGTCTCAGCTCCGAGGTGGTACTGATTCTACCTTCTTGCCCTGTCACTTTAGCCTAATTTTAAAAACCTTGAATTGCCCTTAAATTTTGCAAAATGCAGTGTTTCATCATTAAATATGTTACCTGAAGGATTTTTTATATGCATTTTATTGGATTGAGGAAGATCCCTCTCTTTCTAGTTTGGTGAGTGTTTTAATCATCAATGGGTGTTGAATTTTGCAAATGCTTTTTCTGCATCTATTTGAAAACTGTATGGTTTTTCTCCTTTATTCAGTCATTGTGATGAATTAAACTGATTTTTGAATGTTGAACTAACTTTGCATTCTTGTGATAAACCCCACTTGGTCATGTGTTAACATTTTATATATTGCTAGAATCAGTTTGCTCAAATTTTGTTAAGGACTTTTGTGCTTATGTTCATGAGGGATATTGATTTATAGTTTTCTTGTATTTTCTTTTCTGGTTTTGTTATCAAGGTAATTCTGTCCTAATAAAATGAGTAGGCAAGTGTTTATACCTCTTCTCTTTTTGTAAAGATTTTGGGTAGAATTGGTACTATTTCTTCCTTAAATATTTTATGGAGTTTACCAGTGAAGCCATCTGGGCCTGGAGTTTCTTTTGTGAGAAGGTTTTAAACTATAGCCAATTTCTTTAAAGGTAGAGAGCTACTTAGAGTATTTATTTATATGTTTTGTAGTGAGCTTCAATAACTTGTTCTTTCATGAAATTTATCTATTTCATATGAATTGTAAACTTTTTGGTGTACAGTTCAGAACATTTTCTTGTTATACTTTTAATGTCTGTAGGATCTTTAGTGATAGTACCTTTTCATTTCTGATTTTGATGATTTTTGTTCTTTTTTTCTTGATCAGTTTCACTAGGTGTTCGTGGATTTTATTGATCTTTTCAAAGAATCAGTTTTTTGGTCTATATTTCCTCTGATTTGTCTATTTTCTCTTTTGTTGATTT
This sequence comes from Stenella coeruleoalba, assembly GCF_951394435.1. Lineage (NCBI taxonomy): Eukaryota > Metazoa > Chordata > Mammalia > Artiodactyla > Delphinidae > Stenella > Stenella coeruleoalba. The sequence goes on from NC_137148.1 coordinate 64,904,083, forward strand.
TGCTCTTATCTTTGTTATTTCCTTACTTTTATTTGCTTTGGGTTTACTTTGCTCTTCTAAAGGTTGAAACTTAGGTCATTAATTCTGGACTTTTCTTCTTTTTTAATATGAGCCCCTAGAGCTATAATTTTCCTTCTAAACACTGATTTGGCTGAATCCCACAAACTTTACTTTGTTATATTTTCATAAAGAATGAGGTATTTTATAATAACCTTTGTAAATTTTTTAATCTGACCCATGGATTATTTAGAAGTGTGTTGTTTAATTTCAGAATATTGAGAGTTCTCCTAGATATCTTATTGGCAGTGATTTCTGATTTAATCACATTGTAGTCAGAGATACTCTGTGTGGTTTCAGTCCTTTTAAATGTATTGAGACTTGTATTGCCGAGCGTATAGCCTATCATGGTTAATGTACCATGTGTACTTAAAAAGAATCAATATTTTACAGTTTGGGGGCCATGCTATTCTAAAAATATAAGTTAAATCATAAATCCTCTATGTCTTGACTAAAATTTAGTTTAGTTTTTCTATCAATTGCTGAGAAAGAGGTGCTAAAGTCTCTTACTATGGTTGTGGATTTGTCTATTTCTTCTTTTAATTCTGTCAGTTTTAGGCTCTGTCATTAGGCACATATACACTTATGATTAAAAATGTATATGTGCCTAATGACTTTGTTGAAAAGTTGACTCTTATCATTACAAAGTATCCCTTTTTATCTTCAGTGATATTCTTTATCTTATAGTTTACTTTCTCTGGTACTAATATATGTACCATATATCTACTCTAGCCTACATGTTTATTGTTTACATGATTTATCTTTTTCTACCTAATTATTTTTCTCTTGTAGACAGAGACTGCTTTTGCTTTTTCTTTTAAAAATCCATTCTGATAATCTCCACATTTTTTTTTTTTTTTTTTTTTTGCGGTACACGGGCCTCTCCCGTTGCGGAGCACAGGCTCCGGATGCGCAGGCTCAGAGGCCATGGCTCACGGGCCCAGCCGCTCCGCGGCATGTGGGACCTTCCCGAACCGGGGCACGAACCTGTGTCCCCTGCATCGGCAGGCAGACTCTCAACCACTGAACCACCAGGGAAGCCCAATCTCCACCTTTTAATTGAAGTACTTAGTGCATTAACATGTAATGTAATAGTTAATGTGACTGATTTAAGTCTGACACTTTTTCTGTTATCCCACTTTTGGTTTTTGTTCTTCCGTTTCCTCTTGCCTGCTTTCTTCTGGATGAATTTTTAGAATTTCATTTTAATTTCTCTATTAACTTTTGCAATAAACCTCTTTGCACTATTTTTTGACTTATTATATATTACAGTATACATTCTTAACTTTCTGCAATCTAATTAGAGTTAATGTTATGACACTTCACATAAAATGTAGAAACCTTGCAGTTATATACATCCATTTACCACATCCCTCACTTTATATGTTATCCTGTATGTTATATCTACATACATTATAAACCTCACATGATAGTGTTATAATGTTTTGCTTTAAGCTCTCAGGTATTTTTTAAATATAAGATAAAATTATACTCCTTAATATTTACCCAAATATTTACCATTTCCAGTGCTTTTTATTCATTCCTCAAAACCCGAATTCCCTATGGTATCATTTCTCTTTAGCTTGAAGAATTTCTTTGTCATTTCTGTAGTGTGGTCTGGTGACAGTGAATAGCCTTAGTTTTCCTTTATCAGAAAATATCTTTATTTCACCTATATTCTTAAAGGATATGTTTGCAAGATACAGGTTTCTTTAAAGATGTTGTTTTATTGCCTACAATGTTTCTGATGAGAAATACATGATAATTCTAATTGTTGTTTTCCTGTATGTAGTGTGTTGTTTTTCTCTTGCTACTTTTAATATTTTCTCTTTATTTTTGGTTTTCATCAGTTGATTATAATGTGCCTAGGTGTGGACTTATTTGCATTTATTAGATTGTGATTTTCTAAACTTCTTGAATCAGTAAATTTATTTCTTTCACCAAATTTGGGACATTTTCTGCCACTGTTTCTTCAAATCTCATTTTTCTGCTCAATTCTCTCTCTCAACTATTCTTCTGGTAACCCAGTTTTATATATCTGATGGACAAGCCTCAGATTCTCTGTTCATGTTCTTTCAATTTTTTCCTTTTTAAGACTGCCTGATTTCAATTTGTCTACTGTGTAGTTTAATAACTTTTTCCTCTGTTGTCTCTAGTTTGCTATTAATCTCATCCATTGAATTTTTAATCACAAATATTTTTATTTTTTTAGTTCTGATATTTCCATTTGGTGTTTTTTGTTTGGGTTTTTTTTGTTTTGTTTTTTGCATTTCCTCTTTCTCTCATGAAATATCCTGTCTTTTTAACTAGTATGAGCATATTTTTCTTTACCTTACTGAGTATCTTATAATAGTTTCTTTAAGGTCCTTATTTAGTATTGCTGACATCTGGTTCAACTTTTCTCAGCAGATTGAGTCACATATTCCCTGATCATCCTATGTTGAATAATTCTTGAGTGTATCTTGGATATTTTAACTGTTATGTTTTGGAGGCTCTGGATTTAGTTACATTCTTCCAAAGAGTGTTGATATTTCCTTTTAGCATTCAATTAACTTGGATTCAAACTGCAAACTGCCATGCCTATAGTAGGCTGTGGCTGAGATCTCAGTTCAGTTTTTTACAACTTAGCTCCCAGCTGCTTTCAGTTTGTTCCACACATTCATGCTCAGGAGTCAGCCAGAGACTTAGACTGAGTTTGAACATGGAATTTAAGGTTCTTTTTCTTTATCTCCCTCATTTCTGGGGCTTCCTCCATATTCTCCAGCAGCTGTGGTTGCTCCAGGCTTTTTCTCCCTGTTTCTCTACTCAGAGAGGTGATGGGACTTTTAGCTGACTTCCTTCCGCCAGTTCCTTTGCCACTGCAGCTGCTTCTAGAGAAGAACAGAAAAAAACAAGTCACTTGCTCCAGATGTTGACTCCCCTCAAAAATCTGTCTTCCTTAGTTGAGTCTCCAAAGCCTGCAAATAGGTTTTCCCCCCTGGAATGTATATCTGTTATTTAGAGGAGGATTGGTCTGTTAGGCACTCTTCCGACTTTACCACTTGGGCATCCTCTGCTGTATCACTAAGTCTGAGTCTCTTAGCATCTTCAGTTCCTCCTTCTCAACTGACTCATTCCATTTAACTTCCAGATAAACCCAATTTCAGATTTACATATATATATTTTTAAAGCTCTCACTTTCACATTGGTATCACCTCAAGCTACCTATATGTTATCTTTCTGTTTTTCTATGTCATTTCTTAATAGGGTTATCTATTTTTAATACTTATAGTTCCTCACCACAAGTTTATACCACTCTTTATAGTTTTGCATTTTCTCTTAGTGTGCTTTTGATATTTCTCTCTTAAAAGACATCAGTGATAACTGAACCATCAATTCAAAATTTCTCCTCAGACTATCCTTCATTTCTCTGTAACATTCAAGGCTGTTGACCATGGTCTGCTGGAAGCTTTTCTTTCTGTGACTTACATGTCATTTTCCTTTTTTTTTTTTTAGAAATAGCAGTATAGGCATGTTATTTATATATTTATTTTAAATTTTATTTATTTATTATATTTATTTTTTGGCTGCATTGGGTCTTCAATCCTGTGCGCGGGCTTTCTCTTGTTGCATCGAGCGGGGGCTACTCTTCATTGCGGTGCATGGGCTTCTCATTGTGGTGGCTTCTCTTGTTGCAGAGCATGGGCTGTAGGCATGCGGGCTCAGTAGTTGTGGCTCGCGGGCTCTAGAGCGCAGGCTCAGTAGTTGTGGCACATGGGCTTAGTTGCTCTGTGGCATGTGGGATCTTCCTGGACCAAGGCTTGAACCCATGTTCCCTGCATTGGCAGGCAGATTCTTAACCACTGTGCCACCAGTGAAGCCCCCATATAATTTTCAAATCTTTATTTTTCTTCTTTATCTGTAAAGTTCTCACTGCCAGCTCCCCTCGTCCTCTATCTCTGAAATATGGTATTCCTCAAGATTTTTTCCCGGCCTTGTCTTATTTTTCAATTAGAAATCTCATCTACTACTACTGGAGTTGTTCCAGTTACTCCTTTTATGCTGATGACTCAAATCCAAAGTATATTCAAGCTTTAAAGTTATATACATGGGCAGAATTCTGGCTCTACATCTTACTAATTGTGACCTTAGGCAAGATGTGTAGCCAAGATCTTTAGGACCCACTCTGGGTAAAATACTAATACCATATAGGGTTGCTTATCACATTGGCATGCATAGTTTATAGTATACATATAATTTATGGTTAATGCTCAAATGTTGGTAACAATTATTAAAGCCATTTCTACAGTACCCGTCTCTCTTCAGACTTTTGCCCTACAAATTCAGTGGACTATAGAATCCAGATGTCTTAAATCAGCATCTCCAAAATAGTACCTAGTACTGATGTCCCTTTTACAGTTAATGACACTATCATCTTCTCAGTTATTCAGGCTCAAAACATTGGTATTGTCTAATGGATGGGCTTCATTTTGGCCCCTTCCATTCAACAGTGATTTGCTTAGACAAATAAATACTCTCTTGGACCATCTCTCTTATTTGTTCCCTCTTTCCCACTACTATTTCTAACTATTTTTTAAAAAACCTCTTATGATCTCTCTTGAGGATCATTCTATTTAGAAAGGCTTCTAACTTATCTCACCAGGTCTTTTCTCTCTAATTTCCCATTCATCCTTCAGTTTGTTTCCAGATTATCCTTTTGAAAACAAAGCTCTAATCATATTACTCTACTACATGGATAATCACCATCGTCATCATCTAACATTATTTTCTTATGTGCTAAGCAGTACCCTAAGTGTTTTACATGAACTGTTTCATTTAGCCCTCCCAGCAGCTCCATAAACCAGATATTATCATTATCATCTCTGTTGAACAAATGAGGAAGCTGAACCTTAGAGAGCTTGATTAACTTGTGATGTCACCCAGCTAATAAATGGTGCAATCAAGTTCTAAGCCCAGGCAGAGCAACTCCAAAGTCTTCCTTCTTAATTTGTTAGACTGCACTGCTTCACAACTACTTCCTTATGATCACCAGTGCCTATCAAATATAGTTTAAGTTTGACACTACCTAACACCATACACAAAACTAAACTCCAAATGGATTAAAGACTTAAAGGTAAGACCAGACACTATAAAACTCTTAGAGGAAAACATAGGAAAAACACTCTTTGACATAAACCATACCAAGATCTTTTTTGACCTACCTCCTAGAGTAACAGAAATAAAAACAAAAATAAACAAATGGGACTTAATTAAACTTAAAAGCTTTTGCACAGCAAAGGAAACCATACACAAGACAAAAAGACAAGCCTCAGAATGGGAGAAAATATTTGCAAATGAAACAACAGACAAAGGATTAATCTCCAAAATATACAAACATCTCATGGAGCTCAATATCAAAAAAACAAACAATCCAGTTAAAAAATGGGCAGAAGACCTAAATAGACATTTCACCAAGAAAGACCTACAGATGGCCGAGAGGCACATGAAAAGATGCCCAACATCACTAATTATTAGAGAAATGCAAATCGAAACTATAATGAGGTATCACCTCGCACAAGTCAGAATAGCCATTATTAAAAAATCTAGAAACAATAAATGCTGTAAAGGGTGTGGTGAAAAGGGAACCCTCCTGCACTGTTGATGGGAATGTAAATTGATACAGCCACTATGGAGAACAGTATGGAGGTTCCTTAAAAAACTAAAAATAGAACTACCATATGACCCAGCAATCCTACTACTGGGCATATACCCTGAGAAAACCATAATTCAAAAAGAGACATGTACCACAATGTTCATTGCAGCACTATTTACAATAGCCAGGACATGGAAGCAACCTAAATGTCCATCGACAGATGAATGGATAAAGAAGATGTGGCACATATATACAATGGAATATTACTCAGCCATAAAAAGAAACAAAATTGAGTTATTTGTAGTGAGGTGGATGGACCTAGAGTCTGTCATACAGAGTCAAGTAAGTCAGAAAGAGAAAAACAAATACCGTATGCTAACGCATATATATGGAATCTAAAAAAAAAAAAATGGTACTGATGAACCTTGTTGCAGGGCAGGAATAAAGAGGTAGACATAGAAAATGGACTGGAGGACATGAGTTGGGAGGGCAAAGCTGGGGCAAAGTGAGAGTAGCATCGACATATATACACTACCGAATGTGAAATAGTTAACAAGTGGGAAGCAGCAGCATAGCACAGGGAGATAGGCTCAGTGCCTTGTGATGACCTGGAGGGGTGAGATAGGGAGAATGGGAGGGAGGCTCAAGAGGGAGGGCATGTGGGGACATGTGTATGCATATGGCTGATTCGCTTTGTTGTACAGCAGAAACTAACACAGTGCTGTGAAGCAATTATATTCCAATAAAGATCTATTAAAAATATATATATATATAGTTTAAGTTCTATACTTCAGTCCTCTACAATCTGACTTCAGACTAACAATTCTATCATATATTAAATCTCTCATACAACTATGTTCCAAACAAACAGGGTGACTTGCTAAACTGACCATGAGTTTCATTTTCTTGTACCTTAGATCTTGCCATCTTTTCTGCCTGGAATAACCTATGCCTCATTTCTACCAGTTGGAATCATCCATTATTCAAGCTAAATGACACCTTTTAGGCTGAGACGTCTTGCATCCTTGTAGGATCCAGTTAGGATTGAGGTCTTCATTTGTAATCCCATAAACACTGTTTACTTCTTATGCAGGCATTATAACAGTTTGATGTGTGTTATAGTCACTTGTGGAAATGACTCGTGGGTTTATCTGTCATGTTTTTATTTTTGAATCTACTCAGTATACTGTTTTAGGTATACTAGATGCTCAGTTAATGTTTATTGAATGAATAAAAGTTTGTGATTGTGGACCTCAATAATTAGGATTATTGCTTTGGATTTCTGAAGTATATGAGCTTGAGAGGCAGATATGGAAATTATAAATGTGTTAATTTAAGAAATCACCTTTTTAAAAGGACTGAGACCTTTCTAAATAATCATACTTTAAAATATTTGCCTCTGAGTTGGGTTTTGATTTTCCTGGGGGAGTTTTTGAAGGTGTAAAGTTCTAATATTTTAAATGGGAATTTTAAAACTGTTCACCATGGGTGGACCATGGTAAAGAGAGAGCTCCAAGAATCCCAGTGAATAAAAATACTCACATAGCTGAAAAGTTTTCTAGGAACTATAACTGCCATTCCAAAATAAGCCCAGTTCACAGAGACTTGAACATACAAATATAATAATTGCAAAATTTTATTGTTAAAGAGATTTGGTCAAACATTAGGCTGATATAGTTAGTCATTGAAGATGTTCTAGGACAGAGGAATTTTAAGCCAAAATTTAATAAGTTAAATTTAATAACACCCTATGTTCTAAAGGTGAAGGGAGACTATTCTTGCACAGGGATGGATTAGACAAAGATTCAGATGTAAAATAGAGCTGATGAGTGCAATGGTGGTTATAGAACAGAGGGGTGATGTATTCCTTCTGGGTGTATGGGTTGTGATCTCCTTTTGAATATTGATAAGTGTCTCATCAGATCCCTCAGGCAGTTCTTAAATATTTCAGCCATGTGCATAGTCTCTGTTTTCTTTCTGTCTCTCCTTTATCTTTCTGTATAAAAGTTTTGGGAACTAGATTTTGGCAACAATATAATTGGAGAATAGAAGCATAAAGCTTGTTTGTGTTGTTATTTTGTTTAGTCTTACTTTAGCTTTCACTTTTTATTGATGCTATTGGCTTTTTATCATAATTTGTCTTGTCTCTCTTCTCTCTTCATTTGTCTCCCTTCCTCTTCCTATTTCTTTTCTCTCTTCCCCCCTTTACCCCTATTCTCTTTTTCTCCAATGTTTCTTTTTTTTTTTTTTGCGGTAAGCAGGCCTCTCACTGTTGTGGCCTCTCCCGTTGTGGAGCACAGGCTCCGGACGCATAGTCTCAGCGCCACGGCTCACTGGCCCAGCCGCTCCGTGGCATGTGGGATCTTCCCGGACCGGGGCACGAACCTGTGTCCCCTGCATTGGCAGGCGGACTCTCAACCACTGAGCCACCAGGGAAGCCCCTAATCTAGTTTTTGCTCAGGAATTTATTTAGTGCCTTTTGTTCGAGGAGGTCAACACACTTCTATCTATATTATTTTGTTTATGCTCAGGACAAATCTAAAATCAAACAAAGGCAGAAGGTACCAAAAACCTACATTCCTACAGTTCTTGAGCTACAGTGTGTTTTGGAATTCAGATTTGGGGGATTTTAGAATAGTAGTGTAATTAGGTAAAAGTAGGTTCTGTATTATGTTACATTCCCAGCGTTGTGTGAATGAAGTCGATCTCCAATGGTGAATTCTCTGGCTGATCCATGGGGAGGTGGTAGAGTGGTCTGGTCTGGAGAAGCCTTTTCTGGACCCTCAGATTTCATCATGTTGGGTGTAAGGCTGGGTTTGACCCTTTGTTATTTATTGCTGTAAGTGATTTTCTGTTCACTTTCTTGCAAGAATTGCTTGAGTTAAAAGTTGAAATTCGTGACACAACTTTAAATCCATTTTTTTAAAAAAAGTGAAGTTCATTTATCGAGGAACTGAAATCATTAATTATGTTGTAGCTCCTCACCTTTTTTATGATACACGTATTGCTGTGGGTATAGTGCTCTAAAACATCTGCTCAGTAGTCCGTTATAGCGGTACAAGAATGCTTTTACATGAAGGCAATAAAGTAGCAGATGCTTCTTAATGACAACTTCCCAGTTCATTTAGGAAACAAGTCAGTTCTGGATTTGGTTTTTCCTCCACGTGTGGCACCTGTGCAGGCAAACGATTCTAAAGAGGTTAGAACTGACAAATCAAGTCCCTCTATGTAATTTTTTAGGGTGCTCCAAGTTAGTCTAAAAGCCTTATCTAACAGCACTTTAATGAAATTAGCACTTTCCTTACTATGCAAATAATTCTCTACCATTGTAAGTAACCAGGAAAATACATTAATTCAGTATTACCAGCTTACGCTTCTTTTATTTTATTGTTTGGAAACTTCTGTTGCATCCTGATTTATCATTAGCATTACAAATAGAAAAAGTGGTTGAATGCCTATGCTTGGTAGCAGGGAGAATGGGGGTCCAGCATTTGGAAGTCACATTCCTTCCAGGAGCAATTTCTGTTACCTCAGAGACAAATCGTGAGGCTCTGGTCATGTCCACCTGCCACTTTGCACCATCCTTGTCCTTGGCAGGTTTGGCCTTCTCCTCAGTACAGTAGGCAGTCAGTCCCCTGGGTGTGTTCTGAAGGGTGCCAGGGAAGCCGCCGCTGCTGCCCCTCTTCCCCCATGTCTGGTTCTCCTTTACAGTAACTGCATGGTCAGTGATTCATTTCAAAGGAAACTTCTTTTCAAAGGAAAAGACTCTTGGTAAGATGCACATTTCTAGCCTGTAACATTTACTGTAAATGAGTTTTTCAAGTCCCTTTCCTCTGAAAATCAGAAGGGCTGAATTTGGAAGTCTTGTGCTGAAAGAGGAAGACAAGGGCATGAAAAGCTGGATATAGGGGATGCTAAGGATCAATTTTGTCTTCTTCGTAATTTTTTAACAATGGTCTGGGCCAACGGCATAGTCTTTAAAGTGGATACATGCACCCAGGGGGCTTGCAGAACAATCCATTGAGATGTGGGAAATAATATTAGAGCTACTTTTATACTTTGTTTATTTTTTTAAATGAAGCTTTACTAATATTTAAACATGGACTCACACTGGGTCTTCACGCAGTTCATTTGTCAGAAGACCAGGAGTCCTATATGTTACTCAAGGCATCCGAAAGGGAATGGGGAGCCAGGTGCTAGGAAGGGGCCAACATCGGTGGTTTACTCCTACAGGCTTTTGTTATGTATCACAACTTATTGTGCCCTGCATTTAGTGGGATGATCTCATCCAGTTTTAGTTAACACAACTCCTACTTGTCAGACTAGGGACTTTAAAGATCCCTGCCAAGAAACTTTAATGAACAACAACAACAACAAAATGGCAGAATGTAAAAACGACAATATAATCCGATCTTTCAAAAAAAAATTCTCTCTCCAAATTTGAAGTTAAGACTTCTTGAGATAGGATTTATATTTACTGTTATTAATGATGACCCTCAACCTGTGTGTATGTTGTGCCTAATGATCACATGAAGCTCTCTGTGTTGATTGGCAACTCACTGAAAAGCATCCAGAGCATGAAGACAAACCTCTTAGGACTTGGAGAAATGACTGAAATGCGTGTGTCATGATTTACTAGGCACAGCCAGTGATATATGTCTTCCACGTGGATCTGTGTATCTTTTTTAGCTGTTGCAACCATTAAAATCACCTACCAAAAAAATGGAGAAAAAACTGAAGCCAGACTTTTGAAATGCCATGTCATAATTAAGATTTAAAGCAGAACAAACAAAAAATTCTGTAGCGTATTCAGTCAAATTGCTGTCATCAAAATATTACTGGCAAAAAAACGTGTCTGTACCACTACTAAATAACTGTTTTTCAATAACACTTTATTTACTGTGTTGATTTACACATTTGGAACCCAGGGCTCTTTGTCTATGTGCAGATTAGAACAAGATTCTTTATGAAGAGGAAGGAGGTCACGTCTGGTTCTTCGGAGTCCGTTTTGAATTAAGGCTGTGCCCCTGTGCTGGAGAGAGAGGCAGGACTGCCGGGCAGGCAGGATCTGTGCGTTTGGTGTTTGGGTGTATGGTCATCCAGGACTGGGACCAGGGCTGGGTGCTCAGCAGCACGGGCTCTGAAGCCAGGAGCCCAGTGAAACGCTGGCAACTCTGTGCTCCTTTGCATGTGATTTACATGTGTGACCATTTAGGTGCTAACTTTTGCAATGGGTACTTTAAAATCAACATTTCTGCAATTTTATTTAGCCACAGCCACTGCCCCATAAAGCTGAGGGCAAAATGGGCAAGATGCCCAAAGAGGAGATGAGGGCAAGGGGCCAGTGAAGGTCCTGTGGTGCTCAGAGCAAAGAGCAGAGCGGGACGCCTACTTCTATCAGTGCCCAGATCATCACCTAACTAAAATAATCACTGGGAAAATATTTTTCCCTCATCTTTGTCTTATCCATGAAGGTTTTCAACTTTAATCTTTTAAAATGTACATAGTATATTACACAGAAATACATGTTCATAACTGATCAGAAGGTAAATATACACACATTAAAGATGAATGCTTAAATTTTTTGATTCCAGGAATCACAATCAAAAAAGTTGAGAGACCCCTGATTTATAGGACGGAAATGATAACAGAGAGTTTATGCTCATTCCATTCACTTATTTCGTTTAACAAATATTGATTGAATGCCTACTATTTGCCAGGTACTGTTCAAGATGCTTGGGATACCTTAGTGAATAAGATAGGCAAAAACCATGCCCTCGGGGCACTCACATCCTAAGGGATGTGTGTGTGCCATAGCATAGCCTTTCCCTGACCCCAGACCAGATGAGACCCCAAGATACATTCTTATATTTTTATAGCACTTGCAACACTATAATCAAATAATTGTTTATGGAACGATTTGGTTTTTCCTGCACTCTCCCTCTGGTTATAAGCTCTCTGAGAGCAAAGACTGTGTCTGTTCTATTTCACCACTAACTCTCCAGTGGTGGCACCATGCCTAGCGTATAGTAGATGCTCATTAATGGTTAGTGAAAGAATATTTGCTCTGTCTGCACACACTGTGTACATGTGTACACATGTATGTGAGTTTGCTCAAAGCTGAGAAAGAAAGGCATGGGGCATTCTCAAGCAGAAACTGTTGCTGAGGGCAGGACGTGTAGTGACAGAATGAAGTGTGCAAGGAGAATTTTTAGTGTCTGCAAGAAGGGTTTGTTGGGAAGAAGCTTGGGTGATTAGAGGTGTTCCTAAAAATCTATCTGGGTGGATGATATGGTCATTGGACTAAAAAATAAACCTTGGGGAATGGGGATTAGGATATTAAAAGGGTCAATCCTATATAAAACTGGTTTATATTTGAAAGAGCTGAAACAAAAAAGGTAAAAACCACACATAAAAAATTTATAGATGTGGTAAAATTATGTATACTCTGGGACTCTGTGCATTTTCTCTAGTAGCACTTATTGTGATGATAATTTTAATGATTTGTGTGATTGTTTATCATATCTCTTCCCTTTAGGGCACAATGTCTGCTGTTGTTCTCCCCTCTGTTCCCAGATCCTAGGACAGAGTCTAGAGCAAGGGTTGGCAAACTGTGGCCAGCTTCCTATTTTTGTACAGCTCACAAGCTGAGAACGGTTTTTGCATTTTTATATGGTTGAGAAAGAATAGTGTTTCATGACACACTAAAATTATATGAAATTTAAATTTTAGTGTCCATAAATAACATTTTATTGGAACAAAGCCACAGTCATTAATTTACATATTGTCTAGGCTGCTTTTGTGCTACAGTGGCAAAGTTGAGTGGTTTTGACAGAGACACATGGTTCACAAAGCTTAAAAAATTTACTACCTGGCCCTTTAAGAAAATGTTTGTGGACCCTTGATGTAGAATATAGAAAATACCCTATAGGGTACTCATTTGATGAATGAATAAATAAACTGATCAGTATACCTACTATGTGTCGGATAGTTTTATAGTTTATCTTGTTTAATACACTTTAAACAAGGAGAAAGTGCCTTCATTTAACAAATAAGGAAACTCAGGCTCAGAGGGATTAAGTGGTCTGCTCATCCAGAGAGTGCAGAGTCAGAAACTGAACCCAGGTCTAACTACAAATTCCATGCCCTTTTCCACATTTGACTATACTATGCTTCTCGAAGATCTAGATGTTTTTATCTGAGATTTGAATATACACTTCCACTCCAGTAGAAAGATGAGAACGTTCACTGTGCTCTCATTGCTGCTGCAATAGTATTGTTTAACCACCCCTCAGCCCCTATCTTTGTCCTGGCACAAGCACGAGGTATGCACTTGTGGAATTTTTTAAGGGGTTCTCCTAGTAAAAGAGCCAACAAGCAAACAAATAAAGCCTATTCACATCCACATAATCCAGAGACAGTTTTGAGGAAAGGGAAGGAACTCAGGCTCACTTGTAGAGCAGTTCACAGCTGATTCCTAGACATGATGTTTCTTGTGCACATACCGAGACAGCCCCTCCTGAAATTACTAGTGCTTGCCTTTTGGTCTGTTTATCAAGACCTTATCAGTTTCACTCTTTGGCAATGAAATTTACTCATTTCTGGATTTGAGTGTAGATGTTTATTCATATGCTGAAGGAATCTGCAGTTTATTCATCAAGACAATTAAAAATCTCACTTGTTTAAATTAGGGTAGTGCCATCTCTTACCTTAGAAAATTACTTCAGCCAAACTTCAGCCTGTTGGATTCAATTATCATCATTCTTTGAAGGCTTAGAATTTATCATCCCTTCAGGAAATCTAATGAAACATTCTAAGATAGAAAAAAATAGAAAAAGGGGAAAGTTCACCAAATGGAGACACAGGTCCTCTAATAAGGTTCTTCTTACTACTTATAAAAATACAATAAAATGAAATTAAGGAAGGCCTTAAGATGGAAGTGGGCACACTAAGGTCTATGGACCATAGCTTGTTTTTGTAAATAAAATTTCACTGGAGTATGGCCACCTCTATTTGTGTTTGTCCCAGAACTACTGAGTTCAAAAGCAGAAGTTTGGGAGTGGAGCCCGAGAGTCAAATGTTTAACATCCCCTACTCCCCCAAATCCCATCATCTGTGCAGAGTGAAGGAATCCTGGGCCTGGAGCCTGGGGGCTTAAATTTGTGCTCTGGCTCAGTTTCTTACTTGCTGGGTGACCATGGGCCTTCCTCTAGAGCAGAGGAGCAAATGGCATAATGTACACAAATGTTCTTAGAAAAACTGTGAACTGTTGTAACTGAGGCTGGTCTTTCTTACGTAGCATGCAAAGGGTAACTCTGAATAGAAACACATTTACACTGATTCTGAAGCTCAGAATACTAGGTAAAAGTCTTTCCCTTTTCCTTTACTCAGTCATGATTTGCATAAGGAATCTCTTGTTTTCATATCCCTTATCCTGCTAATTCTTTTGCATTTAACTTCTCAGAAATCTTAAAAAGTAGATGAGAAGAACCTGAGTTTTCGTTTAAAAAGTGCTTCTGAGTCCTTATTTTTTTCTAAGAAAATGATACTTTTTATATATTGTTCTGATGTAAGGACTAATCATCATGGACATATGTTAGGTACCTCTAACCATTATTACTATTCCCTTCTGCCGGGGAACCTGTGTTCTCTGGCACGGAATCTCAGAGGCAGCCTTTTCTGCAGTCCGCCTTGCGCTCAGCTTAGTTGCTAGCTGCCCAACTCTGGGTTCAAGCTGTCTTGCTGTCTCCCGCACAGTCCTAAAGGAAACATGGCCTTCGAAGCACAATGGAGCCAGCAGTAAACATCCAGAAAACTGCCAGATGTGCTTTGGCAGGTTTCTGTGTCCCCTCCCTACTGCCTTGGCCTTGAGCATGCCAGGCTGCATCGGCTTTAATCCCACACAGGAGACAGATTCTTTCTCTCAGTGAGAACCCACATTGGCCATGCGGATGCTAATTCGCTCCCCTCTGATGGAGCTTGGAGAGCAAAGAATGGCACCCCTTTCTTTCCAAAAAAAATCAGGAGTAGTGATAGTGTTACTGGGAAAGGGGGATGCTCACTGAGATGCTATCCTTGGGATCATCTTGGTACCAGTGTCACCCCAGATGCTGTCAGACACACGCCTGCCTGGTGTTGAACTCTCTCTGGCGTACTGGATGCAACATTTACAGTTGCTAAAAGAATGCCATCACTTGCAAAGTTCTTGTGACAATCACGCACTCAAAAGCCACAGAGATCATGAAAAAAAGAGTCATTCTAGGAGTAAAAATAGTGAAAAAACCACCCCACTGTAAAATAATGAGCACGTGAAACAAAACAAAAAGAGCCTGCTTACTTAGAGTCCCACATAGGTTATTTTTATAATTCATTTAAAATGTTTTAATAATTAAAATTCTTCCTTTCTTAAGGAATTAATTTTTCAACGATTTGTCCAAAGGCTTTGTCAGTCTTTAGCACTTCTGAAAATATTAAAAGGATGTTGGCTCAGGAAAATCAAGCAAAGTTTGTTAAACAGTCCATCTTTCCATTAAATGGAAAGATTAGATGGTTATGTGTCCACTCGTGGATGCAGCTAAAGACTGTCCTGAACCAGTACTCTCCCTCTGTCACTCTTTGGCTTCTTGGCTACGATTCTGGCCTGTAACTGTTAGGTTTGAATTAAGAACCTGATTGGTGGAAGATAAACAAATAGAATCTCTTTCCCTCAAGGGACATTATGAATAAATCTCGTTGCTTATGTTTGCTCAGTAATAGTAATAGAGATTTCTAGTCATAGAAAAAAAGTTTTTCTTCCTCCAATTACTTTTCCCTGTAGGCTAAATAGAGATATGGATCTCATTTCCTAAGCACAGTACACTATTTGGGTTTGCTTTCAATAAAATATCTATGAAGTGTCTTTAGCATGATCACTATTTAATGAGATTTAGTTGTAAAGCTTAATTCATATCAGATTTTCTAAATGAGAGATCACTGTCAACTTATTGTTAATTGAATTCAATAAAATCAAGGTTTCTATAATTAATGTGAACTACTTAACCTTCTAGCTCTTTGAATGAATGTAATTTTCTAAACACAGGTATCTTCTCATTTAATGAAATAGCAACATTGTGAGGAAAATAAATGTACATGTGACTCCTTTTTCTATTAACTCTTAATATCAAATTAAATATATCCAAATCCTCTTTAAAACATAATAAAAGAAAAGTAATAAAATATTAACAAACGTACTCAAAATGTTAATAGTAATCTGATGGTGTCTAGAACATCAGTCCAAATTAAGTATATAACAGTTAAGAAAGGGCATTCTCCAGTACAAAGAACAGTGGTTTCAGGATCAGTAGATGTGGGTCATAGGCCTGCCTCTGCCTCTAATTATCTGGGTGACATTGGGTAAACCACTAACCTTTTTGGGCCTTCTTGTTTGGATCAGCAAGGTGAGTGTTGGGCAAGATGGAATGATTGAAGTTCCTTTCACTATTAGAGTTCTGTGATTCTGTATCCTGTAACATGGTAGCAGAAACTTTTGTTGCCTTAAAAAAAAATTTATGAGAACTAAAAATATTCAAAAAATTAGACTGAAAGGTTTAAAGAACCTGCAGACCCATCAATCAACCCCAACAATCATCATTCCGTGGCCAACCGTGCCCCTTCCACATCTCCATCCACTGACACCTCTCCTGTGTTATTGTAAGGCTAATTCCAGACATCAGTCTCTCTTTATCAACGTAATCCCTCTGCCATCTGTACTGTTAGCCCTGAGGTCTTAGATATTGTATTTTGTTTTTAACGAATCTCAAATTGTCTAGCTATTTTTTCCTTTTCATTTTTTAATTGAAATTTTAAAATAAATACAGATTCACAGGCAGTAATAAGAAATAATCAGAAAGATCCCACGTACCCTTTAACCAGTTTACCCCAGTGGTAACATCTTGCAAAATTATAGTGTAATATCACAACCAGGGTATCGGCATTGATACAATCCACTGATCTTATTCAGATTTCCCCATTTTGTTTATACTGATCTCTATGTGTGTGTGTGTGTGTGTGTGTGTGTGTGTGTGTCTGTGTGTGTGTGTTTGGCTGTATACAACTTTATCACATGTGTAGGTTCATGTATCTACCACTGTAGTCAAGATATAGAACAATTCCATCATCACAAGGACTCTTCATGTTATTTTGTAACCATACCCACCTCCTTCTGCCCATCCCCTCAACACTAATCTGTTCTCTGTTCTTCATTTCTAAAATTTTGTCATTTTAAAATGTTATATAAATGGAATTATACAGTCTGTAACCTTTTCAGATTGGCTTTTATCACTCCGTAATTACCGGGAGATTCACTCAGGTGATTGTGTGTATCAACGATTTGCTCTTTTCATTGCCGAGCAGTGTGGGATGATGTACCACAATTTGTTTAACCATGACCTGCTGAGGGACATCTGAACTGTCTCAAATTTTTGGCTATTCTGAATAAAACTACTATGAACATTTGTGTAC
The DNA here is from genome assembly GCF_951394435.1 of Stenella coeruleoalba. NCBI lineage: Eukaryota > Metazoa > Chordata > Mammalia > Artiodactyla > Delphinidae > Stenella > Stenella coeruleoalba. The sequence continues at coordinate 64,921,271 of NC_137148.1, forward strand.
AGGTTTTTCATTTCTCTGGGATAAATGCCCAAGAGTGTAATTGGTGGACTGTATGGTAATTACATGTTTAGTTTTATAAGAAACTGCCATATGGTTTTCCAGAGCGGCTGTACCCTTTTATACTCCAAGCAGCAATGTATGAATGATCTAGTTTCTTTGCATCTTCACCAACATTTGAAGATGTCACTGTTTGTTATTTTAGCTATTCTGATAGATGTGTAGTGATATCTCATTGTAGTTTTAATTTGCATTTCCCTGATGGCTAATGATATCGAATTATTTTTTATATGCCTGTTTGCCATTTGTATATCATCTTTGGTGACCTTTTGCATTTTTACTCCTCCATTTACTTCTTTTCAGAATTTAGGGTCAGAGTAGGCTTGCTGGTAAATCACCTATGATGTTTGTTATAATATACTTAAATGGGAGGAACCAGATGTGCAACTGCTGCAGAAAATATTGCTTACCAGTGTTCTCAGCTCTGTGTTAGAGTCTCTGGGAATACAAAGATGAATAAGACAAGAACCTTGGTCTTTAAGTTCTAAAACCATCTGGCACTTTGGGAAAGGGAAGCAGAAAGTATGTAGAAGTCTGAGATTTCCAAATTGCATGACTTCACAGGATGATATTTGCATGGGCATCATGAAGGTGACCACGAATGATGGAAAGATCCTAGCAGAAACAGTCCAAGAATTCAGTTCATTTAATACGAGTTAAGGATGCAAAAATGTCTTTGCCTGTAGGTGGCTGCTCAGAGCAAGGGGCTGGGTTGACATAGCAGCACTCGCAATTAGAGGACAGGTACTCCAGCCTTCAAATCCTACAAAGTTACTCAGCTGCCAGTGAGAACAGTGACTGGAGTGAAACTTCTAATAGCTCTTGAAGAAGCTTTTTCTGTCCCCTCTCTCTTATTCTGTGGGCCTCCAAACTGTTCCAGAGAATCTGAATCTATGTCTAATTGATCACCAGTTGCAAGAACCTGGTGTCAACCCCAGCACATACCTGAGTGCTTAATTTGAGTTTGGGTGAAGGACAGTCTTTCCAGGAATTTTATCCTCCCTAGCAGGACTGAGTCTCAGGCAGACTATATCTGAAGTTTTGTGCAGAAATTAATGACCGAATTCAATATTTATTTACAAACTGGACAGTGATGGTCTAAGAAGAGAAATAGCTTAATAGAGAAGAATAGGGAATAAATACACACATACACACAAATCTAATTTATGGTAAAAGTGGCATTAAAAATCAATGGGAAAATGATGGTCTATTAGAAATCATTTGGGAAATATTCTTACCTCACACCATACACAAAACAAAATTCAGATGGATTAATGGTCTAAATGTCAATTTAAAAACATGTATGTATGTGAGACAGACAGAGTATGTGTGTGTAGAATAGAGGAGTTTAACATTTTTATATTTTTTAAGGATGAGGTGGGACATAGCAGGAGTCCTTCTAATGAAGATAGATAACTCAGAAGCTGCAAACAGAAAATGTACAGCTTTGACTACATGAAAGTAAAAAAAAAAATTTATGATAATATGTACAAGAAACAAAGTTAAAAAAAACTGAGTGAAAGTGTTTTATACACACATACATACCACAATATACTTGCACACCTTTGTTTTTCTATGGTACAGAGATGTATATATTTCTAGTAATAAGTTATTATTTCTAATATACAAAGAGTTTGTATAATTCAATAAGAAAAAATGGAAATTAAATATCAGAAAAATAGGAAAGGAATAAGAACAGGCACATCACAGAAGAATATAAATTATCAATAAATATATGAGTAGATGTTTACTTTCACTAGTAATCAAGGAACTAGAAACTAAAACAAAAAACTGACATTTAAAAATTCATCAAATAGGCAAAAATTAAAAACAAATAATATTCAGTATTTATGGGAATTGGGAAAGGGCATTCTTTTACATTTTTGCTGGTAATATAAATTGATACAGCCTTTTTCTGAGGACAAATTGGCAGAATCTATTGAAATTTGAAATGTACGTACCCCCTCATACATTAATGTCACCTTTAGGAATCTGCATCATAGAAAAACAGAGGTGTATAAAAATATATGTGCTAAGATATTCATGGCAGCATTAGTTGTAGCAGAAAATTATAATTAACCTAAAATATCTAGCAATATGGAAATGTTTAAAAAATCACACACAAAACTATGGCATAGTCATATATTGGAATGTAGTGAAGTCATTAAAAGAAGGAGCAAAAGCTGCAGCACTGACATGGCAGCACGTGCTAGTATGTTCATGAGTGAATAAATCAAATCAAGGAACATATGTATATATAGCATGACTTAATTGGGGATGCAGAGGTGGCAGGGTAGGTGGATGTATGTGTATAAACGTGTTTGCAGACCAAAAAATAAAAACGACTGGAAAAATACACAATGACCTTTTGAAAATGGTTACAAATCTGAGGTACTGAAGTGCTGGGATGAGGGGAATTTCACTTTTTTTTTTTTTTTAATGTACTTGTGCAGTGTTTGCAGTTATTTTTAATCACAATGATTTAATAACGTTACGAAAGAAAAGAAATTAAAAATGCTAAAGAACCCAATCTTTGACCAAAAAGAAAGAATTTTGGTTAGAAGAATTGCTTTAAAAGAAGATGTATTTATCTTTGCCAATGAAAATTTAAATAAAAAAATAGACAAAACTCTTCCTTGCTATTGTATTAATTTTCTGTATCTGGAATATTTATTTTAGTGGTTTCTCTTTGGTTATTTAATTCATTGTGTTTAATTGATAGTGTTTACTGGAGTTTAGTGAAAATCTATTTTGTAAATATCTTCAACTGTGATTTACCTAGTGTAATATCTCCCCCAGTGAATTGACTGTGAGTGGGGAATTAGTAAAGCAGATAACATCTGGAGAGTAGTATGTGGCTTTACTTATCTCTACAGGAAACCTTATTTCATATTGGTAAAGTTTGAAATCTTTCCTGTAGCTCTTCCCGATTGTTCATTGTTGTTACCATTTTAATGAGAGGTAGAAATGAGCCAAACCAACCTGCTTCTTTCCTTCTACTAAATTAATGTCAAAGGAAATTCTTCAGCCCAAATAAATAAGTGAATGTGGATGGAATCAGATTCTGACTCAACATGTTCCAATTAATTACTTCCAAACGTTAAGATACATTCTTAAGAAACCCCACACATATTAAAAAATCAACCAGTGGAGAATGATTAGGTGAGAAGTGAACTAGCTTAGAACCATCTTTGTTTAAAAAACCTCATTTAAGTTGACATTAATATTTACCATCTACTCTATTATAAATCAAGATTTATTGTAGGAATGTATCAAAGATAACACAATAATAAAGAAAACAGATTCATCTCAGGTTTTGAAATGTACCTAACAAATTCAGCCTCTTGCAAAATAGCTTTCTTATTCAAAATGGAACTGGGAATTGTTCAGCACACAGTGAATCACCTTTTGGCAAGTACAATAGACTCTTTAGGGACATTTCGCAGTATCTTGTTCAATTGTTAGGATGTTTTTAGCTTTCACAGGTAAGGAAGAAGGTAGCTTGTATAGTCATCATCTTGTTGCTAAAATTGTACAGTAAAGATTTTTCAGAGTTGCTGTTGCAATAGATCTTTTTACTTTTTTTTTTTTTCTTCCTGTTTCTTTACCCAGAGCTGCTTTGTCTCTCAAAAACAATCTGGAATTACTTAATGCTGTTTTCTGGTTTTACTATTTACCCAGGACTCAAATGTTAAACATTAATGTGGGAAACTCCCTTTTCCTTACCTCATAGTCCTATATTTATTTAACTGTTATTTTGCAAGAAGAAAACCTCATCTTTCTCTCTCTGTGTTAAAGGACTTCTTTTTATTGACAGACACATTTAGTTTTTGTATTTGCTTTTTTTCAGGAGGCTTTAGAGCCACCCCTGGATGATTTTGAGGTGACGGAGCCCACCACGGCAACCGAAGTGATTAAATATGAGTATCATGTCTTATATTCCTGCAGCTACCAAGTGCCTGTGCTTTACTTTAGGGCAAGCTTTTTAGGTAAGACCATGTTGGAAGCTAAATGTAAATTCATAGCATTTACATATAAGGCAGAAAGCAGATTTGGAAAATTATTCTTGAGAGAAAAAAATAGAGTTAAAAATAAGAAAACTGTGGGTGAGGTAAGGTTTTACCAGTAAATTTTCTCATGCTTTAGAAAGAGTATCAAGACTTCAGAGTGAATGATATCATCCCAGCCTTAAGTCTGATCTTCAGATTCTTGGCCTCCTGCCCAGCGTTGACTAAGCCCCCTGGCCCTTTTTCTTTTCTTTACTTTAAACAAGGAGGAACAACTTAAAGCTACAATGTTTATTTACTTCTAACTTTACAGTAAAAATTTCTTTCAATCTCAAGTGATCCCATTAACTCAAAAGTCCCCATGTCTCCTTCCCCAAGCACAAATTATTATTTCAGGAACTGTTTATCAATCCATTTAAGCTATATTTAAAAATAGCACTAACATTTCCTTCGGCCATCTATACATCTCCAATACCTCAGCTTCCTGCGATGCTGTTACTCAACTCATCCCCCTTGCCAAGAAGGTGGAACACCCTGTCTCCTCTGAGGCCTTGGCTAATAAAGCTTATTTAATGAGCAGCCGCGTGGAGCCCTCACCCTGCAGCGCAGCCGGGACTCCCCCTCTTCATGTCCTGTGACTTAACCGGGTCAACATCTTGAGGCCCCTCCACCCTGGGCTCAGAGACAACCCCAGCCCACCCCTACCCTATCTCTCCTTTTCTGTCTGGACTTAGCAGCATTTTGCATTTTGAACAGGCTTCTAACCTTTTCTGGATAGCTAAGACATCTGAATTTAGCCAGTGATATTTTATTTTTAATTAAAAAGTAGCTTAAGCTGCTTTGGATGTGTATTTGGTAGATTTAATCACTTGCTGCCTTATATTGTTTAATGGTCTCTAATTTTGCAGTGTTGGCGGTTTAACAAGCACTTAGGATTTAAAACACAAGAACAAATTCTCATAGACTCCCTGGTGAGAAGATTTTACTCTGAGGTGCAGCTCCTAAGAACTGACAATTTGGGGTAAATTTTCAACATGGAACATGGGGAGTTGAGGACACTGATAGTTCACCAATTCACAAACTCTTGCTGCAGATTTATCCGTATGATTATTACAGGCCTTTAAAACACTCACTTTATTGTAATTCTATTGGGTTTGGAGCCCAGAGGTTAAAGGAAGTTTCTTGTCAGTGAGCTGTGTTATACTAAAAAGTAGAAGGGGATACATTTATTTACCAGAGGGAAGAAAAATGTCCTTCTAGGTTTTGGTTTGCAAGGGCTCTACCCAGTACCTTCTGGATTCAAAGCCATGTCAAGGCTGCAGGTAGAGGAAATAGGACACTACTTCTTCAATACTGTACTTTCATATAATTAGTATTCACCATAAGCAGTTAATCACCAGAGAAGAGCTCCCAGAGACAAAACAAGTTGTTTAGCTTGTCAGCATTAGGGAATCGGAGGTGCTGAAACATGACTGCTTCTAGCTGGAAGTGGGTCTTGCCGAGGCCGGCGGATGAGCTCATACGTGTACTTTGCTCTTATGTGCCAACAGCTCCCCTTACAGTTCAGCACAGTAATTGTTCCTGCAAATCCAATTATATTTTAATGAAATTTGTATACTTCCTAAGATCTTTTCTTCATGACGGTTTTCTATTTCTTAAAAAAAAAAACAAAAAAAAAACCCTAGCCTTTTTGGATCCTATTTATATATTTTTAAGATGCTCTTCATTTACGTTTTTATAAAGGAAATCAAAATGAGTCATTTATTTTGTGTGGAAGCATTTCTTGTTCTCCACCCTCCCTACTCTGTGTTCTATAGAATGAGCATTAGGAATTTTTTAATTCCGGAATTCACTTAGTGGTTTTCCAGGTACATTAAAATACCACATTTAATTTTTTTAAAGCATACTGAATGTTTTCCTGTGAAGAAACATGAAAAATGGTTCTTTCCTTTATCATAGTCTAATAATTTCTTTTCTCTTTTCTACCTAACTTAACCTAATGAGTATTCTAAAAATGTATCGGCCTTTACTCTGGTGTCAGAATTTTTCCTTCTTTCCCCTCAGTCCATTCCCTCTTTATTTGTTACGTGATTACTCTGGCCCTTCATCTCTTAAACAAATCTCTGTCAGTGTGGTGAATGGATTCCTAACATCTTCCTCTTATTCCAGGTCCAGATTTTTCTTTGTCTCATTCTAAGAGAGTTCCGACCTAGAAAAAGGATGGCTATAAAATTTCTTGCTCAGGGGTCTTTTTTTGTTGCTTCAAAAATAGTTCACTTAGCCTTGTTTTTGACAGATATTTAGGATTTTTTTTTTTTGCATTTGACTCAGTAAAAATTAGTTTCTCTGCTTTGCTCTAAATTTTATTTCAGTACCTCTTTTTTTAGGTAAAGAAAGTGGTAAGTAATTCCCATTTAAATTGACATTACCTTTTCTTTTATCGACTGGCTTAGATGCCAGAGGAAATCTTTATTCTGTTTCTTGAAATGCATATCATTGGACTGTGATTACCTCTTATTCCTTGATATGTCCAGTGTCCACCAGGCCAACTACTGCCTAAGACTCAGCTTACATGCCACTTACTGTTGTCACCCCCATGTCATATCATATCACATTATATTATATATCATGTTGCACAATATCAGAAAAATATTTGTTTACTTGTCCCCTATAAAATGGTAAGCTAGAAGATAGGGGTTTAAGGTAAAAAGAGGGAGGAAGGAAATTAATAGTGAGTACTTACAATCTACAAAGTTATCAACTTTATTCATAGCTCTGTGTGTGTGTGTGTAATACATATATGACATATGTATTCTTTGTCTTACTCATTTTTTTTTTTTTTTTTTTTTTTTTTTGCTGTACGCGGGCCTCTCGCTGCTGTGGCCTCTCCCGTTGCGGAGCACAGGCTCCAGACGCGCAGGCTCAGTGGCCAGCCATGGCTCACGGGCCCAGCCACTCCGCGGCATGTGGGATCCTCCCGGACCGGGCACGAACCCGTGTCCCCTGCATCGGCAGGCGGACCCTCAACCACTGCGCCACCAGGGAAGCCCTGTCTTACTCATTTTTATACCCACAGTATCAACAAGTATTTATTGAATGAAACAGTGAGCAGGAATTTCTAACCATTTTTGCATATAGCCCAAAGATGGAAATATAGCCATCTTTGCATATAGCCCTTGTGATGGTGCCTTATTTGAACTTTTCTGATGAGTTATATGGAAGGGAGTAATGCTGTTGTCTCCAGGAAACTCAGAACCTAAACCATCTATATATCTTTACTCTTTAGTCTGGTGCTTCCCAGAGACAACAGGAATGCTTGACTAAGGAAAATAGAAAGTCCTGAGGACTCAAAGGTGAGCATCTAAGCTAGGTGGGCAGCCCTTCCACTTCTATAAACACATATTTTTATTTGATCCTTGAAGGCAGACAGCTAAGGTGAGACAGCATTCTGTTTCTGGGCATACGCAGAAACATTTCTACTACTTGGCCATACGGGAACTCCGTTCCCTAGGGTTTAACATGAATTTAAGAGAAGAAATAAGTCCTTCCCAGCACTCTTTTTTCCCTAACCACTCTTGCCATTTTAGGTTTAGGAGAGGTGGTGGGGCACGCTTAATACCATTTGCTACCCAGCAGTGGGTGAGAGGTGATTGCACTTCTCTCAAGTACTAATAAATAGCCTACATTCAGACAGTGCTCTGTAGTCTATGAAGTCCATTCTCACAAAGCACTCTTGTCTTCAAGGGCCCACCTTTTTTTCTCCCCCACTATTATTTTTTAAAATAAATTTATTTATTTATTTATTTTTGGCTGCGTTGGGTCTTCGTTGCTGCATGTGGGCTTTTTTTTAGCTGCGTAGAGTGGGGGCTACTCTTCGTTGCGGTGCTCGGGCTTCTCATTGCGGTGGCTTCTCTTGTTGCGGAGCACAGGCTCTAGGTGCGCGGGCTCAGTAGTTGTGGCGAACGGGCTTAGTTGCTCCGCAGCATGTGGGATCTTCCCAGACCAGGGCTCAAACCCGTGTGCCCTGCATTGGCAGGTGGATTCTTAACTACTGCGCCACCAGGGAAGCCCTCCCCCAGCTATTTTTGAAGCACACCGCGTTAAAGAATTATTTGTAGTGTGCGAAAGGCTTCTAACTGCTGCTCATCATTCCAGCACCTTTTTATGTCCCAGTGTTCCCTTTTGAGGGCTTGACTTGGTCAAAAGCTGATGGTAAGTGTTAGAAATGTGGTGTAAACCTTAGAAATATACATAATGGCTTTGGGCTTCACCAGACTCCTAAGCTTACCTAGTTTTACCTTTCATTACAACTAGAGATTTCTATATTTATTTCAGCTTGAATTCTGATTAATTTCTTCCCTGTCTCTCTTCCTTTCCTTTGTTTGCAATCTCTATTGAAAAATAGGCCAAGTGGTTCTTCTCATTTTCAAAATATTTAATTCTTTGGTGCTGACATATGGGTTCTTCTTGGGAACGGTTCTGACATATTTCTTTAATTAGTTAGAAGGGCTGCTTTTGAATAGGGAAGGAAACAACATTTCTTCCATTCAGCAACTGAATGTCTGTTCTTTCTGGAGATCCATTCTATTATTGGCCCAGGGAGTAAGAGTATAGAATTAAAGATGTAACCCAGATATTTAACGTAGAAGATTTATCCACTTGTTATATGCTTGAGTGATGCTCATGGAGAAACAGGGCAAGAGAAATAGCCAGAGAATAATTCCTTCTTAAAGGCAGCATGACCAAACCAAGATAAAGCCCAGCTCAAAGGAAGAATAATGAAAAGGTTGGAATTAGAATAGTATATACATCATCAGGGAGGAGGAGGAAGAGGCTTGTCCCTGGTGTGGAACAGGAGGGAGTCTTTGGACCATATAGAAGTAAATGACAGGAAAACAGGAAAGATGGGGGTTGGAGGAAGTTGGAGAATAAAAGTAAAATATTCATAGCTCTGCCCAACAATTTTCAAGGGAACATAACAGGTTGGCTTTTCTGAAGAGACTGGGAAAAGCACTGGATAAGGGGGAGACAGGTGAGTGCCAAGCTGTAGGGCTGGAAAGCATGGCGTATTTGGGGAACAATGAGAGGCTGGTTTGAGGAAAACCTCTATTCCAAATTGTAGAAGAAATGGTTGGAAAGATATGTTGAGGTAAAATTATGGAAGAGATAATGGATGGGATGGGGTTGGAGGATATAATGAAAGGGTGAAAGAGGTTGAGCAAAAGTGAATGGGATCAAAGGAGGGGTTTTCTAGAGCAGGAAGTATGACCGAGTAGAGCAGAGAGAGAATTGATGAAGGATGAGAAAAAATTATGAAGAGTGAAATTTAGGAAAAGGAATTTGGCTTTTTTTGGTATAGTTGTTAGAAATATTTAAAAAAAAATTTTAATAGTCTCTTAGAATGAACTGGAAGGAACATATTTTCAGGGAAAATAGAGTGAGAGTGAAGGCTGCCTGTTGAACAGGAAAGAAAGGTGGATTAGAGGGGTACTTAGAGATTAAAGCAAAAATGATTCTAGTTAATTATTATAATGACCAGGAAACAGAAAATGACTTGGCAGACAATTTAGTCTTATTTGGTAGTAGAGAAGCTTTAAGGAAGTTTGTATATGCCACTTATATTTAAATAAACCATAGGTCTAGCCAAAGTCATAATAATGCAATGGAACATGAATTTTAGTGCATTAAAAAGAGATTCTAGGGGTTGAAATGAAATTTGAAGAGCAAACAGTGAAAATTATTAATAAAAATAATGAAAAATTATTTAACTAATATAAATATATTCAAACGGAAAAGTTTAAATAATAGAGGGAATTTAATGAGAATTATTTGTTGAACCAGGTAAATGTTTGAAACATTATGGGGAATTAGGGTACAAGTAGGATGCTGGGTTAGAACACATGATGGGGATAGAATCCTATTGAAAAGTCAAACCCTAATTTTAAAATGTATTAAAGAAAAGGTGCAACAAAACTACAGGGACACCTAATTAGCTAAAAGGTTTATTCAAACCTGTGTTAGTACAAAGCATCACATACACAAAAAGCAACAGATTTTACATGAATTCAGAGGACAGGAAGAGGACATGAAAAGGCAGACAAATTTATTTTCTTACCAATAAGGGACTATACTTTAGCTTTCCTGAACAAAAAAATGTGTTGTGGACCATAAAGAAGAAACATTTCTTTGCTTACTCTTGACAAAACAAGCCCTGTTTGAAACATCCATTAAAACGTACATGAGTGCCCACTGTGTGCACAGCACAAAAACTCATTAGCCTATTTTAAAAATATGCTGAGGAAAATCACTGAGTAACTGGAGACTAGTATATTGGTTTTCTCCTCCTTTAAAGTCACCAAAGCAGAGTTCGTTAAGTCCATATATTAGGTGCTGTGCTGAGAAGGTGATCATGGGAAGGAGATCAAGTTGGATGGATAGTCAGGGTGCTGCTGCAGGTGTTAACAGGTCCATGTTCTGTGGGGTACTGAGATTGGAAGAAAGCCAGGAGTCCAAAATGCTGAGTACTGGTGTGCCAGAGCAAGAGGTTGGAATCCAAACCTCAGAACACTTTGGGTAGGATTGAAAGTAGAGTGCATTCTGCTTTAGAACCAGCAGACCTAATGTAGATATTCATCTGGTGATGTGGTCTTCGGAGTTCTGATGAATAGCTGTATCTCAGAGTTGGTGTCTCGGGTACCTTGTAGACCCAGTTTTGCTTCCCTTGGGACATTTTCTGATTCAGAGATTCTTCAAGAAGGTCTTGTGTGTACTTCTACTAGGTTAAGTGTTTAATTTAAATGAGAGGATATAGCATCACCTGCATTATTGTAAGTTCTTAACACAGTTTGTGGACAGTTTAAGGTGACCCCCAAATTACTCCTCTTTGTGCTGTTGGGCATATTTCTCATAAAGATGGATTGCAACATACATAAGCTTTCTCATGTAACTGAAAGATGTCTTACATTTATTTTCCACTCAAAATTACTAGACAAATATATGACATTTAAAACATTGGGGATGATAATTTTGAAAATTGATAAATATTAAGCAAGACTTACAAACCATTTATCTGGGGTGTATTAGTTAGGTTAGCATATACTTAGTTGCAAATAATTGAACCTTCCCATGATAAGCAGAAAAGGATTTATTGGAAGGGTAGATTGTAGAGTCAACTGAAGGCAAAAGTGTTAAGATGTCTGCCTCTCTTTGGCTTTAGTGGTATGGAATGGGGTTCTGCCTACCACTTATTTTGGAATTTATCTCCCAAGTAGGAACTATGTTGGGATGCTGAAAAATCAAATATTCACTCTATCTTCATCTACTTAACACTATAGATTTATATGAGTGTTTTACATAAATGAAAAGCTTTTAATCAATGAATTTTTAATCATGATTGTTCAGTCTTTATTCTTAGTAATAATTGTGCTAATTGCTCTAGAAATAATATTGAACATCCATCTATCCAAGCATTGGAAAATATTTATGCACAAGACATGAAAATGTTTCTGGAATGCATAGATGAATAAAGGAATCAGAGATGATTGATGCCCTCAAGGAGCTTACAGTCTACTGAGGGAAACAAGACAGGTTTGAAATTCACTGTAACAAGTAGAATATGTTAAGGGCCATAAGAGAGGTAAAAATTGTCACCAGGCAGAGAATAGGTTAGTGGTTGACAGAGGTTGAGTGGGTGGGTGGGGGCGGGGGTGGGAGAAATGAGTACATGTTGGCTAAAGGGTACAGATTTTCAGATATAAGATGAATAAGTTCTGGGAGTCTAATGTACAGCATGGTGACTACAGTTAACAATACTGTATTTATACTTGAGAGTTACTAAGAGAGTACATTTTAAATGTTCTAACCACATTAACACATATATACACACACAAATGGTAAATATGTGAGGGGATGGATGTGTTAACTAACTTTATCGTGGTAACCATTTCCCAGTATATACATATATCAAATCATCATATTGTACACCTTAAACTTACACAATGCTATGAATCCATTATATCTCAATAAAGCTGGGGGGAAAATTACCCCCAGGCCTCAGAGGGCAGAGATTACCTTGAGCTGGAGGGATCAAGAGAGGCCCTGGTTGGACTTGGGATTTGTCCATGCATTGATGAGGGAAAGGGCAGGCCTGGCCTACTAAGAAACCTAGGAAAGGCAAAATTCTAGATACTCCTAGGTTAGGCAATGCTGGTAGAGACTACTAGTGACAACAAAAACAACACCACAGGGGCTTCCCTGGTGGCGCAGTGGTTGAGAGTCCGCCTGCTGATGCTGGGGACACGGGTTCGTGCCCCGGTCCGGGAAGATCCCACATGCCGCGGAGCGGCTGGGCCTGTGAGCCATGGCCGCTGAGCCTGCGCGTCCGGAGCCTGTGCTCCGCAACGGGAGAGGCCACAACAGTGAGAGGCCCACGTACCGCAAAAAAAAAAAAAACCCAACAACACCACAACTAATATGTGTGCATCACTTTATAGTTTACAAAGAGCTCCTGGGTACTGGTCAGAATGCAGAGTCTGGAGCTGGAATGCCTTGGTTCTGATTCCTCACTCTGCTAATTACTATGTGACCTTGTGGAAGTTACTGAACTTTTTGTTTCCTTTCTTTCATCATCTAAAAAATGAGATAATAATAATAATACCTACTTTATAGAGTTTTAAGATTTGTGAGCTAATACATAAAGTGGGGCTTGGCATGTAGTACCTTCCAGTAATGCTGGCTGAGTTCTGTGTCTTGGCCCTCACAATAACACTGTAAGATAGGAACTGTTACTCTCCTCAAGTACAGTCATACAAACTGAGTGCTCAGCGGGGTTAAATGGTTTATTTATTCAAGGCTACATAGAAAACTATGGAGTTAAGACAAACTCTTTAGCCTTTTTATTTTACTGCGCAATGCAGTAACCAAAATTTAAGAAACATTAAAGAGAAGTTGCCATAATCTATACTTTTGGAATTTTCATTCAGGTTTCTTGAGGTTAATACTCAAAATGCAAAAAATGTATGTAGGAATAAATAAAAATTACAGAATTAGCCAGCGTAGTAGCTGATGTGAATGTACATGAACAATTAACACTCATTTCATATCACAATATAATTTTCTCACTGAAGCAAAAATGAATTTTCCCGTTTGATGGAGCATCATCTCTGCCTTACTGTGGAGCGTGACATGAATTTTTATAGACTTCAAAGCTCCCTTGAAGACAATATATTGAGTAATGACATATTTCATTGTGAAAAATCCACCCTTTCCTTTTTATTTCTAGTGACCACATTCAGAACATTATTCTTACATTTACTCTAAATAATTTATACTCTCGCTAATCTTCTTTTTAGGAGTTATGAAATTTTAGTGAAAGCATGCACCGCAGGTTAAAGGTGACTTCAGCATGCTTGCACTAGCGTTAGGTAGTGCTAGTGAAATATCTCATGCTGTTATTTGATTCATGAAAACTAATAGCCCTGAGAAATTTAATTTAGAAAGCTGAACATTTTGAGTAATATATAGATTACTTGACATGTAGGTTATTATTCAATTGAGAGATTTTATATGAAAATGTTAAATTAAATGCTACTGGCAGTTGCTAAAGATTGTACTTTTTAATTATTCTATTTTTCATCCAATGTCTCTGCCTCTTTTGTCATTGACATTTTATTATAGGTTGCTGGGAGAATATTCCTTTAGCTCAAATGTGTATTATCATTCCAGGTGATAGAAGCACATAGTAGGCACTCAATAAACACTTGTGAAACAAATGACCTTAATTTACCATGCTCACTTTGTAGGTTGCTGCTGAAATTATTTCAGCTTCTACTTCTGTTTTTCAAGTATGCAAGGGATTTTACTGAGCTTCTCAGCTTCAGTGTGATTAATGAGATTTCTAAGCATGTTGAAATTGGTGCTATCGAATATCTTAGGTCTGAAACTAGGGAGTTGTTGATTGAGTATGCTTATGTCTCCTCTGACTGAGGCCAGACGGAAAAAATAGACCCTATAAACAGGGCTTAAAGTTCTTGATTGAAGATAACTTCAGCTGAACATGAAGGCACAAAATAATGTTTCATGAGTTTAACCAAGTATTTGTTTATGTCCACATTTTAATTTAATTTTTATTAATTTTTATTGGAGTATAGTTGCTTTACAATGTTGTGTTAGCTCCTACTGCACAGCAAAATGAATCAGCCATACATATGCATATATACCCTGCCCTGTGGATTTCCCTCCCGTTTAGGACACCACAGTGCATTAAGCAGAGTTCCTGTGCTTTACTGTATGTTCCCATCAGTTGTATTTTATGTATTTTATACATAGTATCAATAGTGTATATCCACATTTTAATTTTAAGTTTTGGGTCTTCAGTTTTCATAAATAGATAGATAGATTCAAAATCACAAAATTCTTCATGTTTCTGCCATATTTAAGGTTTTATGATGTGATATAAAAAATATATTTGACTATCTCATTTCAGTGATTTCAGTGGGATATGTGAAGCCTCCATTTTGCTTTTGTAATACAGTCATATTTGAATATATTTTGCATGTCAATTGAATATGTCATGGTTTTGAAGATATTGCTGATCAGGTCAGCATTTTTTGTCTTTGAATACAAGATCACAGAACTAACTTTTGTATGTTTTTGCTCTTGAAGGTGTGAGCTATGACTAGGCAAACCGGTGATGAGGGCTTAGGGAAAAGAATCCACATCATACTTCATTAAATCATTATTGTCATATCTGTATGTGAGAGACAAAGCTATATTACCCAGATCTTCCGTAGTGTAAATGGTTGGCAGAAACTGGAGAGACTGACACTCTTGTCAAAGTAACTTGTGCAAGCACTCATTTGATCATCATTAATATGTGTGTTTTTAAACAGTTTTCTAAACACATTAGAGAATCCATTCACTTAAATCCATCCATTCACTTAAAAAACACTCTTCTCTTTGTAGCAAGCAGGTAGCACTCTTATAGACATACATAAAAGAGTATCATGCATCTTTCTATGTTTTGAACTTATTTTTTATTCCTTGTGATTGTCTCTTATTCTGAGCTAACCAGGTCATTTTTTAATTCTTATATTTAAGGTGTTAAATTTTTTTCTCTAAATTACGTGTTGCCTGAAAACTTATGACACATACCCTTAATTCTAGCGTCAAATCTGATGAAAATATCCTATAACATTTGTTTTGGGTCTCTCCACATTGTTGCTAGGCTGCTGATTATTGCATTTTGTATGAATGTTTCCAGCAGGGTGTGCAGGGTTTTGACAGTGGTAATAGCCAAACCATTTACTCCATCCTTAGATCTTTAGCTGAAATATTTTAAGGAATAAAATTGAGATCATTACTGATTACCAGATTTTAAACCCAGCTTTCTTCTCTAGGTATGCAAAGCCTTTCCCTGTCTTAGAGGAAATAAAGTTAAGGAAAGCATCCTTTCACTTATCATTTATTCAGTAAATATATATAAAGCATTTACAGTGTGTGAGTGAGGCTTAGAACTGCACAGCAGGGCTGCTGTGGTGAAAGGACAGATGCAGTCTTCACCCTCAGAGGCAGCACGGAATAGCAGGAGGAGCACTGAACTGTGAGTCCTGAGATTCCAGCTCCAGTGCAGTCATGAGCTGGTGCCATGATTTTGGCAGATGTATATTTCCCAAGACCTTGGTTGCCTTATCTATAAAATTAGTAATTGTACCAGCTATAATATTTTATTATCCTACAACTTGATTTCTTTTAACTTTGACACCTGAAAATTATTTTAAAAGCATGTCACCTTTTAATAATTTGATTATTTGGTTTGCTATTTGACACTGACGTCCCTAAGATGCTATTCCCCTCTTCCAACATCAATACACACACACACACACACACACACACACACACACACACACACACACACACGTACGTGTATGTGCATATTTTGAAGATGTGTAGTGCTTGAGATTAAAGTTTGGCCCTATTCTGTAAATGTGTTCAGAAAATAATATAACACAGATATTGAAGGCAGCTTGTTTTAAACTTGTAGCTAAACATGACATTCAAATGTTAATTGGATGAATAAATCTTGTTCATTTTACAGACATGGAAATGTCAATGGAATAAAACAATTTATCACAAGATAATGGTTTCCTGCCACCAGATAAATGCCAAGATGAAGATACTTATTGAAAATGTATCAAAATATTCTATTGCTATTTATTGAAAATAAAGGTTGAGAAAAGTTCAACTTTTCAGGTCAAACATGAGAAATGCCCTGCCTATGGTATTAGTATATTACTGTATCAAACACAATGTGCGTGGTATAGCAACGTGAGAAAATTCTAAGAAATAATGGTCTATAAATGAACCTTTTAGCTTTAAGGTATGAGAATTACTGGAATGGTGCAATGGGGGCTAGGAGGAGATACCTAATATATATTGAACTCTTGTTATGTACGTGACACAGTCCTGGTGTGTTCACTGATATAAACTGTTCACAAGAGCAGGATTTTTTTTTTTTTTGGCTGCGTCGGTCTCTCTTAGTTGCGGCACGTGGGCATAGTTGCCCTGCGGCATGTGGGATCTTAGTTTCCTGATGAGGGATCGAACCCGCGTCCCTTGCATTGGAAGGCAGATTCTTAACCCCTGGACCACCAGGGGAGTCCCAGGAACACGATTTGAAAAGGATTATTATCCTCATTTTTTCAGGTAAAGTTAAAAGCAAAATAGTAAATCAACTATATTTCAATTAAAAAAAAAAAAAGAAGCAAAATACCTTGCAGTCACGTACAGGATAAGTGCCAATACTAGGATTCACACTCAGCCCGGACTTCAAATTTCGTGCTCTTCTCCTACACCCCACATCTTTACTTGTACTCCATAAGTCTGAATGCAATACCTTTTGGTTTGGGGGGCTTTTGAGTAGATTATTTCTCCAAGTTTTGTTGTACCTGATGACCAAATACTTCTTTGGATCTAATATGCTGATGAGTCTTTTTTAAATGACGTTGCCTACTTACCTAAAGAAAAGAGCACACCCATAGGTCTTGAGGACTTGGTTAGCTCTAAATGGGCCAAGTAGCACTAAATTCTAATTTAAGACCACCTTCTTTTCAACAGTGTGTGGTTTTAAAGTCCTTAGGTAATTCCCTCTTTCTGCTTTCTTTTCTGAACCTAGATGTCTATTTCTCCACTTTACTTACCTTGTGTCATAGTATTCTACGTAAAATACATTATTTGGGTGATTACGAATATAGGTGAATAATCGAAGTTGCTCAAAGAAAAGGAGGTTTATTGTTCACTAAAGCTCTTACTGATCTCTTCATGCCAAGTCCTTCTCAAGTCCCTCCACCCCTAAGATCCCTTCTCCACCTGCCACAAACAGTGGGTGTTAATGTCTCCCTCCTCTGGACTCTCAGAGAACTGCAGCTTTCCTCTGGCATTGACCATTCTACCTAGGATTTTAGTATCAATATTTACTGATATGCTTGTCATAATTTCCCTAGTAAGGAAATACTCCTTACTAGGAGAAACTGTGTGCTTTCCTCCTCTCTATTCCCCATGGTACCCAACAGAGTTATTTGAACATTACAGATATTCAGCCAACAAAATGGTGAAAGATGCATGTGTATGGTCTCTGATTTAAGGATTAGAGGAAGTATTAAGACTTCAGAGGTATCTATAGTACACCCTTGTGAATATCTGAATCTACCTGGTCCTTTGCCGATGCTTCTATTTATCAGTTCTCTAAAACACGTTTGGATCTTATTTATTTTGTAAAAATTCCTAGAGGCAATAAATGAGCAGATAATTTAACTGTTAGATGGTTACAAAGGGGACAAGATTGAATGTTTACATTTCCCTCAGGAAGAAAATAGTAATTCATATAGCACTCTTTTGGTATATAAATAGTGTGTGTACTAGTAAAGATTTTTTTAAAATCATAATATTCTTTCAGTAGTTTTAGACAGACATCAAGCACCATTGTGTCAAATGGATTACTAACTGGCAGTCTTTACCATGCACTTTCACAGATGGAAGCCCTTTAGCTCTGAAGGACATATGGGAAGGAGTTCATGAGTGCTATAAGACTCGGCTGCTGCATGGACCGTGGGACACTATTACCCAACAGGTTAGAGAGTATTTTCATTGTATTACATGTGATTCTTTCCCTCTGCTCGTCTTTTCTTCTAGTTCTCTCTCCTACTTTTTTTTTTCCTGTTTCACTCCTCTACTTCCTTACAGATTTCAGTTCAAAGACAGTTTCCTTTAATACATCTTCCCAGATCCAGGCTTGGTTTAGCCTATCTGTTATAAGCCCTCATAGCACCCTGTAATTTTCCTTCATAGTGCATCTTACAGGTTTAAATTATCGATTTGGATTTTTTGAAAAAAATTTAATGTCTGTCTTTTCCATTATACTGTGTACTCCCATGTGGGCAGACCCTGGTTTTTTTTTTCACTCTTCACTGTATACCCAGCACCAGCACAGTATTTATCATACAGTAGGTATTCAATAAAAATGTATTAAGTAAATGAGAATAGAAACAAAGTTGGCATATACACCAAGAAATAGATGATTTAGCTTGTGTCACCTATAATGCTTCAGAATTTTACTAATAAGTGCATTTGCAAAACAATTAACTTTTGATTAATAATAAATTTGCAATAGTGATCTGAAAAAGTTGAGAAAATAGATCTAAAAAGTAGATACAAAAAATAGATTTGCGGGCTTCCCTGGTGGCGCAGTGGTTGAGAGTCCACCTGCCGATGTAGGGGATGCGGGTTCGTGCCCCGGTCAGGGAGGATCCCACATGCCGCGGAGCGGCTGGGCTCGTGAGCCATGGCCACTGGGCCTGCGCGTCCGGAGCCTGTGCTCCGCAATGGGAGAGGCCACAGCAGTTAGAGGCCTGCGTACTGCAAAAAAAAAAAAAAAAAAAAATAGATTTGCAAAAGTAAAGAAAAATAGATTTGTCAATCATATAAGTCATTATTACTGCCCTGCTAAAATCAGTAGTTAATTATTTTAGAAATTTAAAAATACTCATCACCTTTCAACCAATCATGTTCTCTTTAAAAATAATTTTTACTTATATCAAAAATCTTATTTTTTTCCCAGCCTCTGTTAAGTTTAATCAAAGCTTCCTTTAAAAATAACTTTATCGGGCTTCCGTGGTGGCGCAGTGGTTGAGAGTCCGCCTGCCGATGCAGGGAACACGGGTTCGTGCCCCGGTCTGGGAAGATCCCACATGCCGCGGAGCGGCTGGGCCTGTGAGCCATGGCCGCTGAGCCTGCGCGTCCGGAGCCTGTGCTCCGCACCGGGAGAGGCCACAACAGTGAGAGGCCTGCGTACAGCAAAAGAAAAAAATAATAATAATAACTTTATCAGCCACCAATAGAATTTTTTTTTTTTTTTTTTTTCGGTACGTGGGCCTCTCACTGTTGTGTCCTCTCCCATTGTGGAGCACAGGCTCCGGACGCGCAGGCTCAGTGGCCATGGCTCACGGGCCCAGCCGCTGCGCGGCGTGTGGGATCCTCCCGGACCATGGCATGAACCCATGTCCCCTGCATCGGCAGACAGACTCTCAACCACTGCGCCACCAGGGAAGCCCTCAGCCATTAGAATTTTTATGCCCTCTTACGTGTTTGATCACAATAATGACAGTTTACCTCCCAATCAACTTAAGAATCCTTAGCATCTCATAAGTAGTTCTTTGGCAATGACTGCAAATGACCATTTTCTAGGTTTTAATTGAGGACAAAACTAGTTTTTAAGTATATGAATCACACTGCCCCTCAAATTAATCCTTTTCTTTCTCTTCCTACTGTCACCTTCCTAGTTCAAGCCCTGTTGCCTCATCTGGAACAATTAGTAAAACCTCCTACTTTGGTCTTCTGCTCCTTTCCTCCCTGCTCCTTCCTTCTAGTCAATTTTTCCTAACAATGCTGCTCTTATCTTACCCATGTGCAAACTTGCAATAGCTGTCCAAGGGGCTATGGTATGTGGTCTAAATGCCTTGCTGGCGTTCCAGTGGCTGCCATTCCCTGGGTCCCACCAGCCCTTTCAAGCTTTTCTCCTACGCCTGCATGCTACACAGTTTCAGCTCCTGCCAATCATGGCTATTCACTTCCCCAAGCCCATTTTGTGCAGTTTGTTCTTGGAATTCTTTCCAGGTTTCATGCTTTCCCTGTTGCCTTTGTTCTATCTTTATATATCCCCCTCGTTCTTTCATATGTTCCTTTTCTCGGAAACTACTTCTGCTTACAAAAATGGCCCCCTCTGAAATGCCATTTCTGTAGACCAGGAATCAGTGGTTGCTATGAAGAAGGATAATATAATGAGATATATAAGCAAATCCATCATAAAGATTTTTGGCAAGAGCATTTTATTTTATGCATAGTGTTTTAGATTAACCTTTAAGTATGTCAAGGTAAATGCTAAGCGTTTCAACTTCCAGTGTCTTGTAAGTGACCACAAACTGTCCAAAAATGTAGAGTCAGAATCCACAGGACCCAGAAAATCTTTGGTTGTGAGAGTCAAGGAAGACGGCAAAGGATAGAGGAAGGGAGCATCCAAAAATATATATGTATTTAACTTCAGGGCCTTTTTTCTCTGCTCCTTCTCAATCACGTTTAACATTGTGCACCTGAGCCCGAATCTTATTTTCTTCTTTTTTCTGTCACTAGCATCGCTATTATTAATTGTGCTATAGAACAATTCCACGTGGTCTATGTCATTTGGGTTTTAATTCCACATGTCTCCGTTCCGGTTTGTGACATATGAACAAGATTTTGAGGTCAACCATATTTTCTTAGTTACCTAATATGATGTTGCCAATAGATTTCATTCCATTGATGGAATTCCTAAGTTGCTAAACCAACCACATGAACAAATCTGTATGTTGATAGTTTTTAATGAAATTGACTAGTATCTTTTAGTTTCCAGGCATTTAAGCATCATACAGACAGCCTGTTAGCAGATCATCTTTTTCCTACTTGTCAAAACATGGTAGTAATGATCAAATCCTATCACAATAAGCATTACGATCTCAATACCAAGTATGAGGCCCACTTATTGGGAGGGATATTTGATATAACCAAAGTACAACATAACTATAACATTTAGATGTTCCTTTGGGATTTGTCTTATTGGGATTGATCTTGTATCCCCACTTTTGATAACACACTTTGTTTAAGCTTTAGAACTGCTCATCACAGTGTATGTCCAGGCATTGAAGACCTAGCAAGGGAAACTCATTTGTTGTCATTGTACTAACTTGGTATTTGAAAGTCATTATGAATATTTACTTTGGAGGTCTTAGCTTTTAATCCCAGTTTAGTTAATGGGTTGCTATTTATGTGCTGTTCTTTGCTTGAGATCTTTGAGAGAGTGTGTCCTCGATTTTGTAAGGCTCCATGTGGAGAAAAAATAGGGTGTCCTCAGTGCTGTGAAGGGGAGGGTGTGATACAGCACTGGGGAAGAATGAGCTGATAGAATATTGGTAGCATCAAATAGTAGACACCATTTTGCAGGATTATTTTAAAGAACCATTAGGTTGCAGACTGAACATGATAATAATATCCTGTCCTCCAGAGTGGCTTAAAAACAAAAGTAGCCTTTGCATAATATAACATGCGTTTCACTTCATTTTCAGGCTTGACTGTGCTCATATAGTTTATTGCTCTTCATCTTTAATAATCACACTTCTGTTCTCTCAGCATTTGTCTTGATGATAAGGACCTATTCATGTCAGATATGAACTCTCTGTTTTGAAGACAAGCCACTCATGAATCTCATACATTTGACTATGGTGATTACTTACCTGCTTTTGTCCAACATTACGGACTACCTATTATCTCAGCCCTGCAGCCTAATAAAGAACTTCCAGAAGGAGAAAGTGAACAGATGCCTAGGTTCGATCTGCCTAAATTTGGTACAGTGAATGTTACAATAATAATCACTGGAAGGTGTGGGCTCTATGTTTTAGGTAAAGAACTCCTGTAATCTTGGCATGAGTTAAAATTAGAGGATAAGAAATCATACTTTCAATTTTACTCAAAGATATGTGTAAATACACATATCTTCAGATAAGTGTATCAGATAAGTAATTTTTTCTTACCGTCTCCTTTTTTTAACTTTATATGGAAAATTACAAACATAATACAAAAGTAGAGGTAATAGTATAGTGTACTTGCAAACTAATGACCAATCTTATTATTTTGGTATCTCACCCAATCTGGAATTTTTTGGTAGCAAATCCTAGACATCATATTATCTCATCCATTCTCATCCATAAGTATTTAAGTATGTATCTTTAAAAGATAAGGGCTCAATATCAAAAAAACAAACAACGCAATCAAAAAAAATGGGTGGAAAACCTAAACAGACATTTCTCCAAAGAAGACTTACAGATGGCCAAGAGGCACATGAAAAGATGCTCAGCATCACTAATTATTAGAGAAATGCAAGTCAAAACTATAATGAGGTATCACCTCACACTGGTCATAATGGCCATCATCAAAAAATCTACAAACAATAAATGCTGGAGAGGATGTGGAGAGAAGGGAAACCTCTTGCACTCTTGGTGGAAATGTGAATTGATACAGCCACTATGGAGAACAGTATGGAGGATCCTTAAAAAACTAAAAACAGAACTACCATATGACCCAGCAATCCCACTACTGGGCGTATACCCTGAGAATACCATAATTCAAAAAGAGTCATGTACCCCAATGTTCATTACAGCACTATTTACAGTAGCCAGGACATGGAAGCAACCTAAATGTCCAATGACAGGTGAATGGATAAAGAATATGTGGTATATATATACAATGGAATATTACTCAGCCATAAAAAGGAATGAAATTGGGTCATTTGTAGAGATGTGGATGGACCTAGAGTCTGTCATACAGAGTGAAGTAAGTCAGAAAGAGAAAAACGTATAATATCGTATAATAACGCATATATGTGGAATATAGGAAAATGGTACAGATGAACCTATTTCCAGGGCAGGAATAGAGACACAGACGTAGAGAATGGACATATGGACACAGAGGTGGAAGGGGAGGGTGGGACAAATTGGGAGATTACGATTGACATATATATACTTCCATGTGTAAAATAGATAGCTAGTGGGAACCTGCTGTATAGCACAGGGAGCTCAGCTCCGTGCTCTGTGATGACCTAGATGGGTGGCACTAGGGGTGGGGTGGGTGGGAGGGAGGTCCAAGAGGGAGGGGATGTAGGTATACATAGAGCTGATTCACTTTGCTGTACAGCAGAATCTAACACAACATTGTAAAGCAATTATACTCCAATAAAAAATAAAAGTGAATAAAAGATAAGTGCTCTACAGAGATGTTTAAAGCAGCTTTATTCATAATAGCCCAAATGGAAACAACTCTGAAGTCCTTTAGGAGCATGGTTAAACAAACGGTGGTACTTCCTTAGCACGATACTACTCAGCAATACAAACGAACCAACTATTGATACGCTTAACAACCTGGATGAATCTCCAGAGAATTATTGAGTGCAAAAAGTCAATCCCCAACGTTTGTCTAGTATATGATTCCATTTAGCTAACATTTTTGAAATGAGGAGATTATAGATTGGAGAATAGATTGCAGTTTTCAGAGGTTGTGAGTAGGAGGAAAGTGGGTGTTGTTATAAAAGGCAACAAGGGAAGCTTGTGACAGTGGAAATGTTCTGTATCCGACTGTATCAATGTCAGTGTCTTGGTTGTGATAATATACTATAGTTTTGCAAGATGTTACCGCTGGGGGCACTGAGTGAAGGGTATGAGTGATCTCTTTGTATCATTTGTTACAGCTGTGTGTGAATCCACATTTATCTCAAAATAAAAAAAGTTTATTTTAAAAAGGTAAGGATTCTTAAAAAACATAACCACAATTCTGTTATCACAACTAAAGTTGTTAATAATTTCTTAATATCATTAAATAAGCAAATGTTTGAATTTCCCCAATTGTTTCCTCTTTCCTCCCTTCCTTCCTCCCTCCCTCCCTCCTTCCTTCCTTCCTTCTTTCTTCTTTCCTTCTTTCCTCTCTCCTTTCCTCCCTCCCTTCCTTCCTCTTCTTTTTTTAAGTAGTTTCTTTGAATCAGGATCCAAATAAGGTTTATACATTAACATGGTTAACATCTCAAGACTTTTGAAACTAAAATTCTCATTCCTTTCTTTTTTTCTTGTAGGTTTTGTTAAAGAAAAAAGATTGTTTGTCCTGTAGTATTTGCAGTCTGGATTTTTTTTTATTGTATCTCTGTGGTGTGTTTACTATGTTCCTCCCTATTTTTTATATACACTCCTAGTTAGATCTGGAAGCTTGATCAGATTCAGGTTTAGTATTTTAGGGCAAGAATACTTCCTTGGTGATTCTGAGTACTTTTATAAGGAGGCACATAATATTTGGTTTTTGCTCTTTTTTTGTGATGTTAGCAGCCATTGATGATTATTGCCTAGACCCATTAATTCATTAGAGGGGTTGCAAAATGGTAATGTTCTAATTCTATCATTCGTTATTTATTAGCTGGACTACTTCTGTAATGACAGAGTTTCCCTAACCAGCTTAGTTACTTGAGGTGTGCTTTGTATAGAAAAAGCAGGATAAATGCTTGATTCTTTCTCTTTATGTTCTAGCTTTCAAGATAATGAGTTGGTTCTCTAGCATCCTCCAAAGGTGACCAAGAAAGTTTTTTTTATGGAGTCATGGATATAAATGTTTTATGTATTTCAATTCATTGTAGTGATTACCTTTATTGATGCTTGGTTTGTCTCATCTTTGGCCAGTGTAAGTCTCTCTCTTTTTTTGGGCTGGGCTGTGTGGCTCGTGGAATCTTAGTTCCCCAACCAGTGATCGAACCCAGGCCCACAGCAGTGAAAGTGCTGAGTCCTAACCACTGGACTGCCAGGGAATTTCCATGGCCAATGTAAGTGTCTAAGTTGGCTCCTGAGTTATTTTGATACAACTCAAGTAGCTTTGATGGCTTTTTGCTTTTTTTTTTTTTTTTGGCGGTACGCGGGCCTCTCACTGTTGTGGCCTCTCCCATTGCGGAGCACAGGCTCCGGACGCACAGGCTCAGCGGCCATGGCTCACGGGCCCAGCCGCTCCGCGGCATGTGGGATCCTCCCGGACCGGGGCATGAACCCGTGTCTCCTGCATCGGCAGGCGGACTCTCAACCACCGCGCCACCAGGGAAGCCCGGCTTCTTGCTTTTTGATATGACAAGTTGATGCCCAGGCTTGGGCATTCTCCAAGGAGGCTTGTCCCCTTCCAGAGTCCTTATCTAGGTGCTGCACCAGACAGAGTGGATTTAACTTTGGGCACTACCACTTACTAGCTGTATGACCTTGGGCAAATTAAAAAAACTCTCCGTGTCTTATTTTTCCATTAAAATTAATGGCAGCATCTACATAGAGTTGGTAGGAAGAGTAAGAGAGGGTTGTATACAAAACTCAACCTGTGTCATCTCCTTTCAAATATATTCTTTCTAACACCTGAACTGTGTGCTTTAGATTTGGAAAACTAAGACTTTTGAGGTACCTTGTTTTCTGATTTTACATGTCTGGGGAAGGCTGTCCAAGTGCAGGTAAATGAATGGGTTTGGGTGGATAGAAGTGGAAAGAAACTCAATGATTATTTTTCCATGTGATCCCACACAAGTGCTGTGAGAGAACTGGACCAGGAGGAGCCTTGAATACACATTCTGCATGCCCCAAATAGCACTAATTTCATTGTGAAGATTTTAGCATGTCTAAAACATGCAAAGGTATGAGAATTAATTTCAGTGAGTTTTCATATTTCCATGATAAATCTCTCAGGGTAAAAAACCAAACACACACACATACACACACACACACACACAGACACACACACACACAATAAAAAATCTAAAACTCCTTAGGTACCCTTTGGTAGATAGATTGCTTTTGACTCTCAGTGATGCAGGAAGTCACTGGTTAAGGATTCTTAAATAATGAAGCTTGATATGTTGCCTGGTGATTTATAATGATGGCTGATAAACTGATGATTTAATTGTGCTTCCTCTAGTAATAATCTTAAGTGCTCAAGTGAAGTTCCAGTGATTGGCTTTCTTCTGAACTCAGTCTCCCTAGAGTCTCTAGGCATCTCTTTTACACAACATCCGATAACTGACTTTTAACTGTTCCTATTTTAAATAATACAAATCAATTAAAACACCCAGCTGTTTAACAAAACTTCTCAGTGTTGGTGTAAGTCTCGGTGGGTATTTCCTGGTGGCTCATAATGACATCAATTTAGTGCACCTGGTAGGATCAGTGTGAACTGGAAGTGGCTTAATTCTTAAATGACAAGAAAATTAAGAAGCCTCTATGGATTGCTGCTGCTGCTTCAGAATCACTGCCAGCTCCACTGCTGGCTCTTTCACGGTAGAGTTTTATTTAAATGGGACTGCAGACATCATGTGATTGTTTTCTCTGTAATTTGCTACTAATTTGTTGATTCTGAGTTTCTAGGTATTTATTCTGGACATTAATTCGTCACCTTAGTGGGTAGGTTTATAATCCTGTAGTAATTATATCTGTCTTGCAGACTTTTTGTAGAAACCCTCCAATGTTTTAACAGTACTCAGTAATTCTACCACACTTCCCTGTTTTAGGAGAGTGAATGCTTCGTTGTGTGTCACTTTGTTTGGTATCCTGGGGTAATGATGACAGTGCTATTTTCCTTTGTTGGTAATTATTTTTAGATTGTCAATCTGCACATGCATTATGACTTTTAATGTTTATTGAATGTTGATGCTGTGGATTCCATACATCATCAGAGTACTTCACTCTCCATATTCATTTTTTTAAAATCAATTCAGAAATATCCTCTGTCACTCACAATCTATTGTGCTTTTCTTGTTTGGGGGTAAAAAACACATTTTTGTAAGTTTTATTTGTTCCTCAGACTTTCCTTATACTAAGGGGTACATGAAAGTTCTTTCTCATTATCTTTGAATAAATAATTAATTTTTCTCAAAATTTTTTTGACTTTACACCCTGGAGTGTTTTAGAAAATCTTAACTTCATACTAAATGCTATTTAGGCATTGATATAATATTACTTTCTCATCCAGCTTTTGATTACTAAGTTAATTTCTAGAATGTTTTATTTTATTCCATTTCAATCAGAGTTCAAGATACATAGTTAAACAAGGAATGTATTTCTTATAATAGCCAGCTTATTCATTTATATTTGGGTCTTATTTCTTTAAATTGAAATTTATTTCAGTAGACAATAAAAACAAGAGACTGGTTAGTTAATGTTTTTTGTTTTATGTATATCTGGTTGAGAAGACTATTGCTTAGCTTTTTGCCATCAAAGTTGCACTTTTGACTCAGCATATGACTTGAATTTATATGAGGGCTTTCTTTAAAGAATTTTCCAGCATTTCATTGATCCTTAGAACTTTTATTCCTAAAAAAGGAGCAGTTTAAGAAATAGAGACATAGATCTAGAGAACAAATGTGTGGACACCAAGGAGGGAAAGCAGGGAAGGGGGTTGGTGGTGGTGGGATGAATTGGGAGATTGGGATTGACATATATACACTAATATGTATAAAATAGATAACTAAGAATAAAAAAAAGGGAGCAGCTTATAAATGTGAAAATAAAATACCATTTAAAATATTTAATAATTAATTTTAATATTACTCATCTTAACACATTTCATTTTGATAATTACCTCCCATCAATTTTTAATTTTTAATAAACATCTTAGTTCCAAAACTTCAAGTTTGAGGAATATTTATATTCTCATTTCTAGTTTTTGAGAAAGAGGTTATTGATGGGTGGGCTGTAAAGCAGCAGCTAGAAGCAGGTAGACAAGCCTGGGGGAGTGGAAAGGCAGGCACAGGACCCAGAGGGGATGGAAGATGGACTCTGCAGACAGGCTTATCCATATATCTGTAAGGGTATAAGCTTCCTAAGAAAGATGCTATTTGTTTTATCTTATTTTTGGCACAGTGGTTGCTGAACATTCATATTCTGTAATACAATATTCCACCTTTAAAGAAAATTCTGTTTCCTATCCCTTTTGCCTTTTCTTTTCACCTGTTGTTTACCTGGTTCTTTTCCATGTCAGCTGTTAAATTCCCCATATTACATTTGCAGTCTATATTTCAAAGTTTAAAATTTGGCAAATAAATAGAGATACTACCAAAGTATATAAAGTGTGTTTGCAAGTCATTACAATTATTTTATTGCATGCTGATGTTATTTTTCAGTACATTAACTAATTTCTACTTCCCTCTGTCCAATCTGAATTTCAAAAATATTTAAAGTCGTGTATATACATACACTCAAATGTAAGATTAATACATATACTCTAAAGATCAAAGCAAGTGAGTAAGAACTAAGTGATAGAGGGGAAAAGACAGTTTTACAGAAAACCTAGACTAAGGGACATATCTGAGCTTTCTAGAACAAAATAGGGAAATAGCAAAAAAGAGAAAGCCAATTAAATATGTTGCTTTCCTTCTGTTATGAAAGTTTATCAAGAGAGACAAACCTTTTTCTTATATTAAATTTTAGGAAGATAATTTTACAAATATAAAAATATAATCTCCTTTATAGATACTACTTAAGCCACCTTTAGAAGATGGAGAGGGAGTGATGTTCAGTTGTAATTGTGTGGGAGAGTTATAGTAATGTTCTGCATGTGTGTAGATTTACACTGTAAAGGTCCTTATTAGCAACTTGCCATTCAAATTCAGCCTGTAGATGTATTTTGAGTGCCTGGAAAGTTTTTTGAATTTGAAAGCCTTTGGACTGGTTATGTAGTTAATCATGGTCACTTCCCCTTCCTATCGCCTTATACCCTATTTCACTTACTTTGCCCACCTGTCTTCTAAAGGCATATCGGTTTGCCTATTCCAATATTGATGCAAGATACAAAGAAAGTTTAGAGATTATGTATGATTATGAATATATGAATCTTAGTACATATCTTGGACTATTTTCAAATAAAAGTGCTATCACTTGAGCATAAAATTTTTTAATAGCTTATTTTTTCTGATTAAAAACGTAATACATATGGATCATTTTTTTTTTTTTTTTTTTTTTTTTGCGGTACGCGGGCCTCTCACCGCTGTGGCCCCTCCCGTTGCGGAGCACAGGCTCCGGACGCGCAGGCCCAGCAGCCACGGCCCACGGGCCCAGCCGCTCTGCGGCATGTGGGATCTTCCCGGACCGGGACACGAACCTGTGTCCCCTGCATCGGCAGGCGGACTCCCAACCACTGCGCCACCAGGGAAGCCCATGGATCATTTTTAATAAAATACAGAATAGCATAAGGAAAAAATAAAAATTGCTCAATCTCAAGCATTATAAATTACCACTGTTAACCTTCCAGTGTATGGCTTTCTAGAAATATTATATATATATTTTTTATATAATTATATATATATAATATATATTCACAGATATGTATACATTATATATAAATATACACAAACACAAATGAGATCATACTATGCGTCTGTTTTTTTTGAAATTTACATAACAGCTATCTTTTCATGCCAATATTTAAATACATCTAAATTTTCCTTCTAATCATTGCTTAGAATTCCATTCTAAAGCTATACCATAATTGTTTTAACCAATTTTATGTTGTGAACCTTGAGTTCTTTTACAATTGTATTATAAACAGTTCCTAAGTGAACATCTTTGTACATACAATTTATGCAGTTGTCAGATTATTTCTTTGGAATAAATTCTTAGAAGTTGAATTGCTGAGTCAATAAGCATTCACTTTTAAAGATTTTGTTAGGCATTCCCACGTCAATCTCAGAAAAGATGTACTAACTCCTCCCACCAGCAGTATATTAAAGAACCCTTTCCCTAAGTGCTGGCTGACACTGGCCATAATTGTTCTCTTTCACATGTTACAATCTGATGTCAACCAGACTTCTGATTGGAGACATGTATCAAACAATCGAACACCAAAGTTACTGATGAACAAAATGTAGGTTTTTCTCGCAGTTGATTGGCACATACATTTTAGACATCGAGGAAGTCGATGTATGGTCAGAATTAAAGGGTCTGCTTTGCATTCTTGCCAAGACATAGTCTTGTTTCTGCCATCCAGAGAAGCCTGTAGGAGTACCTGCCAGCAGGGCTGAGGCTTTTCTTTGTAAGCTTTATTAGGTTTGCACAAATGATTGAGCAGAATCCATGGAAGCATGGAAGTCCTGCTCCTTTAAGCATGGAAGATAAGCTCTTGGATGGCAAGATTTTTGCAAGCTGGAGTTGTCAGTCATCCACCTCACCCAGATAACAAGACAGGAGTGGAATATTTGATAGTAACATTGTATCAGAGCAGGCCAGCCAGGATGAGGTTACTATTAATACACCTCCCTCCAAACAATAAAAGGGTTAGCATTTTGAATACTTTCAAAATACTATCCATTTGGGTCCTGAAGAACATCTCCTAAAACTGACAAATTTGGTTTTGGCACAGTTGTGCTTGAGCTGTTCCCCCTGGCAGTAATTGGCTGTGAGATTAATGTATTCTTTAAGTAGAACCAGGTCATCACCATATAGACGGGTGCTTGTCTTTCTGTTTGCTATCACAGGAAATCAAGTACTCACTTCTAAAAGCTCAATCAAATTGGAAATGAATTGAAAAGTGTGGGGCATGAATGCAACTCTATTATATAACCTTTTAAGATTAGAATTTATCTTGTCTAAAGGTTTTTCAGTCCAATAGCTAACACTTAGGGAACATTTCCCAAGTGCCAGGTATTCTAAATATTTTACATTTATTATTTCACTTAATCTTCCAAACACCCATATTAGGTTGATTCTATTCTCCGCATTTTAGAGAAGGGGAAATCAAGGCATAAGGACATCAGATAACATGCTAAAGGTCAAACGTCTATTAAGTGACAGAACCAGGATTTGAACTCATGTTCATGAACTCATGAGTTTGAGAACTGCATCATTACCACTATGCTTTAGCTCCTCCTGCAATGTTTATCTTATTCTCAAGATGTTATCATATAGATCTGATCCATTTTTGTGGCATGGACCCCTTTGAAATCTGATGAAAACTCCAGAACCTTTTCCTTGACACAAAATTTTGCAACCCTATTAAAGAAGAACATCCAAATCTTTGGAATTTGTAGTGGCTGTCGTGGATTAGAACTCAACATCCATTCCACCCTCCTTCTCTTGTTCCTTTCCTGTATTGCAGACATTGGAAAGTTAAAACATCATTCTCCATTTCCCTCTTTAAGAGGGGTCTGAATTTGATTTAGGTTCATCATATTGGTTGCATTCGTGCAGGATTTGGAAGGCAGAAGTGTTGGAGGCTGTACTTTGTTGGAAGCACTGTGGGTCATGAGGGTTGTCTGTGTGGCTCCAGTGTCCAGTCACTAGCTTTGGGTGTGTCAAGAGGCAATGGATGGGGCGACCATTTTGCTGGTGTGAATTGCAGCAGGTGTAGCATGGCCCCGGAGGTGGCCGCAGTAGAGGCAAGTTTCTGATCATGGGAGTTGGGAATATGATTCTGGAATGGCAGATTCCTGATCTGAAAAGAGGCATTATGTCCCATGGTCTCCAGTTCTCCAGGGAGGCGCTGGGAATTGTTCCTGGAAAGTAATCTAGAATGTGTTTATTCAGCTCTCCCAGTGAGGGCTTCAGTTAGACAGAGGAGATTCCATTTTTTGCAACTGAATCTTGACTGATACAATATTATATGGCTTGACCTAAGGATAGTTTTTTCAACAGGTTGGGAGTTTGGTTCTGAATTCAGAAACATTTGGGTTCTTATTCAAGTTCTACTTATTAACAGTGTGACCAAGGACTGATTATTTGACATTTCACCTTTCTCTTTCACAAAATGGGAAATTATTTCTATATGGGGACTATTATAAGGACTACTCCATTGGGTTGTTGTGAGAATTACTTGAGTTAATCCATGTGATGTGCCTAGCATAATGCTTGACACATGATTGGTGCTAAGAATGTGAGCTCTTATTTATCATTAATCCTTAAATCCTGTGAAAAGAAAAAGCAGTGGGCACAATTTGTGTTTTGGATAAAATACAGCACTGCAGTGGTCAATAGAATAATTGTTGAGCTTCAAGTTTCCTAACGACAATATACTCACAGGCTCAAACTGATAGTTTATTGAGGAGGAAGCTGATGTAGAGTACTTACGGGTCATATTCACTTAGTTAACTAGATAAAAAGTTTGGTAGTTCTCATTCAAATAGCATTCAAAACATTCTGGTAGCTAATCTTCCACAGGAGAGACCTTCAGCTTTAGATGGCTATTTCAACATGCTGCTTTTTATGTGATGTGGTTGGCAAATCATGGAAGGGATGTCCCAAGGCTGTTAGAGCAGAAGTAGCCCATCTGGGCCTGTGAGAATCCATCCACAGTGCTGCTCTCCGAGCCATGCCATGAGCACCTGCACTCTAGAAACTGTCGTTGTTATTGGGCTTGTGGCTAAACCTACAGCTTCCCACAGAGATACAGAAATGTCTTAACATATCCTACAATACATCTAGAATTGATTAAAAAAAATTTTTTTTTAAAGTAATGCTGGGGGCTTCCCTGGTGGCACAGTGGTTAAGAATCTGCCGCCAATGCAGGGGACTCGTGTTTGAGCCCCGGTCTGGGAAGATCCCACATGCTGCGGAGCAACTAAGCCTGTGTGCCACAACTACTGAGCCTGTGCTCTAGAGCCCGCAAGCCACAACTACTGAAGCCTGAGCACCTAGAGCCTGCGCTCCGCAACAAGAGAAGCCACCGCAATGAGAAGCCCGCGCACCACAACGAGGAGTAGCCCCCGCTCGTCGTGACTAGAGAAAGCCCGCGTGCAACAATGAAGACCCAACGTAGCCCAAAATAAATACATAAAATAAATAGATTTAAAAAAATAGTAATGCTGGGAATAAATATTTTAAAAAATTGCTACATGTAAGAAAGTGAAGTAGATATTAAGGCTTATTTTCCAGTAGCATTAAAGGGTAAGGAAACACAATCCAGGTACAGTTTGTTCAATTATACTGAATAGCTAACAAGGCTAACTAAATTAAAAAATAAAAGAAATGTTCTTCAGTTTAAGGGCAAAATGTCTCCAGAAATTTTGCACCCTTTGTGCAGTAGAAACTGTTTCATTAAATCACTGCAATATCCCCAGCACTGCACTAGTAATTGTGGTGGAGCCAGAGGAAGTACAGGGTATCTTACGTGACTAGAAAAACTTGTGTTATATACTGAAGAGAAAAGGGTAATATACATGGACACTGTGAGATAAACCACTTCCTGGTTAAAGGAGTTAAATGGAATACATGTCTAAGTAGCTTCCTCTAATCAATATGCTCCTTTCTGCCAGGCTTTCTCCCCACCCCCACCCCACCCCCACCCCCAGCCTTATTCAGATAGTCTTTAACAGCCAAGAACACCCTCACCTGGCAGTTCAGGCAGGTTTTGAAAACTTAGACTTATTAATATACAGCCAGTGGGGAACTCCACAACAGGACAGCCAGACAGTCAATGCTGTAACCCTCAGAGGGTTGCTTATGTAACCCCTTTAAAGGTTCTGAAAGCCTTCCTCCTCCACTGTGATTTGAAGGTGGTCATAGAATCAAATTAATTGCAAACAGCCGTTAAAGGAGACAATCTGTTTAATTAAGAGTCCTGTAAAATGATCACTTTGAATCCTCAGAAGTCCATCTCCTAGGTAGAAATAATCAGCAAATTGCAATTATTTTCCACATTTTATTTGAATTTCTTCAAAGGCATGTTTGACATCAGTGTCACCATCAGGAAAGGCTAAGTGATCAAAAGTGCTGTTCTCTTGAATATGTGAATGATATTTCCCCGTGGACTTTAATTTAGGAGATTTAGGTTATAACTTTAACACAAGTTTGGCTGTTGTTTTCCCCATTGATCGAAGTGGCTGTCCCTAGAGGTGTGGACCATATGGAAACCATCTTCCCAAAATAGGCCCTTCTTCTACTGATGAAGCTTTAATCAAATCATTATCATTTCATACACTCCCATCTCCTAAAGTTATTGTGGCAGCTAACCTGGGTTTCACACTGGGTTCAGGGAAGTCCCATGTGTGAGTGGGGGTATCTTGGGGCTATTCTATGTGTATGTTAGGGTGTATGTGAGGGTGTGAGGGGGATGAGGGGACATATTTGGAAGAGGCCAAGTAAGGTAGATGGGTCTTTGGAGCTCTGCCCCTTACTTCAGTCAAAGCCCATCCACTTTCTTCTGTTTTTCAGTTCCTTGTAAGGTTTTATTTTGCAAAAAGTGTTCTGCTGCTTTAAAATGTTTGAAAACGTCTGAGCTAGAGGACATATTGCCAAGATATAATTCAAAAGACTGTCAAGTTAAAGCTGTACAACTAACAGTGCTTTGTTCCTTGACAAGGGGAATTTTAAACATGTCAAGTCTGTCTTTTGAGAGTTGAATCAGGAATATATAAGTCCATATTATTTCCAGCAGGTTGCTCAGAAAAAGATCCTTTTGGTCTTAACTGAGATCATTGTGGCCAGGCTTACCTTTGCATCTGTTGTAGTTATTTTTTGCGGAGCATTGAATAAAAATAGTTCTTAGAATCCACAGCCTTGGATATGACAGTTCATTCTGTCAAACTGAGGCAGATTCTAACAACTAACGATATGGCCCAGAAGGAAGGTGATCAGGGTATTTAAACTGAGCTCTCCATCCTGGCTCTTCATAGGAGACAAACTTTTGGCCCTCTGGGTATTTTCTGGAGCTCCTTTATAATCAGAAAATGTAGCCAGTTAACTTTGGAAACTAAGGATCTTAAGTTTCTACAGCTGCCAATAGTGTCTCCCTCGCTAACTCAACTTAACCTGTACTTTAGATAAAGCTCGCCAATATGCATACACACCAATGTAGTTCAGGGAGATCATCCAGGATGCCCCTTCTTCCTTGCTTGTGTGTAGTCTGCTTTCACCCTTGTCTCATTCATGCCTGGTTTCAAGTACTTTGTTGTGTAACCCTAGTACCGACCTTCTTTTGTCCTGTGACCTTGGTACTTGAGAGATGTCTTCCTGATGCACAAACCTCAGCTCTCTCTTGTGAACGTTGGCTTTGGTCTTGTTACTTGAAGAAAAATCCTCCTATCTTCTTCTGGCCCACAAACAACAAATTTGGCAGGACCTACCTAACCGTCCCAAACTCTTCAGCCAAGATGGGAGGTTTTCCAAACCAGTCTAAGGACAGCGGTGCCTTTCCAGGTAATGGTTTGGAAATCTTAGGTGCCCCTTATTTTATGTCTATCTGTCTGTCTATATCTATTGATAAAATGATCCATATGCCCATACCAAGTTCACATTCAGGGGTTCAGGGGACTAACCTCAGCTGAATCGAGTGCCCTGAGCACTCTTGCCAAGGGCTGGTGTTTAGCAGGAAGTAAAATCCATTTCCTAATGTATGAATGTTCTCTCAAGGTCCTGGTTACTGCATGATGTTACATGCCCTATCTATGGAAGAAGAAGCCCTCACATATTTTGGAGTGAAAAATGTGAGGAAAATTGGGAGAGAGGGAGGGACTGGGTCTGGGGAAAGTTGATTAAGGGGATTCAGCTGTTAATGTGGTATATTTCCCTCTAGGTTTTCATTTAATTCACCTGCTCAATTCTAGATTTAATTTGTAGATACTCTTAAGTAATATTAGATCATATATAAGTGAGCAAAAAGAAACCAGATTTTCATTTAATAACCAATAAAGAAGGCTAGGATAAGGATGCATATTTTCTACAGGGTTTCTGTAGTTTTGATGTCGACTTTGGACTCACTCCCAAAAGCAAAGATTCCACAACCTGAATTCCTTGTCTAAGCGTTTATTCATCTTTCATTCTGCAACATTCTAAGAACAGGCAGCTATTGTATTTTTTTTAAATTTTTATTGGAGTGTAGTTGCTTTATAATGATGTGTTAATTTTTACTGTACAGCAAAGTGAATCAGCTATATGTATACATATATCCCCTCTTTTTTGGATTTCCTTCCCATTTAGGTCACCACAGAGCATTGAGTAGAGTTCCCTGTGCTATACAGTAGGTTCTCATTAGTTATCTATTTTATACATAGTATCAATAGTGTATGTATGTCAGTCACAATCTCCCAATTCATCCTACCCCTCCGTCCCTTTTCCCCCGTGGTATTCATACATTTGTTCTCTACGTCTCCAGGAGGGAACAGTACTAGAATAGTTTCTTGGGATTTGGGGACTTATTGAAACTTTAATTGCTGTTTTGTTTGACTTTTCACATTGACTTTTCTGAAGACCGAACACCCTAATTTCATCAGTGGAAGTATTACTTAATGGTTTTTCTTTTTTTAAATATTTATTATTTATTTATTTATTTAATTTATTTTTGGCTGCATCGGCTCTTAGTTGCGGCACGCAAGATCTTCGTTGAGGCATGCGGGATCTTTTGTTGCAGCGTGAGGGCTCTACATTGCCCCGAGCAGGCTTCTCTCTAGTTGTGGCATGTGGATTTTCTCTCTCTAGTTGTGGCGTGCCAGTTCCAGAGTGCGTGAGCTCTGTAGTTGTGGTGTGAGTGTTCCACAGCCCATGGGCTCTGTAGTTTGTGGCATTCAGGCAGCCTCTCTAGTTGAGGCACATGAGCTCAGTAGTTGTGGTGCACGGGCTTAGTTGCCCCATGGCCTGCGGGATCTTAGTTCCCTGACTAGAGATTGAACCCACGTCTCCCGCATTGTAAGGCAGACTTCACCACTGGACCACCAGGGAAGTCCCTACTTAATAGTTAATATGATTATTTTCCTTTAATGTCCTATAAGAAGCATGATATGCCTTAAATGTTTTCAGGTGCATGTGCACATTCAGCTCACACTGACATGTTATATAGCTAATTTTCCCCTAGTATTTCCTGCACATGTTTCAGTTCAAAGCAGGCAAGTTCCTCTGATCATTTATCTTAGCTGCAGAGATTCTTCAATTCTAAATGTTAATATTGATTTCTTCTTATAGAGAAGTCTGGTAGAAATTTTGAAA
Organism: Stenella coeruleoalba; assembly: GCF_951394435.1. NCBI lineage: Eukaryota > Metazoa > Chordata > Mammalia > Artiodactyla > Delphinidae > Stenella > Stenella coeruleoalba. Next base: position 64,958,376 of record NC_137148.1, read on the forward strand.
TTTAGGGTGGGATTAACGGATGACTTCTAGTATTACGAAAGAAAACAAGGAAAGAAATCTCCAAGTGAGACAAAAATTGTTTTACCGATTTAAACATTTTTTTTCTGAATATTTACTGACTTTTCTCAAAACATGAAAACTGCATTATTTCTTGGTAGAATTTGTGTGCTTGTGAGAGATTGTCTCAAACTTTTCTTTTTTAATTAATAAATTTCCTACATGTTAATAACTAGAATGTTCATCATTAAGATATATTGAAAACAACATAGAATCTATAGCAAGAAAGAAGTGGATTAAAGGTTGAATCTGCCTCTTACGAGTTATATGCCTTGAGGCAAGTTACTTAAAAATCACATTGCCTAGTATAATATAGCAACACCAACTTTCTTTGTCTGATAAACTTTTCTCTGCCTTTTAATTATTCATCTTTCTCTGTTTGTTTTTCTTGATAAATAGGACATTAAAAAATTATGTACAGTAAAATTCACTTTTTTTTTCTTTGCTGTATAGTTCTGTGGATTTTGACAAATGTATAGAGAAGTGTAACTCTCACTACAAACAAGATGCAGAGCTGCTCCTTCACACCTGCCCCATATTCCCTAGTGCAGCCCCTTGTCATCAATCCTTTCTCCTGCCCCAACCTTTGTGCTCTGTACCTATGTTTTCCTTTTCCAGAATGTTGTATATAGATTTATACAGTATATAGTGTTTTAAGTCTGGCTTCCTTCACTTACCACAATGCATTTGAGTTCATCCATGTTGCTATATATCAATAGTTTATAATTTTTTGTTGCTGAGTAGCATTCCATTGTATAAGTGTACATTTTCTTTATTCCTTTACCACTTGAAGGACCTTTGAGTTGTTTGTACTTTTCATTGATTAAAAATAACACCCCATTATAAAATTCTTTAATGTGGAAACATGGTAAAATTCATCAACATGGTTTTTGGTTGATTTAAGTTTTATTTCTCTTGGGTAAATACTTAAGACTAAGATTACTAGTCCATATGATTTTTATAAGAAAACACCAAACTGTTTTCCAAAGTGTTTGAACCACTTTGCATTTCCACCAGCAATTTCTGAGAGTTCCAGTTGCTCCACATCCTTACCAGCCCTTGATATTGTCAATTTTAAAATTTATTTTAGCTATACCAATTAGTGTATTATAGTATCACAGTGTGGTTTTATTCTGCATTTGCTTAATGACCAATGGTGTTGAGTATCTTTTAATGTGCTTGTTTCGTGTGCCTATATTTTCTTTGGTGAAATGTCTTTTCAAATCTTTTGCCCATTTTTTGATTGGATGCTTTATATTCTTATTGTTGGCTTTTGAGGGTTTGTTACATATTCTAGATACAAGTCCTTTACCAGAAGATATGTGATATACAATACATGCTCCCACTCTGTGACTTCTCTTTTTATTCTTTTAACAGTATTTTTCACAGAGCAAAAGTTTTAAAATTATGCAAAGTCCAGTTTATCAAAAAATTTTTTTAATGTACTGTACTTTTAGTATTATATCAAATAACTCTTTGCCTAGCCCAAGATCACAAAGATTTTTTATAGACATTTTATAGTTTTACTTTTTATACTTATGTCTATGATACATTTTGAGTTAATTTTTGAGTAAGGTGTGAGGTCTGAGTTCATGTTTATTTTATTTTTTACATGTGGCTGTCCATTTGGTCCAGCACATTTGTTGAAAAGACGAATCTTTCTTGATGGAGTTGCCTCATACCTTTGTCAAAAATAAACTGACCATATATGAGTGGCTCTATTTTTGGACTTTCTTTTCTGTTCCATTGATCTATTTTCTATTCTTTCACTAATACCACGCTGTCATGCTTGTTGTAGCTTTATATTAAGTCTTGAAATCAGAGTGTAAGTCTCTCAACCTTGTTCTTTGACAAAATTGTGTCAGCTATTCCTTTGCCTCACAGCCTTTCCTAGGCTGGTTTGGATCTGTCCTGGACATGCACTGCTTGGGAGTGAGCTTGGGACTTCTGTTTGTGTGCAGAATTAGGGGATCCATTTCTCCAGCTCTCTATGGTTTCTCCCACACTCTCTGGATCTCAGAGGCTCCTTTTCCTGGTCTTCTGGCTAGAAAGAGAGGGTTTCTCTTGGAGTTTTAACTTCTTGCTCTGCGTGTAGTTTCATATTACTAGGACTACCCTTGAGACAAAGCAGCAGAAGAAAAGAGAGAAGAAGGAAAAAAAATAAACCCAGATATTCCCTCACATCTTCAGGCTACCATGTCTCCTTTTCCCACAGAAATGTGTTTTTTTGTTTGGTTTGGTTTTTTTCGAAGTTTTAGGCTGCCACTGTAGTGCAGGTCCACGACTGGGGCCATCCTTGGGGCAGGACTGTGAGAGAAGAAAGAGGGAAAAAAAAATCACATAGATCTTCCCCATCCTCTTCAACTCACAGGGACCGCTTTTCCTGGCTGTCTGGCCAGTGTTTTTGTTGCCTGCACTCCTTGCACACCCCACACTGGGCAACCCCTGGGTCAAAGCCAGGAGATAAAAGAGGAAAAGCCAGGGAATTTACTCCCCTGGAAGTTTTTCTTCAAGTTTTGGCTTCTCTTTCCAATCTGCTACTACTGTTAACTTTTCAGAGTCCTAGAGTAGTTGCTTTTAAAATTTTTGGGTTTTTTTTTAGCTTTAGTCAATCGGAGAAATAGGTTGTAGTGGGCTTACTCCATCTTGGCTGGCACCAGAAGTATAGAGTCCTTATGTTTAAGTGCTATTTATATATTTTTCTCATATTGCTGTACTGAAAAAATCCAGTCTATTAGTTTTGTCTTTAAACCAGAGAGTTTAATCTGTTTACTTTTATTGTGATGTATTTCAGTTTTTCTCCTGCATCTTATTTGTGCTTCTGTTTGTCTTCCTTTTTGGTTTCCTCGTATAGCATTCTTCTAATTTTAAAGAGTTATGTAACTTTTATGAGATTCCTAATTTTAATCTCTAAAATGGAGATAAAAGGATCTAACTAGAATGTTATTTTCAAGATTAATGAGGTAAAATATTTAATGTATCTAACATGTCCCAGGTACAGTAAATATAATTTAATAAGATTAATTGAGCACCTATTATGTGTTCAATAACAGAACAAATATAAATTACTGCTCTTATGAGCTTACATCCTTGCAGGGAAGACACCAATAAACAAAATAAATAAGTAAACTACATAGTCTGATAGAGGACAAAAATTGCTATGGAAAAATATAAAGTAGGGAAGGGGTTAGGGAGAACAGTGGGAAGGTAGAGTTGACAGCTGTAAACTGGCAAGTTTCCTTCTGTATGAGAAATAGTACTGCTTTGTTCTTTGCACGTTTCTTTTGCATAGCATTTTATATGTCATTTTGCAGAGCAAGTTAATATCTCATATTTTGTTTTTATTCTCATTCATGGATTCAACAAATGTAGGCCCGATTTGTGCTAGACTCTGGGGTACAATGGAGAGCAAAACCAGACCTGGCATCCCTGTGAAGTCTTAAGGGATTTTGCTACATTATTTTCATACTAGATGAAGTCAACGATGCAAATGTATTTATCTCTTCCATAGTGTTTCTTGAATTTTACTATGTAATAGGACATTGTAATAATTGATAGTTTAGCAAGATTGACATGGTCTGTATTCTCATGAATCTTATAATCTAATGAGAAGACAAATCTTTAAACAAACAACTGCAGCGTACTCTGGCTGTAGTATGGAGAAGATTGGAATGGAGCAGGACCGGAGGCAGGAGACCAATTAGGAGAAAGAAGTAACCCAAGAAAAATATGATGATGGCCTAGATGGGGGGTGGAGGTGTGTGGAGATAAAGAATGATTCTAGAGATAAAGAGAAAGTTTATTTTAGGAGGTGGAATTGACAGTGTTGGGGAAACTGGGTGATGGATGATACCAGTCACAGAGGAGGGATGGGATGAATTCAGTTTTCAAGATCCTTAAAGTTTAAAGATCATGCAAGACATCTAAGTGTCATATCTCTTAACCTCATGAGAACATATCAGGAATATATATGTGGATTTGGAAGTTATCAGTAATAAATAGTAATTGAAGCCATGGGAATAGAGGAGGTCACCCAGCCAAATGCGAAATCAAAAGAGAAAATGGCCTAAGAGAGAATTCAGAAGCATACCATTAATTAAGCGAAGAGTAGAAGACTGCCTATGAAAGGCATTGAGAAAGGGTGGCCAAAAGTATAGGAGGAAACTCAGGAGATTCTGAGACCCTGGAGCCTAGGGAGGAATGGGTTTCAGCACCTTGAGCTTGTTGTATTCAGAGAAGCTAGGTAAGAAAAGGCTGAAATGTGCCCATTGGGTTCAGTAACGACAAGGTCATTTGTGTACTTGTGATGAGTAAACAGATTATTGTGGTTTGATGCCTCAGTGGGGAGATGAGGAAGTAGACAGAGTTAATAATTGTTTCATTAATTGGGAGAGAAAGATAGGATGATTCTTGGAGAAGAAAATGAAGGGGAAGGAGGTGTTTATTTTTCATTGTAGTTGATTTGTTTGTTTTTAAGATGGAAAGGACTTGAGTGTTTTAAAAACTCATAGGAAAGAGCCAACAGAGAGAGAGGATATAGAAGGAGAATTGAGAGAGCAAAGTTCCAGAAAAGGTGGGGTTGATGGCGGGACAAGAGATGGCTCTTCCTTTTTAACAGAAGTTATAGAGAACAAGATATGGTTATGGATTCAGATGTATTTTTAGTTTGGCAAGAAAAATATATTTTATGGTTTCTAAATTTTCTGTAAAGTTGGAAGCAAACTCATCTGCTGACAGAGAGTGATTTCAGAGCTTTAGAGAAAATGGAGATTTGAATTCCTTCTATGGGGTTGGAAAAGTAGACTAGAGAAATAGGACAAGGAGGAGGCATGGTGGGTCCACTTGAGATGTGCCCAGTTACATGATCTTCTCAAGCAGTGCAACCTGAGTGGAAGTGCAAAATAGAGTCAGCCAGAATTGGGATTTTGCCAGGTGTTAAAACAGAGAGACAGTAGAAAAGAAAATTGAGAATACTGGTAAGAATGTGATTGAAGTGACAAAGAATAGAATCTAAGTTTAATAAGGAAAAGAAGAGGTGAGCTTATAGAAAATGTGGACTAGAGGTTCCCATGAGATCAAAGAACTGAAATCTTGGGGATCTTCTAAGAGATCAGAAAGATAGGATATTTTGGTCTGGAAATGGTTTTAGAGGGGGAGTGACTGTTGGTGTTGATAAATTCCTCAGTGTGACTTTTGGTGTGCTTAGCTGAAGTGGAAGTCAAGAAAGAGAGGCCAGGGTGTTGCATGGATCATCCACATGGATATAAAGTCAACTTGGATGATGGCGGCACTTGAAGTAGAAGGAAAGACTATGAATGAAATGCTAAATTCTTAGAGGCTACATCAATAAATAATAGCAATGAGAAGGGAGAACAAATATAGGAAAAACATTTAGGAACATACATAATATTTCAGTGATAAAAAAATTTGAGACGGAGAAATTTTGAATTCTTGTGGCTATTTGACGATATTTAGAAATCAATGTTAATTTTTTTTAGATATGATAATGTCATCATTAACTTTGAGAGATATATACTGAAATATTTATGGAAATATTTATGAAATGATGTCTGAGATTATCTACAAAATATTCCAGGTGTAGGGGATAGGGAGTGTAGAGTAGGTGAAGGTATAGATGAATCAAGATTGTACAAGGGTTTATAATTGTTGAATCTAAGTTATGGTTATTAGAGATTCCATACATGATACTGTCTACATCTTTGTGTGTTAGAATGTTTCCATAAAAAATTTTTCCATAAAAAAAGTGAAATATACAAATAAGACCAAAGGCTTCCTAAAACAAAAAAACCCAAACACTTTCCATCACCCTCAGAATACTTAAAGAAGCAAAGAAAACTCCAAGAGATATCTCTATATAAATTTTTTAAAATTAAAATGGCAAGAAATGTCCCTTACTTTTGTAGTCTTGATTTTGCTAATAAAATCAGTATTCTCCTTGTTTATACACTACAGTATTTCACAAAATTCGTTTATATCCTCTTGAAACTTTCATTTCTGGCTGATTTCTTGCTATTTTTGTCTGTCCTTCTAAAAGTTCTTCTGACATGAATAACTCTGGTAGCTTGGACCTTTAACTGGCTGCTTTTTCTTCATTCAGTGACCCAATATGTATTTCTTAATGAATGTGTATCAGACAATAAACAAAGGAGAGCAAGGGGAAAAATAATAACAGAAATGGGGAGGAGGTAGAAGGTATGAGAACCCAATGGCATGTGCATCAACGGAGCTGATTTTTAAAAAATATTTCTTATCGAGGCATAACATACATACACAAATAAAATGTATACAGATCATTAATTATTATGTAGTGATTCTACCTGTGTACCTACCATTCAACCAAGAAATACATTCTAAAATCTCAGAAGCTCCCACCTCATACCTGCTCCCAATCACTTTCGTTCCTTTCCCTGTAAATGAAGCCATTGTCTAACGTCTCAAACCTTCCATTCGTTTTGCCTGTTTTTGAATTTTATATAAATTGAATCGTATACCATGTATTGTACTCCTTTTTTTTTTTTTTTCCTTTGGCCGTGCCATATGGCTTGTGGGATTTTTAGTTCCCCGACCAGGGGTTGAACCCAGGCCCTTGGCGGTGGGAGCACGGAGTCCTAACCACTGGACCGCCAGGGAGTTCCCAGTATTGTATTCTTTTTTTTTTTTAAACATCTTTATTGGAGTATAACTGCTTTACAGTTGTGTGTTAGTTTCTGCTTTATAACAAAGAGAATCACCTGTACGTATGCATATGTCACCATATCTCCTCCCACTTGAGTCTCCCTCCCACCCTCCCTATCCCACCCCTCTAGGTGGTCACAAATCACTGAGCTGATCTCCCTGTGCTATGTGGCTGCTTCCCACTAGCTATCTATTTTATATTTAGTAGTGTATATATGTCCATGCCAGGCTGTCACTTCATCCCAGCTTACTCTTTCCCCTCCCTGTGTCCTCAAGTCCATTCTCTACGTCTCTGTCTTTATTCCTGTACTGCCCCTAGGTTCTTCAGAACCTTTTTTTGTTTTCGATTCCATATATATGTGTTAGCATACGGTATTTGTTTTTCTCTTTCTGACTTACTTCACTGTGTATGACAGACTCTAGGTCCATCCACCTCACTACAAATAACTCAATTTTGTTTCACTTTATGGGTGAGTAATATTCCATTGTATATATGTGCCACATCTTCTTTACCCATTCATCTGTCGATGGACATTTAGGTGGCTTCCATGTCCTGGCTATTGTAAATAGAGCTACAATGAACATTGTGGTGCATGTGTCTTTTTGAATTATGGTTTTCTCAGGGTATATGCCCAGGAGTGGGATGGCTGTGTTGTATAATAGTTCCATTTTTAAGTTTTTAAGGAACCTCCATACTGTTCTCCATCATGGCTGTATCAATTTACTTTCCCACCAACAGTGCAAGAGGGTTCCCTTTTCTCCATACCCTCTCCAGCATTTACTGTTCGTAGATATTTTGATGATGGCCATTCTGACTGGTGTGAGGTGATACCTCATTGTAGTTTTCATTTGCATTTCTCTAATGCTTAGTGATGTTGAGCATTCTTTCATGTGTTTGTTGACAATTTGTATATCTTCTTTGGAGAAATGTCTACTTAGGTCTTCTGCCCATTTTTGGATTGGATTTGTTTGTTTTTTTGATATTGAGCTGCAGGAGCTGCTTGTAAATTTTGGAGATTAATCCTTTGTCAGTTGCTTCATTTGAAAATATTTCCTCGCATTCTGAGGGTTGTCTTTTCATCTTCTTTATGGTTTCCTTTGCTGTGCAAAAGCTTTTAAGTTTCATTAGGTCCCATTTGTTTATTTTTGTTTTTATTTCCATTTCTCTAAGAGGTGGGTCAAAAAGCATCTTGCTGTGATTTATGTCATAGAGTGTTCTGCCTATGTTTTCCTCTAAGAGTTTGATAGTGTCTGGCCTTACATTTAGGTCTTTAATCCACTTTGAGTTTATTTTTGTATATGGTGTTAGGGAATGTTCTAGTATCATTCTTCTACATGTAGCTGTCCAATTTTCCCAGCACCACTTATTGAAGAGGTTGTCTTTTCTCCATTGTATATTCTTGCCTCCTTTATCCGTAATAAGGTGACCATATGTGCGTGGGATTATCTCTGGGCTTTCTGTCCTGTTCCATTGATCTATATTTCTGTATTTATGCCAGTACCATACTGTCTTGATTACTGTAGCTTTGTAGTATAGTCTGAAGTCAGGGAGTCTGATTCCTCCAGCTCCATTTTTCTTTCTCAAGATTGCTTTGACTACTTGGGGTCTTTTGTGTTTCCATACAAATTGTGAAATTTTTTGTTCTAGTTCTGTGAAAAATGCCATTGGTAGTTTGATAGGGATTGCACTGAATCTGTTGATTGCTTTGGGCAGTATAGTCATTTTCACAATGTTGATTCCTCCAATCCAAGAACATGATATATCTCTCCATCTGTTTGTATCATCTTTAATTTCTCTCATCAGTGTCTTATAGTTTTCTGCATACTGGTCTTTTGTCTTCTTTGGTAGGTTTATTCCTAGGCATTTTATTCTTTTTGTTGCAGTGGTAAATGGGAGTGTTCCCTTAATTTCTCTTTCAGATTTTTCATCATTAGTGTATAGGAATGCAAGAGATTTCTGTGCATTAATTTTGTATTCTGCTACTTTACCAGATTCATTGACTAGCTCTGGTAGTTTTCTGTTAGCATCTTTAGGATTCTCTATGTATAATATCGTGTCATCTGCAAACAGTGACAGCTTTACTTCTTCTTTTCCGATTTGGATTCCTTTTATTTCTTTTTCTTTTTCTTCTCTGAGTGCTGTGGCTAAAACTTCCAAAACTATGTTGAATAATAGTGGTGTAAGTGGGCAACCTTGTCTTGTTCATGATCTTAGTGGAAATGCTTTCAGTTTTTCACCATTGACAACAATGTTGGCTGTGGGTTTGTCATATATGGCCTTTATTATGTTGAGTTAAGTTCCCTCCATGCCTACATTCTGGAGGGTTTTTATCATCAATGGGTGTTGAATTTTGTCAAAAGCTGTCTTCTGCATCTATTGAGAAGATCATATGGTTTTTATCCTTCAACTTGTTAATCTGGTATATCACATTGATTGATTTGCATACACTGAAAAATCCTTGCATTCCTGAGATAAACCACACTTGATCATCGTGTGTGATCCTTTAATGTGCTGTTAGATTCTGTTTGCTGGTATTTTGTTGAGGATTTTGCCTCTATGTTCAGCAGTGATATTGACCTGTAGTTTTCTTTCTTTGTGACATCTTTGTCTGGTTTTGGTATCAGGGTGATGGTGGCCTCTTAGAATGAGTTTGGAGGTATTCCTCCCTCTACTATATTTTGGAAGAGTTTGAGAAGGATAGGTATTAGCTCTTCCCTAAATGTTTGATAGAATTCGCCTGTGAAGCCATCTGGTCTGGGCTTTTGTTTCTTGGAAGATTTTTAAATCACAGTTTCTATTTCAGTGCTTGTGATTGGTCTGTTTATATTTTCTATTTCTTCCTGATTCAGTCTCGGGGGGTTGTGCTTTTCTAAGAATTTGTCCATTTCTTCCAGTTGTCCATTTTATTGGCATATAGTTGCTTGTAGTATTCTCTCATTATCCTTTGTATTTCTGCACTGTCAGTTGTTACTTCTCCTTTTTCATTTCTAATTCTGTTGATTTTAGTCTTCTCCCTTTTTTTCTTGATGAGTCTCGCTAATGGTTTATCAATTTTGTTTATATTCTCAAAGAACCAGCTTTTAGTTTTATTGATCTTTGCTATTGTTTTCTTCATTTCTTTTTCATTTATTTCTGATCTGGTCTTTATGATTTCTTTCCTTCTGCTAACTTTAGGATATTTTTGTTCTTCTTTCTCTAATTGCTTTAGGTGTAAGGTTAGGTTGTTTATTTGAGATGTTTCTTGTTTCTTGAGGTAGGATTGTATTGCTATAAACTTCCCTCTTAGAACTGCTTTTGCTGCATCGCATAGGTTTTGGGCTGTCATGTTTTCAGTGTCATTTGTTTCTAGGTATTTTTTTGATTTCCTCTTTGATTTCTTCAGTGATCTCTTGGTTATTAAGTAGTGTATTGTCTAGCCTCCATGTGTTTGTAGTTTTTACAGATTTTTTCCTGTAATTGATATCTAGTCTCATAGCATTGTGGTTGGAAAAGCTACTTGATAAAATTTCAATTTTCTTAAATTTACCAAGGCTTGATTTGTGACCCAAGATATGATGATCTATTCTGGAGAATGTTCCATGACCACTTGAGAAGAAAGAGTATTCTGTCGTTTTTGGATGGAATGTCCTATAAATATCATATAAGTCCATCTTGTTTAATGTATCATTTAAAGCTTGTGTTTCCTTATTTATTTGCATTTTGGATGATCTGTCCATTGGTGAAAGTGGGGTGTTAAAATCCCCTAGTATGATTGTGTTACTGTTGATTTCCCGTTTTATGGCTGTTAGCATTTGCCTTATGTATTGAGGTGCTCCTATGTTGGGTGCATAAGTATTTACAATTGTTATATCATCTTGTATTGGCCCTTTGACCATTATGTATTGTGCTTTTTTGTCTCTCATAATAGTCTTTATTTTAAAGTCTATTTTGTCTGATATGAGAATTGCTACTCCAGCTTTATTTTGATTTCCATTTGCATGGAATATCTTTCTCCATCCCCTCACTTTCAGTCTGTATGTGTCCCTAGGTCTGAAGTGGGTCTCTTGTAAACAGCATATATACCGGTCTTGTTTTTGTATCCATTCAGCCAGTCTATGTCTTTTGGTTGGAGCATTTAATCCATTTACATTTAAGGTAATTATCAATATGTATGTTTCTATTACCATTTTCTTAATTGTTTTGGGTGTGTTATTGTAGGTCTTTTCCTTCTCTTGTGTTTCCTGCCTAGAGAAGTTCCTTTAGCATTCGTTGTTATGCTGGTTTGGTGGTGCTGAATTCTCTTACCTTTTGATTGTTGGTAAAGGTTTTAATTTCTCCGTTGAATCTGAATGAGATCCTTGCTGGGTAGAGTAATCTTGGCTGTAGGTTTTTCCCTTCCATCACTTTAAATATGTCCTGCCATTCCCTTCTGGCTTGCAGAGTTTCTGCTGAAAGATCAACTGTTAACCTTATGGGGATTCCCTTGTATATTATTTGTTGTTTTTCCCTTGCTGCTTTTAATATGTTTTCTTTGTATTTAATTTTTGATAGTTTGATTAATGTGTGTCTTGGCATGTTTCTCCTTGGATTTTTCCTGTATGGGACTCTCTGCATTTCCTGGACATGATTGATTATTTCCTTACCCATAGTAGGGAAATTTTCAACTATAATTGTATAATCCGTTCTTTACTCAGACACGACGAGGTTAAAGAAGCAGGTGATTAGGGGGCTCTGGCTCACTCAGGCCTGGGGGAGGGAGGGGTACGGAATGCGGGGCAATCCTGAGGTGGCAGAGGCCCGCGTGACTTTTGCAACACCCTGAGGTGTGCCATGTGTTCTCCAGGGAAGTTGTCCCTGGATCACGGGACCCTGGCCGTGGCGGGCTGCACAGCTCCCGGGAGGGGAGGTGTGGATAGTGACCTGTGCTTGCACACAGTCTTCTTGGTGGCTGTAGCAGCCTCCTTAGCATCTCATGCCTGTGTCTGGGGTCCACGCTGATAGCCACAGCTTGCGCCCATCTCTGGAGCTCATTTAGGTGGTTCTCTGAATCCCCTCTCCTTGTGTACCCCAAAACAATGGTCTCTTGCCTCTTTGGCAGGTCCAGATTTTTTCCTGGACTCCCTCCTGGCTAGCTGTGGCGCACTAGCCCCCTTCAGGCTGTGTTCACGCAGCCAACCCCAGTCCTCTCTCTGGGATGTGGCCTCCAAAGCCCGATCCTCAGCTCCCAGCCCCCACCAGCCCTGGTGGGTGAGCAGACAAGCCTCTCAGGCTGGTGAGTGCTGGTCGGCATGGATCCTCTGTGCGGGAATCTCTCCGCTTTGCCCTCTGCACCCCTATTGCTGCACTCTCCTCCGAGGCTCTGAAGCTTCCCCCTGGCCAACCCCTGTCCCTGCCAGTGAAAGGGCTTCATAGTGTGTGAAAAGTGTTCCTCCTTCACGGCTCCCTCCCAGAGGTGCTGGTCCTGTCCCTATTCTTTTGTTTCTGTTTTTTCTGGTTTCTTTTGCCCTACCCAGGTACATGGGGAGTTTCTTGCCCTTTGGGAAATCTGAGGTCTTCTGCCAGCGTTTAGTAGGTGTTCTGTAGGAGTTGTTCCACATGCAGATGTATTTCTGATGTATTTGTGGAGAGAAAGATGATCTCCATACTCTTCTGCCATCTTGAAGGTCTCTGGCCCAGGATTGTATTCTTTTAATCCTGGTTACTTAAGCAAAATATTATGTTTGTGAGATTCATCCACATTGTTGCATATAGCAGGGGTTTATTAATTTTCATTGCTATGTAGTACAGTATTTCATTGTATGACTACACTACAATTTACAGTATTTATCTTTTACTATTGGTGGACATATGGGTGCCCCCCCTCAAGTTTTAGTTGTCTTTTGATGCATATACATATGCATTTCTCTTGGGTATGTACCAAGAATAAAATTGCTGTACCATAAGGTATGAATATGTTCAACTTTAGTAGGTAAAACCAAACAGTTTTCTAAAACTATTTTATCAGCATACACTCCCATCCGCAGCATAGGGATTTCAATTCTTCCATATTCTGACTACTGTTTGAAATTGTCAGTCTTTTAAAAATTAACCATTCTGGTGGATGTGTTTTGGTATTTCACTGTGGTTTGAATTTGATTTCCCTGGTGATTAATGAGCTTGATACATTCTTTTATGAAGTGACTGTTTAGGTCTTTGCCATTTTTTCTATTGGGTTGCCTGTCTTTTTCTTACTGATTTGTAGGAGTTTGTAATATATTTTGGGTATGACTTCATTGATGGATATATGTATAGCATATAGCTTCTCCTGTGTGGTAGACTGACTTTGGTTTTCCTTACCGGTATCTTCTAATAAACAGAAGTTTTTAGTTTTAATGTAAGCTAATTTATGAATCTTTCCTCTATGGTTTTTGCTTTTTGTAGCCTGTTTGAGATAATTGTCTACTACAAGGTCATGAAGATAGTCAATGTCCAGTGCTGTTCAATAGAACTTTTTGCAAAGATGTAAATGTTTTTATCTGTACTGTCCAATGGAATAGTCACTAGCCACATGTGGCTGTTGAGCCCTAGAAATGTGGCTGGTGTGACTGAGGACCTGGATTTTAAATTTTGTTTTAATATTAATAAATTTAAATAGCTACATGTGGCTGTTAATTGTGCTACTGGGCAGCTTTGTTATCTAGATGATCTATTATTTTACCTTTCAGATTATTTTGGTGAGCCACTGGGAACTGCTTTTTGTTTATGGTATGAAGTATGGGTCAAATTTCATTTTTTTCATGTGGGTATTTGATTGGAACAGGACCATTTATCAAAAGATCGTCCTTTCAACAGTACTCTGTCACCTTGATTACATGTTAAGTTTCCACATATGCATAGGTCTGTTTCTGGAATCTCTGTTCTATTCAGTTGTCTGCCTTTGTACCAATACCACACTATCTTTATTACTGTAGGTTTATATTAAGTCTTGATATCTAGTAGAGAAAGCTGCCTAATTTCATTCTTCTTTTTCTTAGGTAGTCTTAAGTTTTATAAATTTAAACTTTATAAGCAGCTTGCCAATTTCCACAAAATCATGCTGGGATTTTGGTATTAAATTGGATCTAGAGATCAATTTGAAGAGAGTGGAAATTTTTACAATATTGACTCCTCCTATTCATGAATATGGTATATTCCTCCATTAATTTAGTTTAAAATTTTTTCCTTTAATATTATTTTATAGTATTCTACTTATAACTCTGACATATCTTTTGTTGAATTTTCTTAGCTTCTTGCTTTGTCTAGGGCCTCCAGTACATCGTTGAATAGAAGTGGTGATATGGGTATTTCATTCTCAATTTCAGAGGAAACACTTTCAATATTTTATTTTATTTATTTATCTTTACTGAAGTATAGTTGATTTATAATATTGTGCCAATCTCTGCTGTTTGCATTAGGTTTTATTTTAGGTATTCTTTTTTTTTTTTCAAATAAATCAAATATTTTATTTTTTTGTTATCCTTCAAAATTCTTCAAATCCAAATGTTTACATTTTTATATAATAGGTATACTTTATCTGATTAAGAAAGTTTCTTCCTATTCCTAGTTTACTCAGTGTTTTTGAGATGTTAATTTTTTTAATCAAATGCTTTATCTACATCTTTTGAGATGATCATATGATTTTTCTCTTTTATTCTTTGATATGGTAAATTACATTGATTGATTTTCAAGTGTTAAATCAACCTTACATTCCTGGAAAAAAAATACAATTTGGTTTTAATACACTGTCCTTTTAATATATTGCTTGATTTAATTTGTTAATATTTTGCTTAGGACATTTTCATCCATATTCATAAGAGAAATTGGCATTTTTCTTTCTTATAGTGTCTTGTCAGTTTTAGATATCAAGCATATGTTACCCACATAAAATGGATTGGAAAGGGATCTTATTTTTCTATTCTCTGGAGGAGTTTATGTTATGTTGGTGGTATTTTTTCTTTAAATGTTTGGGAGAATTAATCAGTAAAGGCATCTGGGCCTGGAGTTTTCTTCATGGTAAGGTTTTTAATAAAGGATTTGATTTTTTTAATAGATATGATATTATCCAGCTGTCAGTCTCATTGTGGCTCCTTTGAAGGTAGTCTTTCTTTTTCTCTGGATGTTTTCAGGATGAACTTCTTGGTTTTTTAACTATTATATATCTATGCATTATAATCTTTATATGTATCCTCCTTGAGATTTATGGTTTCTTTTGAATCAGTGGCTTGATGTTTTTCATTGGCTTTTGAAGTTTCTTGGCCATTTTCTCTTTAAATATATTGCTTCTGCCCCAGGATCTCTATCCCCTCTTGATGACTCCAATTACAGGTATTTAGACCTCCTTACCATATCTCGTATGTCTGTTAGACTCGTCCCGTGCCATCCCCCCAGGCCCACACACACACTTTTGCTTCTCTGTGCTTCATTCTGGATTTTTTTTTCTGACCTGTCTTCCAGTTTCATCTATGTAAATCTGCTCTGAAAGCCTTTCATTGAATTCCAGATTTGAGTTATAGTATTTTCAGTCTAGCGTTTTTATTTAATTCATTAAAAAATCCCAGTTCCCTACCAAGATGCTCAAGCTTGTCTTACATGCATTAATAGAAGTCTGAAGTCAATGTCTGCTAACACTTTTATCTGGTTCATGTGGGTTGTTTCTATTGTCTGTTTTATCTCTTGGGTTTTGGTCAAGTCTTTTCATTTATATAAGTTTAATAGCTTCTTTTTATTAGGAGCCAGATGTTGTGCATATAAAAAGTTTACAGGGGTAATTTAAGGCTCTGTGACATGTTGTTTTTCTCCAGAGAGGATTTATTTCTGCTTCAGGCAGGCAGCTAGCTTAAGACACTAGCAATTTCTGCCTATGTTGATCCAGCTAAGGACTGAGATGTTTTGAAGCTGGGCTTCAGTTGCTATATGGGCTGGTCTGTTTTCAATACCCTTAGTTTTGAAGTGTAGTCCTTCCAAATCTCATTCAAAATCTTCATGTGCTTACCAGGGCCTCTCTTCCTTAGTAGACCCTGAACTTTCAGAATCAGCAGTTGCAAAGGAAAAGGCAGCTCCAAATGCCAGGCTCACTTTGCTGAGCTTCCTTCTTCTCCATATTCTTTGTCCTACAATCCCATGTTTTTGTAACTCTGATGCCTTCAAACAGTTGTTGTTAAATTTTTTCCAGCTTGCCTAGTTCCTAGTAGGAACCATGCTCATATAGAACTCATATGAGCTGGGGCTTTGGAAGATGGTTGGGAGGAACTGTTTGGAATTGTCAGTGGGGAAGGATCACTCCTGTCCTACCTCCAGGCACTGAGTTTCTATTTGAGAGGGCTCCAAGGGAAAGAGACCTTAGGGGCTGTCAGATATTACTCAGGACAAGAGTTAAAGGATTCATGCTGAGAAGAGGCTAAGGAAGTTGGAGAGCTTGGGGAGGGGCGAGTTAATATAAAAGTGTTTAGTTTTTTATTTTAGGATAGGTTGGTTGAACTAGATGACATCTAAGTTTCCGTGTAATTTGAAATTCTAGGATTCTATTAAATTAGCTGGGCTTCCATTTAGGTTAATTAGAAGTTTAATTAGAACTTAAAATTTCTCCTATAGAGATAAGGAGGCTTATCATCATAAAGAAAACTTCCGGGTTTTAATTTCAGCACAATAGCTCCCAGTTGTAAATTGCTGAACCAGCTTCTTTCTGTAATGCACAATGGGATTCTAAAATCTTAAGTCTAAAGGGAACCAGTTGCAATATTATCTGCTAGGAATTTACTGTTCTGTGGATCATTGTGTAGTATACACTTATGGAAACTGCCTCATTTCCTCATATCTTATACTGTATTATGTTTTTATTATTTCTTTTATACAGTCTACAGGTTCTGGGTGTTTCTCTGCTCATGATGTAAGTGCCTCCACTCATCTAACCTCTCCTGGGTCTTCATGCTCATTATCTTCTGTCCTTTTCTCCCCTTTGTTTCCCACTGCTCCCTCCATGCCATACTTTTCACTATGCTGTCTAGAATTGCTCTTCCATGGTAGAAAGAGCTTCCAACATTCTCAGCCTTTCCACTGAATATTCCTTTCAGCTATTGTCCTCAACTGAATCCTGGCTCTCCCAAGAGGATCCTGCTGCTCCTGCAGCCTTCTCTTTCCTGCATATCTCAGACTGCCTTTTTGGCTCATGACTCCTTCTTCCTTGTGTAAAATCTCCAGCTCCTTTCACGTCAGGGCTGATCTACTGTCTACGCTCTTGACTGCTCTCATGTACAGCTTCCTAGGACTCCCCTTCGTTCACATACTTGTGGATTCCTACTCTAGCAGTCCCCCAACTTCACTGAGTCCTTCAGTCAATTCACCCCTCTACTTTTTACTGTTAACACCTCTGCACCTCAGTGTCCTCACATCTCTCCAGACCCAGTGTAGGTTCCATGGCCTGGGTCAATAATCATGCTCTTTCAAACTTTTTATCATCTTGTATCTCTCTTATGTTGTGCCCATATCCAAGCAACTGAACATCCCTGTGGAAAAAATCACACAAACACATTGTCAAGGCTCACTTCAAAGTGATGACCACAAATCTCAAAAGGATGTGTAGAACTACCAGGTCATTCAATGCCACTCCTCTAGTAAATTCACTTTCCCACTCCTCAAGGGCACTATTTCACACTGTTTCCTCTCACAGCTCAGCTTCTCTTCCCCACTCTTATCTCACAGTGAGAATAGATATAATCAGGGGAGAGCCCCTCATCTTCTCAGCACCAGTACTTGAGCCTACTGACACCTGTACCCACACACTCTGCCTTAACTCCTGTTACCATGGGAAAAGTGGAACTACCCCTTCCCAACACTAAGCCCTGCTGTGTGCCCTGGGCCCTAAACCCTCTTCCTTCTCAAGGATGTGACTCTGGCAGTAACGCCCTATTCCTCTAGCATCATCATGTCTCCCTGCCACCCTGCCACAGGATCCTTCTACTGCTTTACGAGCACCTTTATTTTCACCCATCTTGAGAAACTTTCTCTTCAAAGATTATGAATAGGCAGTTCACAGATAGGTACAAACAAACATCTTAAATATTTGAAAAGGTACTCAAGCCCACTCACAAAACGAGTAAAGCAAATTAAAACTATATTGAAAGGACCTTTTCACCATACCATGTCAGCAAAGATATAAAAGTTTGAAAACATAGTAATGAGAAGAGTATGGTGGAAAGGGTATTTTCACACAGAGAAGCGGGAGAAAATAGGTACAACCTCAATGGAGGTCAATCTGAGTATATCTAGAAAAATTACCAAATGCATATGCCCTTGGACCCAGCAGACCCACTTCTGGAGTTCATCCTGTATTAGACCTACAAGCATTAGAGTGCCTCCAGGGCTTTGTGGACCTTCTGTGTCTACATTCTCTTCCTAAGTGGTTCTACGCACTTCCTTGTCTTTTAAGTACCTTTTATACGCCAGTGACTCTAAAGTCAGACCTTCAACTGAGAGATTCCTGAGCGCTCCGGACTAGCTCATCTCAACAGTCTACATGATGATAGTTTGATGGTATCTCAAACTTAAGGTGGCCCAAGTAGGATTGATTCTTCTTCCTCCTCCCTAAATCCACTCCTCCTCTCACCAAGCCTTTTTAATTTCATTAAATGACTCCACTACCCTCCCTGTTTCTCGGACCAAGAAAACTAACAACATCTTTGATTTCACTTAATCCTGAACTTTTGGCGTCTATTTATTCCTTGACTTTATTCCATTTTTAACTTCTTTCAACTTGAAGATTTGACATGGCTTCTCACTCTCCAATTTCTGTTTTAAACTTCCTCTTTGGACTTGAGACAAGTTATAGTTTTCCAGGCTAAGAGATTGATTCCTCCTGTCCATGATACTGGCTTGTTATCTCTCCCTGCCTTGGCTGCTTCTAACTACCTCTCCCAGTCCTACCTGGTGACCTTCCTTCCTCTGGCCACCACCTTGCTTCAAGTTTATGGGGAAAGCTCAGAGAATGCCAACCAGAGTCTTAAGTGACTGATATGGAAAACTTAGAATGCCAGTGTATTAATTTATAATTATGTGTTGTAACTGCCATGTGAATGGGAAAGCTGGTGTCAGCTAATCAGCATTGAGGAAGATTATTGGAAGCCACTTTATAATCAGAATATTATATGGTGAGTCTAGAAATCTCAGCAAAGAAGAGTTAGATAATTTTAAAGGTAACAAATGGCTCGGTGTGGCCAACTCCACCATGCATATTTCTGCCAATAGACAAGTTAGTCACTTTGTCATCTGGTCTAATAGAATATAGGGTTCATGAGAGCAGAGTCCATATCTTTTATGCTCACCATTAAATCCAATACTTAGCCTGTGGATGAATATGCCCAGAGTTCCCTGTCCTGGATGGTGCTACATGAGCACTGCCAAACTCTGCTCTCTGTTTCCCATTTTCCCCTGATCTCTGCTAATTCTGTCTCTTCTGTTGACACATTCTTTCTGAATCATTCAAACCAGAATTGTGCTCTCTCCACTTTGAGCCTTAGATATTGTCTTTTAAGGTAACTTTTGTACAAATTTAATCCCAAACACTTAGGGTTGATTTCACCAGTTTAATTATGAGGTTCTGCCTCACTGTCACCTAAACTACTCATTGGCCTAATTGTGCATCAGAAGCTAGAAGCATAAGACATCTACTCATACCCATGGATTTCCACCTGTTAATCTTTGAACACTGCTTCATAATTCATGGATATTTAAATATGAATGCCTTAAGATCTTTCTAAAAATGTAACTAATCTTAAAGAATAGAGATTTACCACCAAAAAAATGTGCCACAAAATCTGAAGGCAACAAGAATATAGTTGACTTTTTTGATAGGTAAAACTAGAACAAAAAAAATAGGTATGATAATGAGTTAAATGTATGATATTTTGTAAGCTTGATAAGGATACTTTAGTAGAAGCAGATGAAGACTACTAAATTTACAGAAGATTTGCAGTTGCATTGTTGTTGCAACAATATAATTGGGTTCCAATTATAATTATTATTATGATTAGACTAATGAGATACATTTTTTAATATGAAAAAAATTCATTCAAGGGTTGTTCTTACCTTTCATGTGTAGAAGAATTTGAGTAATAAAGCATCACTATCTATATATGCCAGGACTTTTGTGGTACCTGAGAAGAAGATAATAAGCCCCTTGGAGCCAGGGATAATTGCTCAGACCAGGCTGTGGGTTACCAAAACCTCCTTCGGGAGAAGAGTGTATCTCTCAAGGTGGAGGGGCTCTCTCATCAGACGGCAGTTAACACTCATCAGAGTTCCTGTGGGGAACCAAATGCAAACTGGCAGCCAAGGAAGTGTACACAGGACCATCTTCCTCTGTTCCAGAGGACAAGGACCATGTGTGTTTCATTCTCCACAGCTTTCCCTGTACCTAGCCAAGTGCCTGGCACATAAGAGGCTCTTGCTAAATATTTACTAAATAGTATGAATGATGACATTATATATTTTACAGCTTTTATTTGTTGTTTATTGCAGTATAACAAATTACCCCAAAATATAGTGGCTTAAAACATTTGCTATCTTCCATTTTCTGTGGATCAGGAAAACAGGCATGGTCCTCTTGTTCTGGGTCTGTCACAGGGCTACAGTGGTTCCCAAGGCTCGATTAGGGAGGATCCACTTTCTAGCTCACTCACATGATGGTTGGCAGGACTCAGTTTCTCACAGCATGTTGGATGGAGGCCTCCCTCAGATCCTTGCCATGTGGATCTCTCCATAGAGCATCTCACAATGTGGCAGCTTGCTCCATCAGAGTGAGGAGGTGAGAGGGCAAGAGAGAGAGAGAGAGAGACAGAGAGAGAGAGCTACTACTGTAGAGGTCAGAGCCTTTTGTAGCCTAATCATGGAGGTGATATTCCCTCACTTTGGCCACATTCTGTTCATTATAAGCAAGTCACTAGATCCAGCCCACATGCAGGGAGAAGGGATTGCACAAGGGAATGAATACCAGGAGATAAGGATTATTGAGCCATTTTAGAAAGCTGCCTACCAAACCTTGAGTTTCTTTAAATGATGACATTCTCAGAAAAAGAATATTAATTTTCATATGTCTTTAAAAATTGAATTAAATATGCCATAGTTATTCAGAAACATTGGTTCATTTTTGTCCCCTGAAAAAAACCCCACAAAGGTCAATACCAATAAGTACAGCACCTGTTTTGACCATATTTTAAAAAATATTTCCAGATTGTTACATTGTAATAAATAATGACCTTCTGAGAATTCAAAGACCCAAATACAAGGGAGTGTATTGCAGCAGGCTTAATCAGTGTTTAGTGATGATGAAATGTAGAATCGAAAAGCCAAGGATAGAAATCAAATTGCGTTTCTGCAGAAAGATCCTCAACAATTGAAAAACTGCTCTATAAAACTAAAGAACAGCTTGATGATTTAGAAAATAGAAACTGCAGAAATATTCTGTAGATCCTAGTTATGTCCCCACTGCTTATTAGCTTGCCTGTTTGAGAGCAAAGAGGAAGGGCAACAAAAAGAGATTCAAATTAGTGAATTTTGCTCTGGCCCTGAGCCACACTGGCTTAGGACTATTAATGCTAAGTATATCCTGGACTAAAAATAAATCTTCTGCCCCTTTATTTTCAAGTAACTTTCCTCCTTCATATCCAAACCAGAACACAGACACATATTATTAATTTATATCGAGACTTATTTGATGGATTCTTTAATGAATGGAGTTTGATGTTCTGATATGGTAAAAATTATTCATTATATCCACAGTAATGTTATTGTTTTAAAATAACATAATCAAATTAGTCACTTCAGGAATGCTAATTGTATATGTATAGAATAATAGATCAATGACAGACTGGCAACACTTTAGCAAAAGCCACTTCTAGATACTTAACCTATGACCAGGAAATGTCTTAGCCTAGCAATAGATTATTCTAATATGTCTGGCCAATATAACTCATACTATTAAGAGTTTTCATTAGATTTATTTGCATTTACAACTATAGGAGTGAAGATGGTACCAGCAGCTATATTCTCTTCTTATTTGAAATCCAACTCATAGAAGCAAGATGCTTAACCCCTCTATAAGATTGCTTAGATCTGTAGTGAAATTAGAAAGGTCATGGGCTTTGCAATTAGACAGACATCAGTCTCTGCCTAGTTTCTTGATAGCTGTGTGACCTTGAGTAAGTTACCTAACTTCCCTGGAAACTCAGTGTCCTCCTATATAAAATGGGAGAAATGATGGTGATGATTATGGTGATGATGATGATGATCACAGCTAACACGTGTTAAGTGCTTATTATGTACCAGGTACTGCGTTATTTTTATGTGCACTAGTTCATTCACTCCTCATAGTAACCCTATGAGGTATAAGTGCAATTCTTATCCCATATATGTCCTATCACACACACACACACACGCACACACACACGTGCGAATTCTTTCAATCTGTCCATTACATGGTGGTTTTACCATTACACACACACACACACACACACATGCATGAATTCTTTCAATCTGTCCATTACATGGTGGTTTTACCATTTCAGCTTATCTATCCTTACCCCAGAACCATAATCACAGATTTTGGCTAGACTCTGACTCTCTTCTAGTAAAAGAGGCAAATTCCTTGTGGAAACTTATAGCCCCACAGATTATTAGGGACTGTTTTTGCTTTCTGTACCATGGTGGTTCTTTTCTGCTATAGGTTCTAAATGCTTTTTTCTCTATTCCTAATACTTCTTTTCATAATGACTTCTTTGGTGTGAATAACCTTGAATTCATATGTCTTATTTTCACCTTTGGGGCCTGTGTGTGTGTGTGTGTGTAGAGAATTACCATTGCTATTATAGCTTGCTTGTATTAAACAAGTTCAGTTGTTTTTGGTACAATATCCAGGAGGGAATGGTGGAGATAGACCTATCAATCACTGGAGTATGTCAGTTTCCTCCATCTCTCATTTACTATCCAGATCTGGGGTTTCTTAACATGAATCCAAAGTCTGTGCTTTTTCTAATATGTAGTTAACAATCTGAATGACACGTTCTTTATAGTACCACAATAATCCCGTCCATTACATTACTTAATTTATGGGAGTGCTAACACCAAAATCGATAAACATTATTTCTGACATGTCAAGAGTGTTAATGGTGTGATTAAAAAAGAAAAAGACTCAAAAATCTCTCTGCACAGAATCCTTTGATATACTGTTGTTGAGGCATACCTACCCAAAGCTGCGATATGGAAGACTTAAATCATTAAGACTCCGTCAACTTTAAAAATGTGTGTCAGAAGCTATTTTTAGCCACACGAATCTTTTATGCCATATTGTGAAATTCTGTTAGCAGATAGAGGGAGAGACTGTATGTCTCAGAGAAGATTGTCTCAGGTTGTTTTGAGACATATCAACAGTTGCTAAGGAACCGTCGCTAATGCTTCTGGGAAATTCTATAATATTTCACTTAGAAATCGGGAGAAATTTTTATAGAGCAAAGCTTCTTAGACAAGGAAAGCATATGAAGGGTGATATTAGGGAACAGCTTCAAACTGGTAAAAAGTATTTTAAAGTTTCCTAGAAGATTGAGTTTAAATGGGGTTTCTCAGCACCATATAATCGCCTCTTACAGAATCCTGGAAGCTTTCATTTACATCTGATTTTAGAACAAGTAGCATTTTAAAATCTGGTCACATTTTAGTTTATTTTCCGTGATTGATGTCTTAAAATGGAGATAAGCACTTCTTTTCACACAGAGAATTAATTAGCATGCTAGGGTGGTGGTTCCACTGATTCTCTTCTCTTTTACTGAAACGCTATATTAATAGTAAGCACTTAATAGGCACTGACTGTTTACTAGGTTCTACAAAGATATAGTCTTGGCATGTAATGGTTTTAAAACCCAAATAGTCCTCTCTGATTAGCTGCGGCATTGTCGATAGTGAAGAGACTTTCGTCAGCCACTTTCACTGAGGCTTATGTTGCTGGGGGAGTCAGGCTAGCAGCCTAACAGCCAACTCAGTGCACTATCCCGGTGAGGACCTGCCGCATATCAACATCCTGTTACCTGTGGTCTGCCTGGCCACAGAGAGAAGGTTTGCTCCATACAGAAACATTACTTTTAGACAAGCTGATTTGGTCTGTTTGGTCTACATGCTTCATTACTTCCAGGCTTATTAGAGTCTGGAGAAAATGTAGCAATAATTCATTTTTTCTTTTTCTCTCTCATTCACGAACATTAAGTGAACACCTGTCATAAGCAAGGAGCTGTGGTTAGGACACATTTAATACACAGTCCTTGTCCTCAAAGAACTTATATTCTGGTGAGGAGACAATTCTGTGAACAAGCAATTGCAAAACAGTAGGATAAGACTCACCATGAAACTGTGTAAGGAGCTGAGGAAGGAACAAGTGCAGTTTTTCTGCCTGGGCAAAGGACTCATAGATGGAGTTGAATAGGAGTATGTTTGTCATACACACGGGGAAGGGGGTGAGAGGGAGCAAGCAGTGTACAAAGGGTTCCACAGGCATGAGCAGAAAGCAGGCTTCCGTCAGCCCTTGATGCTGGTGCCTGGAACCCCAAGAGAGGCTCAGAGATAGAGCAGGACAATGCACAGAGGCCCTGCCATTGAAGCCTTATTCTTTCAACATATTAAACCCCCCTCCCCTTTTTTGGTTAGAAGACCACTGCAGTGGGCCAATTATAACAGGGATGGAAGAGAATGTAGACTGTGAGGAAGGAAATAACATTAGAGGGAAATATTAGGAGGGAAAGTATGTATGACTTGATGAAGGCATGGGGGCGGGGGTGCTGGTTGGGGAAATACATGACCCGACCTTCCTCCAACACGTAGAACTTCTTCCTCTCGTGTTCTGCATCTCTCTATGGCCCTCTCTGTGCTCCATGCTGCTTCGTGACTCCAGGCCTGTTCTCCTGTGGTTCTCTTTGTCTGGAACACTTTCCCACCTGGCCTAGTGATCTTCTCTGAGCTAGCATGGCTTGCCCTTTTGATGCCTCTGCATTTCTCTATTTAGGATACCAACTGGAAACTGTTCAGTGAGGTATCTCTCCTACTTACGTACAACCTCTTCCACAGTAGCGGTTGTGTTTTGTTTTTATTTGTGTAACATGCATAAGCAGGGTGTTAACCTTTGTGTAAGTAAGAGCTAATAAATGTTCATTGATGTGAACTGGTCTGATAGAGTTTGGTTTTTTTTTTTTTAAACTACTATATATGTTTTTTGCCTTCAGGTTGCAGAGGGGGTGCCAAGTGCAGTAATAATTTAGAAAACACCCAGATGTCAGATAATCACAAGGACAGGGCAAGCCAGGCAACATGTCTTGGTGTTGCCACTTGTCTTGGTGTCTGTTCATTCTGAGGTTTTTCCAACAGCCGGAGAAGCCAAGAGCCAAGGCAGCATCAGGCCATTTGACTGGACTCAGAATGTACAATGTAGAGATGGTTCAAGGACCTGATGCTGGCCGTGTAAGATGTAGACATGCAAAAATGTAGATACAAACAAATAAAGTGAATTCTAGCTAAGTATCAGATGAATGATTCAGACTGTTATGTGCTAGAGGACTATAGAGGAGATGTGGAAGGCCAATAGCCCTTGAGTATATAGTCAGCAAATTCAGCATAATGCTGAGTCTGAAGACCTGAGTTTGCATGCCGATCAGAATATTCACCAAAGAAACATTTTGCTAGTCTTTCAGTGAATGTTGACAGAGAAGCTTGTGTCAAAGTTGCATTAAATGTCATGCTTGAAGTAGGCCAAATTGTGAACCTGAATAGTGCATTTCTTTCTACGTTAGGGAAACAGAAGCTATCAGAGAACACAGACATGTCTGTGATGGTTTGATTAGTACCCTCTCCCCAGGTTTACAGAAAGCACCACAATATTCTTGATGATCCTGTGCTTGTTTTAGCTGAAACCATCTAGTCAGACAAATCACTGGTCATCACAAAGTCCACAATACAAACAATGGCATGGAGCGTGTTTTTTTGCGAAAGTAAATGTTCCTTGGATGTATGGAGGAGAACTCAGAATTATTAATACTAGACACCTGCCTAAGACCAGCCCATTGAACACCATATACAGTTGACCCTTGAACAACGCAGAGTTAATTCATGCATAACTTACAGTCGGCCCTTGGTGTCCACAGTCCCACCACAGCCATGGGTTTAACCAACCATGGACCATGTAACAGTATTTACTATCGAAAAATACCTGCGTGTAACTGGACCCATGCAGTTCAAACCCACATTGTTTAACAGTCAACTGCATATGGAGTCATGATAAATATCTGATACTATTTTTCCTCTGACGTGGCAAGACAGGATGTAGTTAGTGATGCATCAACTTCCCAATTTAAGAATGGAACTAAATAGAGTTCTTATCACAAGGAAAAAAATTGTTTTGTTTTTGTTTTTTTTCGTCTCTATATGAAATGATGGATGTTAACTAAATTTATTATGGTAATCATTTCACAATATATGGAAGTCAAATCATTATGTTATACACCTTAAACTTATACAGTGCCATACATCACTTATATCTCATTAAAATTGGAAAAAAAAAGAATGGAACAAAATAAATGAGAAGTAGTATTACACAGTGATTAAGAATATTTGATTTACTGCCAAACTGCTTAGATTCAAATGCTGGCTTTTCAAAACCAGTTGTGAAGCCCCGAGCAAGGTAATAATTCTCTTTGTGCCTCAGTTTCCCCATCTGTAAAATGATGACAATAGTAGTACATACTTCATGGAATTGTTACATGGATTAAATAAAATAATAAATATAAAATGTTTAGAATAGATTGTAGCACATAGTATGCAATCACACAATAAATATTAGCTATTATTGTTATTAATGATCTTATCTCAAGTTGATGATAAACATAGTCTCTATGAATTCATTCACCAAATTCAAAATTAACCTTACTACGTGGCTAGTATGAGACATAAGCTCAAATAACAAATATCACTATACTTAAGTAGAAATAAATTCATGTTATTTTGCCATCCAACAGTCATCATGGGGTGGATGATCTGATAGTGATTATCACTTTATGGAACTCTGTCACTGGGGTAAATAGCGACCCACATGGAGATTACCCCAGGCTCTGGGAGGTCGAAGATATTCTTCAGAATTTCAAAGCATATCAACTGCGAGGTTGCATAGGTATGAGTGGAAATGGACATGCCAGGATAACAATCAGGACACGTTGTTCCTTCAGGTTTCTAAGAAAACAAGTATCAAGCTTAAGAAATTCTATCACCCCATCTCCAATGCAGTCCAAAGAATAGCCTTGTAATTTGTATGCCATCTACTTGGTTTTAACAAAGCATTTGAGTCTGGTGAGCACATTGGTAGGTTAGAAAATACTGCGAAGACAGTCTGCGTGTGGAAGTTTATAAGCATCATTTGTTTACTCTGCAAGGAAGTGATGGTGAGAGTTATAGATGCAGACAGATAGCAAATATGTTTACAGTGACTAATAGCACCAAACAAGCCAGCACATGTATACCATTATTGTCAGCTATTTTTTTAATTTGTTTGTTTGTTTGTTTTAAGATGCCCTTTGTTGCCTTCAAAGATTTCGATTCACGTATTAACATGAAGGTTAGGTCAGATAAGAATGCATCTAATCTCTGCCGTATGTAGATGGCAAAAGCAAATTATTATTTGGAATATAAACAACCTTATTACGTATTGTCCGCATGCCAATGACTGCACACAGGTGTCTCACAGTCAGAATGATGAATAACAGTGGTTGGGTTGGTTTGCTTAAGTTGTGCATCACTTTGGTCATATTATCAATCTCCAAGAAGAGAAAGATTCTCTGAAATTTCTCTGGACCACCCCTGAAAGTTAGAGATAAGTTTCATCATATCAGTGGCATCATCTTTTGCAATCAACCAGCAATAGCCACCAAACAGAGATTTAGTGGTAGTGTGTATAAAAGGCACTGTGATAGACAGCACTGTTCGGGAAACGGAAATCTATAGCATGGTGTCCTTTTCCAAAGATGGGGCAATAATGCACAGATTACACAGCAGAATTAATTAATAATAAGTTATAAAATGAGGTAACTCTTAAGAGGTGCTGCAGGCAGTATATGAAAAAGCACCGGATCACTGATAGAGATATAAGAAGAAAGTTTGTTTATTGTAAGCTGAAATGGTTCTGGAAAGACTTCTTGAAAAGAGAGAGATAGAGATGGAAGTGGAGATGGAGATGGGGAGAGAGAGAGAGAGAGGGAGGGAGGGAGAGGGAGAGAGAGAGGATTATTCTAGGTAGGTGGGACCAGCACAGACATGAGGAAACACAAGGTATACTGAGAGTAGAGAGCAAACCCAATTAATGACAGTATAAACTACATGAAGAGCCAGGTTACTAGGAATTGCATACCTTTGAGGATATGCAATAGCAGGTTAGGGTGTGACAAGACACGGGATAACTGTTAGTCTCTAGGATATGAACAGCAGAAGAATGTTCATATGAACAATGAAGCCTTCACTCTTGTCTGTGATTAGGGTACCCTGATAGAAGATAAGCCTAGAAAAATATTAATAGTCTGATGCCAGTTTGCAGGGAAACTGAATAGAGAGAGGGCCGTGCAGTTCAAACTTTATAGGTTTGGATTTTTTACCTAAGGGTCACAAATCCCCAAGCTTCAGGATATATGTGAACCCCTTGAATCATAGGCAAAAACTTGTGCATTGTTCTTATTGGATATTGAAAGACATTCATGCTCCCTGCCTCCAAATTAAGCTTCACTTAATAAGTAATGGATAATAAGGAATGATTTTGAGCAAGAGTGACATAAAATTGGTAATTGGGATGATGACTCCGGTATCTGTACAGGGTGAGGGACAGACTGGAGAGACTGGAGCAGAGGACTCCAGGCAGGAGGCTGCAAGCAGGCTGGAGGGACAGATGTGGCTGTGACGGCCCCATGGGTGGGACTGACAATCTTCATGGAGGTAGAGGGAAAAGGAGGTGTTTAAAGGAAAGCTCTCCTTTGGGGGATAATGTCAAAACATTTGTGGAGAAGATGGGGAAATGGGAGGTAGTGAAGTTCAAATCAGTTTCTAAAGAAATCAATTAGTTAACATTTATTTATTCAAGCCTCTTGAGTCTTCACCATGTTGATGTAAAGCCTTTCATATAAAAACTCTATTCCTGTGGCAATGAGAGCTTAGACTTACCTTGCAAGGCCTGATTGAAAAGATGTATTAAAAATAAGGACATTAGGGGCTTCCCTGGTGGCGCAGTGGTTGAGAGTCCGCCTGCCGATGCAGGGGACACGGGTTCGTGCCCCGGTCCAGAAAGATCCCACATGCCGCGGAGCGGCTGGGCCCGTGAGCCATGGCCACTGAGCCTGCGCGTCCGGAGCCTGTGCTCCGCAATGGGAGAGGCCGCAACAGTGAGAGGCCCGCGTACCGAAAAAAACAAAAAAAAAACAAAAAAAACAAAGGACATTAGTGAATCGTGAACTGCCAACTCATATGAATGCTGAAATTAAGATAGTTTCTTTCAAAATTACCTGATTTCAAATTTCCAGTTAAATTCGTGGAAGTTGAAATGTCTCTAAATATTTTGGATGCCTCAGTTGTTGCAGACATTTAGTTGTCCAGTTGGATAACTAAGCCCTTTCACTCTCTCAATGTCACACATTCCCAAGTCATGAGATTTCAAATTTTGTAGGTGTTTCAGAAATAGAGTCCCTCATTGTCTCAGTGCAAATTAGTTTGGGTTGACCATATTTAATGAAAGAATATTAGAATTCTGAAAAATAACATATTCTAGCTGACTATACAGTAAAACAAAAAAACAAACTACCACCACCTTGTACCTTCCCCTGAGGTAATACAAAGATTTGGGGACCATCACATTAGGGGAAGATTCATATTTGCTCTTGATCACCTGAGTCAGTAAGGACAATAAATCTTCTGGGCCCTGAGTTAATCCCACCCAACTGTTTGTAGTTGAGCACATCTGGGAGGCAGAGGCCAAGTGGGAACTGTGGAGAGGAGACACTGTCTTCAAAGGTCAAAGCACTTACCTTTCTAAGCCGCTTTCAAGTCAGTCCAGCTGCCACAAGTGGTCTCAAAACCAAAATGGCCTTGGCCCCATTATCTGACACAAATATGACTGTGGCAGAGCCTCTCGTCAGGGTCTCTGCTGCCTTAGCATATGCCGAAGCCATTTCCCGACAGTCTGGTGCCTTCCCTGACTCTTTCCACACAGCGGGTATATTGAGGAGCATCTCCGTGCCTACTGGGTGATTGGATGGCTCTTTGGCGGTCTCTGGTGATAAACATTAGATACGCTTTTAGAGGGAACAGCTGAATACTTGACTCCATTTGAGCAAATGCAAAAACAAACATTTGAATGAATCTGCTAAAATTCTCTGGTGTGAACTTAAGTCTGATACTGACTTCTAGCTATAACTCAGAAGGATCGCTATGTTGTTGATGTATTATATAGAGTGGCACCTTAGGGTGAATTATCTATGTAGTATTTAAATTCTCTCTCTCTCTCTCTCTCTCTCTCTCTCTCTCTCTCTCTATCTATCTCTTTCTCTCTCCACCAAAACCTCACCTTTCTTCAGTGGTTCTTCTAACAGGAATTCCTAAGATGTGCCTGTGTACATGTCTGTGGGTATATATAATTGTGCTGGGTATAATTAATTTTTTGATTACCAGATCTTCATAGATATGAGCATTAAACCTCTTAATTATCACAGTTACAAATGTCCATTTGGTAACTTGCTATCTTGTGTCAGTAAGCGAATTGGACATACTGAGTTGTTATATCAAAGAGAGCTGGTATGTATGCCTCAACACTTGTATTTCCACACTGCATGCCACTAAGTACATGAGGGTTCTTTTCACTTCTGTTCTTTTTAATTCTTGGTAGAGCATGTATAATCAGTGACATAAACATCATCCATTAGTCAGTTCAGCCTTCCCTGAAGTATTAGTATTCTAAACAATCCTATTACCAAGGCATTATTTTGATACTTTATTAAAAGTCCTACAGCTCTAGCACTGCTGTACTCAAACACAGCTTTATGCAATTAGGATTATAATGGAAGCTTTATTACAATGATATATAACTTGTATCATCCTAATAAAAGTTCCTGTACATAGCAATGCTTTAATAACATTGTTTCTGTAACAGTGATTCCTTAGTAATGGAGCTTCTCTCATGGCAACTTCATTATTAGGAAATGATGTCAGTAATAGAAATGCAAATAAAGATTTTGAGAGGAGCATTTGATGCATGGCTCTATTACTGACCTGCTCTCTTTTCATGCATTACATCTAATCATTATAAACCTACCATGTAGATTATAGTTTTGCTTATTATTCTCCTGTAATATTTTAGCATTTGTGTCCTTCCAAATTATCAAAATTGACTGCCATTTTAAAATAAAATTCAAGGGTTAAAATAATTTAAATTTTAATTAAATTTTGTTTCTAAAGCATTCTGAATGTTTCACAAAACCTTCCCTTTTATTGTATCAAAGATTGAGTGGACCAATAGCATTCAAACTGGGGTATGTGTACCCCTGAGTGGATATGAAGACATCCCAAAGGATATGTGGGTATAGAAAGGTTTAAAGGAATTAATATCCAGATCTTCTACTTCCATATGTACCATCTCATAAAATCCGTCTGCCTCGAAGGCCCTTACGGAGATTTTCCTACCACACCTCCCCCTTTTGCCTTTCTCCACCGAGAAAGGCATACATCGCACCCACCCTATCCCTTACCATGGCATATTGCTCCACTCTCCAGACCCCAATCCATATGTGTGTGTGTGTGTGTGTGTGTGTGTGTGTGTGTGTGTGTGTGTGTGTATATATATATATTTCTTTCTTTTTTTTTTTTTTTTTCGGTACGCGGGCCTCTCACTGTTGTGGCCTCTCCAGTTGCGGAGCACAGGCTCCGGAGGCGCAGGCTCAGCGGCCATGGCTCACGGGCCCAGCCGCTCCGCGGCATGTGGGATCCTCCCAGACCGGGACACGAACCCGTGTCCCCTGCATCGGCAGGCGGACTCTCAACCACTGCGCCACCAGCGAAGCCCCCCAGTCCATATTTTTAAGAGTCAGGAAGTACAGGATTGTGGTTAAGTGCCTGGGCTCTGGAACCAGGGAGCGTTGTGGATACAGGCTCTGTGACCTTGAGAAGTCTAAGCTTTCTCAACCTCCGTTTCTGCATCTACAAAATGGGGATAATAATAATAGGGTGTTGTGAGGATTAAGTGAATTCAAGCATGTGTGAAAGAAGTATGACCTGTAGTACAAGCTAAATGATGCTATTAGCCCATGATTTCCAAAAATATTTCACTTTACATGTTTATTTATCAAATTTTATAATATATTGTTTTTGCTCAACTGAGTACTACTAATAATTATAATGACAACTCAATCACACATCTTAGTTAATACCTAGAGCAAAATGGTCACAGGAAATTTTAGAAAGTAAACTCCTTTCTGTATATATATTTTTTGTTTACAAGAATGTGATCAATAAAAAGCTTTTAACCATGAAATATACATTAGGATAAAGTTCTTTGAGAGAAGCAGACTGGAGATGAATTCAAGGAGAAAAATATAAAACATCCAATTGTTCATATATTTTTAAAATGAATGATGGTGGGGATCATAACACTGGGGCATTTATTTTTGATTGAGTGCATTTAAGAGAGTGACAATAGTATTATTTAAAATTGTATGTTTAAGTAAAACAGAATGTTTTTAAAATTGTTCATATTTACAATACCCTGGAAATTACATCCTTTGCAACTATTTAATGAAAAATTTTAGAGGTCAACTATGTGCCTTTGGGTTTTTTTTTTTTTTTTGCCTTGGGGTTTGTAGATACATATTTTTAAAATATAGGTATGTGCAAGCAAAAACATTCAGACATTGTAATAAAACTCTATAAATCAGAGTAATGGTGAAAGTAGAAATATAAAATTAACTTCATAATTTATGTTTTCTGAGTACTAGATATTAAGAATATAGATAGTAAGAATAATACCTTCCTTATCAAGCTTGGAAACTATGTAAAATTCTAGAATTTTGAGACTCCTCTGGCAGAAAGTCGATTTGACTCTGTGTAGACTAATTTGGCTGAGTATCTCTGGTGCTTCACAGTAGGTCAGTGTGAAGACTACACGTGTGCTCCCAAGTTAATTAGTAATGTCTGGGAGAGAGCCTTACCTTTGAAGAGGGAGGTGGATTTGTCCTTTGATCTGCTTATGAAAGGTGTCCTCTCAGAGTGGATGCTGTTGAGGCAGAAATGGGGAGGCTGTACTGCTGGACGGAAGCTCTGAGAACTTTACTTCATGCTGGAAAAGGCACCTGTTACTGCTACTGGAGGAGCACCAGCTCGGACAGGAAAGAATGAATGGCCCCCTTATGAGGGACTTGCTACAAATGGGCTATTTCCTATGTAAAAAAAATAAGTGTTAAAGAAAGTGTGTATGCCCTCAGATGTGTTTACTGACAATTATATTTGTATCAGTTTGATGTGCACGATTTTAGTTTTCATTCTTATTTCGGCCATAACTCAAAATGAAAGTTTAGATGCCGTTTTCTTCCTGGGCAAGTTTCAAGTCAGCATATCCATAGTTGTAACCATAATGAATATACAATTTTGTGAGCTGGTTTTCTCACTTAACATTATTTTCCAGACCCTTGCCAAGGAAAGTAGAGCTTCTTAGACGAGTGATATGATAATACTGTAGCCATATTTATACCAAATGGCACAGAATCTGAGGAGAGCATAAACTTTAGCTAATGTGATTTGTGCTGGCCTATTTTCCTGACCTTCCGAGACCCAAGTACCAGCTTGTTGGAGACTCAGGTCAGATAATGCAAGCCTGCTCTGAGAGTTTGGGCATTGGCATACCATTCCTCAAAAGTTGCTGACCCTACCTCAGCCAATCTGGAAAAACAGCATCCAGGGACATGACGTGTTTACAAACTTTCAAGAGAGTTACTCAACCCCATCCTGAGTCCTAAGCCTTCTTCCATATGTTCTCCTGAATCGAGTCAGTCATTCCCAAGGGTTGCATCCTATGGCCAAGTCAAAAGTGGCATGAAGCCTAAGCTAGTTGCTTAGAGTCTTTGTAGAGTCTGTGTGATGTTTTTGTGAAATATTTCAAAGGATGTTTTAATTTGTAACATTGACAGTGCTACTTGAAGCAGTGAGGGAGTAGTCAAGCAATTTGCATTGGTGGCAATATAAATTAGTTTAATCATTATGGAGGGAAAAGTGATAATATAGATTAACAGTCATGTAAATATCCCCACTGTTTCTACTCATTCCTGAAACTTTATTATACACACACACACACACACACACACACACACAATTTATAACAATATAAACCTGGAAAATAATCTAAATGTCTCACAGTGGAATATCTATTATGATATATTCGCCAGATGAAATGTTATGTAGCTAAAAAGAAAATTATGAGGATTATGCAAAATATAGGAAAGCATATATGAAATAATGTTGAGAGGTAAAAGGAAAATTGAATCATAAAATTATATATTCACTGTGTACATAACTATGAAAGATAGATAGGTGGGTAGGTAGATATCAATAAAATTGGAAAGAAATCAACCTTTAAGAGGAAGGAAAAATAGAACTCAAGGATGACCTAGTCTGAAGCAATCATGAGATTTATTGACTTTGCTGGTCTGAAAGGCAATGGGGAGAAAATAATGGTGAGCTCAGAGAGGGCAGACAGCAGAAGCAAGAAGAATTACAATCCTGCAGGCTTTGGAAAAAAACCACATTCACAGAAAGATAGACAAGATGAAAAGGCAGAGGGTTATGTACCAGATGAAGGAACAAGATTAAATCACAGAAAGACAACTAAATGAAGTGGAGATAGGCAACCTTCCAGAAAAAGAATTCAGAATAATGATACTGAAGATGATACAGGACCTCAGAAAAAGAATGGAGGCAAAGATCGAGAAGATGCAAGAAATGTTTAACAAAGACCTAGAAGAATTAAAGAACAAAGACCTAGAGGAATTAAAGAACAAACAAACAGAGATGAAGAATACAATAACTGAAATGAAAAATACACTAGAAGGAATCAATAGCAGAATAACTGAGGCAGAAGAATGGATAAGTGACCTGGAAGACAGAATGGTGGAATTCACTGCCACTGAACAGAATAAAGAAAAAAGAATGGAAAGAAATGAAGACAGCCTAAGAGACCTCTGGGACAACATTAAATGCAACAACATTCACATTATAGGGGTCCCAGAAGCAGAAGAAAGAGAGAAACAACCCAAGAAAATATATGAAGAGATTATAATCGAAAACTTCCCTAACATGGGAAAGGAAATAGCCACCCAAGTCCAGGAAGTGCAGAGAGTCCCAGGCAGGATAAACCCAAGGAGAAACATGCTGAGACACATAGTAATCAAATTGACAGAAATTAAAAGCAAAGAAAAATTATTGAAAGCAACAAGGGAAAAGTGACAAATAACATACAAGGGAACTCCCATAAGGTTAAAAGCTGATTTTTCAGCAGAAACTCTACAAGCAAGAAGGGAGTGGCATGATATACTTAAGGTGATGAAAGGGAAGAACCTACAACCAAGATTATTCTACCCGGCAAAGATCTCATTCAGATTCGATGGAGAAATCAAAGCTTTACAGACAAGCAAAAGCTAAGAGAATTCAGCACCACCAAACCAGCTCTCCAACAAATGCTAAAGGAACTTCTCTAAGTGGGAAACACTAGAGAAGAAACGGACCTACAAAACCAAACCCATAAAAATTATGAAAGTGGTAATAGGAACATACATATCGATAATTACCTTAAACGTGAATGGATTAAATGCTCCAACCAAAAGACACAGGCTTGCTGAATGGATACAAAAACAAGACCCATCTATATGCTGTCTACAAGAGACCCACTTCAGAACTAGGGACACATACAGACTGAAAGTGAGGGGATGGAAAAAGATACTCCATGCAAATGGAAATCAAAAGAAAGCTGGAGTAGTAATACTCATATCAGATAAAATAGACTTTAAAATAAAAAATGTTACAAGAGACAAGGAAGGGCACTACATAATGATCAAGGAATCAATCCAAGAAGAAGATTCAACAATTATAAATATATATGCACCCAACATAGGAGCACCTCAATACATAAGGCAACTGCTAACACCTATAAAAGATGAAATTGACAGTGACACAATAATAGTGGGGGACTTTAACACCTCACTTACACCAATTGACAGATCATCCAAACAGAAAATTAATAAGGAAACACAAGGTTTAAATGACACAATAGACCAGGTAGACTTAATTGATATTTATAGGACATTCCATCCAAAAACAGCAAATTACACTTTTTTCTCAAGTGCACACGGAACATTCTCCAGGATAGATCACATCTTGGGTCACAAATCAAGCTTCAGTAAATTTAAGAAAATTGAAATCGTATCAAGCATCTTATCTGACCACATGCTATGAGGTTAGAAATCAATTACAGGGAAAAAAACGTAAAAAACACAAACACATGGAGGCTAAACAATATGTAACTAAATAACCAAGAGATCACTGAAGAAATCAAAGAGGAAATCAGAATATACCTAGAGACAAATGACAATGAAAACACGATGATCCAAAACCTATGGGATTCAGCAAAAACAGTTCTAAGAGGGAAGTTTACAGCAATACAAGCCAACCTCAAGAAACAAGAAAAATCTCAAATACACAATCTAACGTTACACCTAAGGGAACTAGAGAAAGAAGAACAAACAAAACCCAAAGTTAGTAGAAGGAAAGAAATCATAAAGATCAGAGCAGAAATAAATGAAATAGAAACAAAGAAAACAATAGCAAAGATCAGTAAAATGAAAAGCTGGTTCTTTGAGAAGATAAACAAAATTGATAAACCATTAGCCAGACTCATCAAGAAAAAGAGGGAGAGGACTCAAATCAATAAAATTAGAAATGAAAAAAGAGAAGTTACAACAGTCAACACAGAAATACAAAGCATCCTAAGACACTACTACAAGCAACTCTATGCCAATAAAGTGGACAACCTGGAAGAAATGGACAAATTCTTAAAAAGGTATAACCTTCCACAACTGAACCAGGAAGAAATAGAAAATATGAACAGACCAATCACAAGTAATGAAATTTAAACTGTGATTAAAAATCTTCCAACAAACAAGAGTGCAGGACCAGATGGCTTCACAGGCGAATTCTATCAAACATTTAGAGAAGAGCTAACACCCATCCTTCTCAAACTCTTCCAAAAAATTGCAGAGGAAGGAACACTCCCAAATTCATTCTATGAGGCCACCATCACCCTGATACCAAAACCAGACAAAGATACTACAAAAAAAGAAAATTACAGGCCAGTATCACTGATGAACATAGATGCAAAAATCCTCAACAAAATACTAGCAAACAGAATCCAACAGCACATTAAAAGGATCATACACCGTGATCAAGTGGGGTTTATCTCAGGAATGCAAGGATTCTTCAATATATGCAAATCAATCAGTGTGTTACACCATATTAACAAACTGAAGAATAAAAACCATATGATCATCTCAATAGAGGCAGAAAAAGCTTCTGACAAAATTCAACACCCATTTATGATAAAAACTCTCCGGAACGTGGGCATAGAGGGAACCTACCTCAACATAATAAAGGCCATACACGAAAAACCCACAGCAAACATCATTCTCAATGGAGAAAAACTGAAATCATTTCCTCTAAGATCAGGAACAAGACAAAGATGTCCACTCTTGCCACTATTATTCAACATAATTTTGGAAGTCCTAGCCATGGCAATCATAGAAGAAAAAGAAATAAAAGGAATACAAATCGGAAAAGAAGAAGTAAAACTGTCACTGTTTGTAGATGACACGATACTATACAGAGAGAATCCTAAAGATGCCACCAGAAAACTACTAGAGCTAACCAATGAATTTGGTAAGGTTGCAGGATACAAAATTAATGCACAGAAAATCTCTTGCATTCCTATACACTAATGATGAAAAATCTCAAAGAGAAATTAAGGAAACACTCCCATTTACCACTGCAACAAAAAGAATAAAATACCTAGAAATAAACCTACCTAGGGAGACAAAAGACCTGTATGCAGAAAACTATAAGACACTGATGAAAGAAATTAAAAATGATACCACAGATGGAAAGATATACCATGTTCTTGGATTGGAAGAATCAATATTATGAAAATGACTATACTACCCAAAGAATCTACAGGTTCAATGCAATCTCTGTCAAATTACCAATGGCATTCTTTACAGAACTAGAAAAAAAATATCTAAAAATTTGTATGGAGACACAAAAGTCCCTGAATAACCAAAGCAGTCTTGAGGGAAAAAAACAGAGCTGGAGGAATCAGACTCCCTGACTTCAGACTATACAACAAAGCTACAGTAATCAAGACAGTATGGTACTGGCACAAAAACAGAAATATAGATCAAAGGAACAGGATAGAAAGCCCAGAGATAAACCCACGCACCTATGGTCAACTAATCTATGACAAAGGAGGCAAGGATATACAATGGAGAAAAGACAGTCTCTCAATAAAATTAGAAATGAAAACAGAAATGCTGGGAATACTGGACAGCTACATGTAAAAGAATGAAATTAGAACACTCCCTAACACCATACACAAAAATAAACTCAAAATGGATTAGAGACCTAAATGTAAGACTGGACACTATAAAACTCTTAGCGGAAAATATAGGAAGAACACTCTTTGACATAAATCACAGCAAGATCTTTTTTGATCCACCTAGTAGAATAATGGAAATAAAACCAAAAATAAACAAATGGGACCTAATGAAACTTAAAAGCTTTTGCACAGCAAAGGAAACTACAAACAAGATGAAAAGACAACCTTCAGAATGGGAGAAAATATTTGCAAATGAATCAACAGACCAAGGATTAATCTCCAAAATATATAAACAGCCCATGCAGCTCAGTATTAAAAAAACAAACAACCCAATCCAAAAATGGGCAGAAGACCTAAATAGACATTTCTCCAAAGAAGACATACAGATGGCCAAGAAGCACATGAAAAGCTGCTCAACCTCACTAATTATGAGAGAAATGCAAAGCAAAACTACAATGAGGTATCACCTCACACCAGTTAGAATGGGCATCATCAGAAAATCTACAAACAGCAAATGCTGGAGAAGGTGTGGAGAAAAGGGAACCCTCTTGCACTGTTGGTGGGAATGTAAATTGATACAGCCACTGTGGAGAATAGTATGGAGGCTCCTTAGAAAACTAAAAACAGAATCACCATATGATCCAGCAATTCCACTCCTGGGAATATACTCCGAGAAAACCATGATTCAAAAAGACACATGCACCCCAATGTTCATTGCAGCACTGTTTACAATAGCCAGGTCATGGATGCAACCTAAATGCCCATCAACAGACAAATGGATAAAGAAGAAGTGGTACATATATACAATGGAATATTACTCAGCCATAAAAAGGAACGAAATTGGGTCATTTGTTGAGAAGTGGATGAATCTAGAGACTGTCATACAGAGTGCAGTATGTCAGAAAGAGAAAAACAAATATCGTATATTAATGCATATATGTGGAACCTAGAAAAATGGTACAGACGAACCGGTTTGCAGGGCAGAAATAGAGACACAGATGTAGAGAAGAAACGTATGGACACCAAGGAGGGAAAGTGGTGGTGGGGGGGGTGGGGTGTGATGAGTTGGGAGATTGGGATTGACATGTATACACTGACGTGTATAAAACTGATGACTAATAAGAAACTGCTGTATAAAAATTAAATTAAATTAAATTAAAAAAATTTAAAAAAAATAATGGTGAGCTCAGAGCTCAGCCTTTAAATCAGGGTTCACTCCTGAGTTCATGTGGAAACCCTCTGTATTTGCTGCTACTGATTTTCTTTTTCGACTTTAGACTCTTTCTTGTGTCCTAGACTTTAGTGTCTAGAAAATACAGAACTAGATCCAAAATATAAAAATCAGTTTTTAGGATTCTGACAGAAGTTACTATGGAGAAATGTTTGGTCAGGAAATAGGATTAGAGTGTACATTTTTTTACTCCTGACATTATTAAGTTGCTTATATTTTAAGAAAATACCTTTAAATATTAGAAACTGCCATTCTTGCCCATATGTATCAGCTTATTCCTCTTTCTAACACTTGTTTGCAAAATAACAGGATATAATTATTGCCTGAAAGAAAATCCATGATTATATTTTATATAGAAGAATATGATTTCTTAATACTGTAGCCTATTAGTAGCATTGTTTTTGTTTCCTGGTTTCAAATGACTAATAGTCTAAAAACTGGGGGAGTATCTCATTGTAGCTAAATTTTTACTGGTCCAATCTTTACCTAACATTTTTCATTATTAGATGAGTAACAGATTTTATAATGGGTTTATCACATCCTTAGGAATTTTCTTCATAGACTCTCTTTCTAGAGCACTTCTAAAGAGAAAAACTGATTTTAACTTAAAGAAATCACTAGGAATCTGCTTCTGGGTATAAAAAGAATATTTTCATTATCAAAACTGGGTAAGAGTCAGGAAGGAAATACCTGTTAGCTGTAAACTGGGGTGTTTTGTTAGAAACTTATGTTGATTATATTTACATAAAGAGAAGCATTGTGGTATTTGAAAAAATCATCTGAAAGATTAATCTGTATGTTGTTCTGTTACTTTAAAATTCTATTTGGCATCATCCTAAAGAGTAATTATACTAACAGACTGCTATTTTATTTTGTGTTGCTCATAAAACATCTTCCTATGTGATAGTTGCTAGACATTAATATCTGGTTACCAATAAATTAGGCTGTTTTGTGAGTTTGTTCTTGAAAATCCTTGACTTTTCTAATTGCTGATTCACCACTTTATTATACCCCAACATAATCTAAAGTGGTGTCACTGTTTTAGTGAGTATCCCAGAAATAAACTTAGCCAAAAATTGTCACCGTTATGTAACGTAGTGGAAGGGAAAAAAAAAAAAGAAGAATTAATGCTTGGAAAGCACAAGCTCCCTATTGTTTTCCTTTAAGACAAAAATAGAATAAATGTAATGCCTGCAAGTTGTTTCATGCTCAAGTGCCGCATTTAGTCTCAGTAGGCTTGGTGTTGGTAGAGAAAGACTAAGTTCTATTCTTGAATCTGGACATGAGTCTTGACTCCATAATTTCTGAGTGCCAGAGAGGTGGATAAGCCACCTCTCTGAGCAGATTTGTACAAAAAGGGTGGAGGCTGAATGAAGGTTCTTCTGTGTGACCCTCCCACAACTCAGGGATTTGACCAGAGAGACAGGAAACCGAGTGTGTCCTCTACTGCCAACACCACCCATCAGGTACTTTTTAAAAATGGATGTTTCCACCCGAACAGAACATTTTAATAAAAACATTGATATGGACCATAACAAGGCTTTTTAACAGAGACTTAAAGTCCTTTTTGTCTTCATTTAAAGCTGCTTTATTTTTCTTTCTGTGGTGCTGTATAAAATCTCATCAATATACAAAATCATTCTGAGCTCAGATTTTCTCATTTTCTCTGGATGAGAGCTTTGATTAGCTTTTTGCAAGTTCTTCATTAGTAATTGGCTTGTGTTTTTGTTTTTGTTTTTGGCTGTTGTCTCTAATAAGTTTATGTTCTATCAAAGAATTATTTGAGTATGGTCTGAAATATGCTATTCCATGTTATGTTACAGAATATTACAGTTTAATATTCTTTATAAAATGCAACCAACAAGTGCTATTAGCATTAAATGCTCATTTCTTCCTTTTGATGCTGATGGCTGGGGTTGGTTGTTCTGTCTTATCATCATGCCTGACCTAGTTGTGCAGCCATTCCTGTTTAATTAATAGACATTTACATAAGCTCTTTTTTCCCCCAGCAAGCTTTATAATCGTCTTGTTGGTTATCTCCTTTCACCCTGTGAAGTATCAGCAGTGCTATTTCCATTTTGCATATCAAAATACAGAAAGATTAAATTATGTACAACAAATTGATAAGTGAATAAGTTTGAGAATGCAGAGTTCTGGCATATTAATGGTGTTGCTTAAAGCAACAACCCATGTATAGACTCTATAAATATATTAAAACTCTGCTCTCTAATCCAGGAGTCGCAGTTGGGACTGTCAGCAGCCCAAGGAGGGAGCCCTTTGTAGATTTATGCAGGGGTGGGAGAATTAGTTTCTGGACTTCCTCTGGAGCCATGAAAAGAAAGTTTTTGTTAGCAGAAGAGGTCGTATCTAAGGACTGTTGCTCTGGTGTCTGTAATTTTTAATAAAAATTCTAGGAAGCCGGGCTTCCTTGGTGGCACAGTGGTTGAGAGTCCGCCTGCCGATGCAGGGGACACGGGTTCGTGCCCCGGTCCGGGAAGATCCCACTATGCCGTGGAGCGGCTGGGCCCGTGAGCCATGGCCGCTGAGCCTGCGCGTCCAGAGCCTGTGCTCCGCAATGGGAGAGGCCACAACAGTGAGAGGCCCGCATACCGCAAAAAAAAGAAAAAAAAAAAAAACTTCTAGGAAGCCTAGTGGCTTCTGTGCAACATATGAATTTGAGGAACTATTTTTTTTTAAATCCACCTTTCCAAACACCACTAGAATTTTATTCCCAATTAACTGGCCACAAAATGTCAACAGGTACAGCTAGAGCAAAGCATAGCTTGTGAGGACCTTTCTTGGGTACTTCGGCATGACTTTCATTTCTTTCCACATATTTTTTTTCTTAAATATTTTCTCACTGTCTTTCTAACTATATCCTCATGCACTTATTAGGGGTAAAAATGTGTACCAGGGTATATCTTCTTTACCCCCTTTTTCCCTTTTTTTCAAAACTATAAGAGAGGATTGCTCGAACTTCAAACCTTCTTTGTCTTGTGTAGGTATTGATTATTTCCAGCAAATACTCTGGAACTTACAGGGATTACCTCAATCATTTAACAACATACCAAAAAAACAAAACAAACAAACAAACAAAAAGGCATTTTTTTTTCTTCTTCAGTTTACCAAACTTGTTAGTCTTACTCAAAAGATGGAAGTCTCTGTGCCTCTCACTTAACTCCCTTCCCATTAAACTTAGAGAAGCCTCTTTCTGTCTTCAATTCTACTGCCATACTCTTCCCCTGCTCCAAGCCCTGCCCATCCTTTAGGGTTTGGACCAGGTTAAATACCACATCTTCAGGAAATCTTTGCTACTCGCTCCTCCTCCCAGACAAAACTGACCTTTTCTTTCTCTGAGTTCCTATATTCCTGGGTTTGTGTCTTTTAAATGTTGTGTATTATAGTGATTTCTGTAATCCTTGCATTGCAGCTGTCCTAACAGGAGCATGGGGAGAAATGAGGAGAGGAGATGACATATTTCTTTTGACTCAAGGTCGCTCTCAGCTCATGGAGATTTATACACCCTGTGTTCAGTTTGGTGTTTCCCATTGCAGAGCACTCAACATAGAATTATAGGAATCGCACAACTACAATAAGCATTAGCTCTGCTGGGTGAAAATAGTAGTTGAGTTCCAGGCATCAGGATATCATGATACCTGGATACCATGAGTATCATTCCAGGGAACAAGCCTTCTTTCCACGTGTGGGGTCTCAGGCTTGGCCACCTGTGCATCGTGGTTTTCCTTTAGTTTACTGGTGAGCTCCTCTATGGCCTCAGGTACTTATATGTCTTCCTTAGGAAACCCTCCATCCTACAGTGGGGAGCATCTCATTCTATGCTAGTGCCACTGTGATCACCTACACAGTTTTCTGTGGAGTGTGAAGCCTCCCCATGCCTTCTTTCCAAATGATGAAAAAAAAAAAATCCCTCCCACCGAGGGCGTCTCTCTTGCCAGCTTTTCTTGTTACTGGTCACAAGTCCTATTATTCATCTCCCATCATTAGACCAGGTGACACTGCTATTCTCCCTGGGGATCTGCTTTTCCATTCTGTTTAGAAATCCTAAGGGAAGGGAAGTGAGTAGTGACAAACTTACTTTACCTTTAGAACTCTCTGCCCTTGAGGTGCGATCTGGGACTTTCAGTCCTGGGCATGTAACTGACTGTAAACCTTAGGAGTTGAGATAATAGGATGTTGTTTTATATCTTTCTAGTACTTCAAACTAAAAGTAACCTCTGTGAAAGCAGATTTTGCTTCTGTCTTGAGTGTACTTATATTTCCAGTGCCTAGAACAGTGCCTGGTACATAGAACAGGCTCCATAAATATTCGTTGAATAAATGAGTGGGGAGGTGGATGGCTAGATGGACGAATGTTTAGCATAGAGTCTTACCCACATTAGGTATTCAGTGCTGTTTATTGAATGCATGAGCAAAAATTGCATGAAGTAATGAAGGAGTGAGTTAAGTAGAAAGGCATGAGTTTATTAC
The DNA here is from genome assembly GCF_951394435.1 of Stenella coeruleoalba. Classification (NCBI taxonomy): domain Eukaryota; kingdom Metazoa; phylum Chordata; class Mammalia; order Artiodactyla; family Delphinidae; genus Stenella; species Stenella coeruleoalba. Next base: position 65,002,575 of record NC_137148.1, read on the forward strand.
ATATTTTAGTAGTATTTGATCTGCTTCTAAGTCTGAGTAACAAACCTTAGGGGAATAGTGTGGCATGGCAGAGGGAAGGCTAATTCACAGAACTAAAATATGCATCTTGCATCAGTTTTTTAAAATGATAATGAAAGATATTATTTTTATGTAGAAACCAGTAGATTTTAGAATATTTTGTATAGTAGACATAAGTTTTTTACATAGAGAGTTATTCCTAACCATACCCTCAAACTCTCCTTTGTTCTTAGGTACACTTTGGAGGAAATATTTCAGAAAACAGATATTGAATTTCTTATCTGGGGACTCTTATAAATGTACAGGAGGTGCTGCCCCTGGTTTTGTGCCAAGGAGAGAGAATGTTTTGGTCTCTTTCGTGGAGGCCATTGGTGATTCCTGCACAAATATTCCCCTTCATGGAACAGGCTGCGTGTGCCAGTAATAATTTACTTCGGCATAGTAGGATGTCTTTTTCTATGCAGTAATTCCACAAATTATTGTTGAGTGCCTACTAGATGAAACGCACTGTCCTGGATGCTGAGATTAAAATAGCAATCAGAATATTTCTTCTGCCCTCAAGAAATTATAGTAGAGGAGGACTCCTGTAAACAGTCAATGTCCTATACAGAACAGTGAGGAATTAAGCAGTAGGCTTAAGCATGGGTGCAGTGGGAACACAGAGGGAGGGCACCTGATACAGGGTTGGGGTAAAAGAAAGCTGAGATCTGTAGGGAAGAAAAGGACATTAGTAGGTGAGGGGGGTTGGGGAGGGTGTTCCTGGCAGAGAGAACTGCATGTTCAAAGGTCTGGAGGTAAGAAAAAGCATTGTGTTCAGGGAACAGCAAGAAGTGTCATGATAAACTGTACGTAAATATAGGTAAATATCTGGTTTTCTGATTCTGAAGAGGATTTTTTTTTTATTGGAGTATAGTTGCTTTTACAATGTTGTGTTAGTTTCTGCTGTACAGTGAAGTGAATCAGCTCTATGTATACATTTATCCCCTCCTTCTTGGACCTCCCCCCTCCCATCCCACCCATCTAGGTCATCAGAGAGCACCGAGCTGAGCTCCCTGTGCTCTACAGCAGGTTCCCACTACCTATCTATTTTACACATGGTAGTATATTTATGTCAAACCTAATCTCCCAATTCATCCCACCCTCCCCTTCCAACCCTGTATCCACACATCCGTTCTCTATGTCTGAGTTTCTACTCCTGCCCTGCAAATAGGTTCATCTGTACCATTTTTCTAGATTCCACATATATGTGTTAATATATGATATTTGTTTTTCTCTTTCTGACTTATGAAGAGGATTTTTTAAACATAAAAATGATAAAACAAATAACAAAGGAGAAAAATTATTGATTTAATTATTTAATAATACATTTCATATCTAAATCATCATGAAAATAATTTAATGACAATCTGGAAATAAACAATGTTTTGACTGTTTCTGCAACTTTTATGAGAGCAAGGGTAATCTGTTTATGTACCATTGTATTACTAACATTTGACCCAGTGCATGGCTCACAATGGTGGTTGAATAAATGAAAAGAATCAATATCCTCAAAAGATACTAAAGAACTAATATAAATGAATAAGAAAACCAAACAAATTATATGAAAGGAAATAATAAAAATAAGTGCAGAAATTAGTAAAACAGAAGACAAAGGACTGATTGACAAAAGACACATATGATGGGACTGGCACATAGTAGGCACTCGATAAATATCTGTTCAGTCAATAAAAAGCAACAGAAAACTATAAACATGTGTATAAAAGATCTGAAAGGGAATTCACCAAATGGAATAAATCTGAGTTGGGCAGTTTTAGATAATTCTGTTTTTATTCATTGTTCTTTTCTGTATTTTCTGAACTCTCCATGTATTGCTTATAATTTTTATGAAAATACATTAATTTGAAATTTGAAAAAATAGATTTTTAAAGAAGTGGACTGGAGAGGATTAAAACCAGGGACAATCCTTGACACCAGCTCTGGTCAATGGGATGAGGAGGTACGGTGCATGAGCATGCACTTTGGATGCTCACTTGGATGCCTGTAAGGCATAATCTCTTGGAACTTGTTCTCCAAAGTGGCAATAATAAAGCCTATCTCAGAGTTATTGGGAAAGGGGACCCCTGCAAAGCTCTTAGTACAGTGCCTGATACTGTAGGTGCTCAGTGGCCATTTTCCTTTCCTAGCCTGAGGAGGCAGGATGAGGGAGATACCCTTCTCCATTTCTAAGGCATGTGCCCCGAGTGGAAGGCAAATTTGATCAGTCTGGAATGTGAAACTGGATGAAAGCTTAGCACGTGAAATTATATTTGTGCCGTCCTGGAGAGCCAAGAAAATTAAGAAATGAACCAAGTAACTCATCATATTTATTAGATGTAAGAATGAAGGTGCAGTATTATCATTTCCTTATGATAGTCATATCTAATAGTTCTGAAACCAATTCACAGTATTCATGTCAGACTTATTTTATGAGACATTTAACCATTGCTAAATTAAATTTCATAAGAGATTGTGCTAAATTAAATTTCATAAGAGAATGTGCCACTATAACTCCTCTGGAGTTACAGAGATAGAAATCTGACCCATCATTTCTACTTTCACGGAAAACCATTTAGCAGAACTTTGTTCCAGTAGAAGTGTTTATTGAGTTGTAAGCCTAACACAGTTCATTGGCTGCCTGCATTTACACACTGACATTTTTCCCAGCGCAGATTTGCATCAGTTCATTAGTACTGACAGCAGATGGTAGCACTTTCACACAAATTTACCTTCTGAATTGATCTAAGAAATGTCACTAAAGCGATCCTGACAGTTTTGATGTTCTTCCATTTCTGAAAATGGTATGTTAAACAAATAAGGTGTAGGATTTTAGATTTTTTTAACTCCAACACATAATTCCTAAACCAAGTAAAGATGCTTTTATCTCTGATTCTGGCTGTCTGAAGGAGAAAGTAGAAAATGCAGATAATCCTTCCTGATAGTGTAAACCTTAAAAAATCTCCATTGCAGAAAAAAGGCTTTTGAAGAATATTATCCAGATTGTCTACACTGATCAAATGCCTCAAATTATTTGTAAATTCTCTACCTTACTTCGTCTGAATACAAATTGCTTGGCTTACAGGATAAGCTCATTGAATGTGACTGAAAAAAATAGTATTGGCTCAAGTCACAAGGCTAACTTTGATTAATAACATACTTAAAGGATTTATTTAACAACAAGAAGGACCTTTTGAGTTCTAAATGCTCTCAAAAACAATACCTTTACTAACATTCTAATGGCAGGAGCACAAGTTAGTACTGACTTAATTTGGCTAAAATACAGTAACTTTGTTCCATATAGTTTTATCCCCTCCCTTCCTTTGTGCTATTATTGTCATGTATATTACATTTATGTATGTTATAAACCCAACACTACAGTATTATAATTTTTGCTTATATAATCCTATGTCAAAGTAATTAAGAGAAGAAAATATACTTAGCTCATTTTTTATGTTTACCATTTATGATGCTTTTTATTTTTTCCTGTGGATTTGAGTTACCCTCTGGTATCTCACTAATACCCTCTGGTATTATTGCCTGAAGGACTTCCTTTAGTATATCTTATAGGCAAGTCAACTAGCAAGGAATTCTCTCAGTCTGTTCCTTGAGAATGTATTTACATTACCTTCATTTTTGAAGGACAGTTTTGCTGGATATAGAATTCTTGATTGACAGTTCTAGGGTTTTTTTTTCCCCAGGACTTGAATATGTCTTTCTGCTGCTATGAGAAGCCAGCCATTATTGTATTCTTATTCCTCTTTATGTGATGAGTTCTTGCTCTCTTTGCTACTTTTAAGATTTTCTCCTGTCTTTGGCTTTCGGCCATTTGACTATGATGTGGCTAGGTGTGGATTTTTGTGTTTCTACTTAGGGTTTGTTGAGCTGCTTGTATCTGTAGCTTAAATGTTTTTCATCAAAGTTTAGAACTTTTCAGCCAGTATTTCTTCAAACATTTTGCCTGCCCTTTTCTCTCTCCTTTCCTTCTCAGACTCGTACTACAGGTATGCTGGTATGCTTGGTATTGTCCCACAGGTCTCTGAGGCTTTGTTCTTTTTTCTTCATTTTTATTTTTCCCTTCAGATTGAATAATTTCTATTAACATATCTTCAAAATCATTAATTCTTTTTATTGCCATCTCATATCTACTGCTGAATCCATCTAGTGAATTTTTTATATCTGTATTGTACTTTCCAACTCCAAATTTTTATTTGGTTCTTTTTATAGTTTGTGTTCTTTGATTAAGATTACCTATTTGCAGAGTCATTATCATAATTTTCCCCTTTTAACTCTTTAAATATAGTTTTCTTTAATTCTTCAAACAAATTTATAATAGCTGCTTTGAATTCTATGTAAATCTGATAACCAGGCCCACTCAGAGTCAGTTTTTATTAATAGATTTTTTTCCCTTTGTGTGTATCTTTTCTGTTTCTTTGCCTGTCTCATAAATTTCTTTGAAAACTAGACAATTTAGGTAATATATTGTAGCAATTCTGGATTCCCATATTTTTCCCTGAGGGTTGTCTCTTTGTTATTGTTGCTGTTGTTTTTGTTTGTTTGTTTTAGTAGCTTTCCTAGGTTTTACCTGCAGAATTTGCCTACTCTGTAAGTGTGGCCATTCATGTCTCTATTTTGTCTTTCATTCTTATTTTCATGTTTTTGCCTGACTTCCACAGGGTCACCAGCTCTATCTGCATACCTTGCTGGTTAGCCAGTGATTGGACAGAGGTTGTGCTTATATACCTCAGGCCTATAAGCCTTCCCTCATTTGTTCATGGATGTGTGTGGGTTGGGAGCACATCCAAATTTCAGTTAATGTTCAAGTTGTCATCAGCTTTTACTTTTCATCAGGCCTTCTTGTACCTCCCCTGAACATGTGCTTAGTTCCCATCAGCCCAGGATACCTGGAGAACTTACCTAGCCCTTCTACAACTGTCTCACCTCCAAGATCTCCCTATTAGATTTTGTTGCTAATGCCACCGGGCTGTAGTTTTCTTTGACTGTTGGAAATCAAGTCAGCCCTGCTAGCAGCACAGCTACTGATTCTCATGGCCAGCTCCACTCCCGTAAAACTTTCCTGTTGAGGAGCCAGGTGGAGGTCGGGGAGAGTATGAGAGTATTTCTAGGCAAGAAGGCTGAAGACTCTCTCTGTGTCTGACTTGAGGTTCTAGCAGCTTTTCATGAGTTAAACACTTACCAAATTTTTTATTTGCCTTTGGTTGATTTCCATATCTCAGAAGTGGGGTTTTTTTGACAATTTTGTTCAGTTTTAAACTTGTTTTTCAAGGAAATTTGTTGACCTCTATATCATTCTGCTATAGCTAGAAGTCTACTCCTATTGTTATTTATTTATAAAACTTTTCTCAAGAGATTACACAAATGTCCCTTATTATAATTCCTATTGTGAGGAGATCAACATCTCATAGCTTGGCTTTTTTAAACCAATGCATCTTACCAAAACAATATAATTTTCATGTTTAAAATACAATTTAAACATTTGATTTTTAAAGGCAGTCGTTGCTTTAAATATATTCTATCTAATTATATAAATATAAGTTCTTAACATAATAAAAGACAAAGAATTTTTTTTAATGTCGCCAAACCTGTATTAAAGAACTGTCCAAGCTGATCTAAAAGCTCTTCTAAGGCATGAAAGTCCCTATTATTTAAAAAAGCGTTTCACATAAGCATTACCATGCATTTTATTAGAATATAACCTTAAATGCTAATATAACTGTTTTTATTTTGTTTGAGGAAAAATGAATATTAAAATGCTGTAGATTACTGAAGGGTTTTTGAAGTGCCTGAACTTGTATTTTAATTTAAATTCTTTAAATTATTTTCCATTAATTTGTCCTGAATACCAATATATTGATAATTCTAATTGCCATATATATTGTACATAGACTTTTTACTAATTTAGAGTTTTTTTGCCCTTGGTTATAATCAGTTGTCAAATGTTCCTAAACATTTAGACACTGGTCAGTGATATTTTTCCTGTGCTGCATAACTCTATAGGAGCTTTTTGTTTTTACATATTGAAATTGGACTTTGTTATAGGGTATTATAAGACCATATTCTGGATGTCTGAGTGCTACTATCCTTGTCTGTTTAGATAACAATGGGTTTAATAATAATAGCCAACTAAGTGCTTATTATATATGTCAGGCACTGTTTTGAACAGTCTTCTGGCATTTTTTCATTGAAGTAACACAGTCAGTCTATGAGGTAGATACTATCATTAGTCCCAGTTATCAGATAAGGAAACAGAGACATGAAATGATTAAGTGGTTTGCCTCAAAGCTCACAGCTACTGAGTAGTGGAGCAGAACTTAAGTCTTAACTACAGATCCCAAGCCTGCTCTTATCTACTTGCTATATGGAGTGAGCAAAAGATGACTTGTAGACATGAAGTCCAAGTCTTTACTAAGGAGTATCAAATAAGCAGAGCTACAATGTGACATGGGCCGACATCTGCTTAGAAAATGGACCCGTGAACTTTAAGTGTGTCTGTAACTCTCAGGTGTATGTTATACTCTGATGTGGTTATTCTTCTGAGGTCTTGTAAACGTTAGGCCACAGACCTGTAAGGAAGAGGCAAGGTCTTGTCTATATGATGAAGCCATTCCTCATGAGAGTTACCATCTCCTCAAGGAGACTGAATTATTAGGGGTTAAGATTCTTGGAGGACACTCTTGCATAGTGGTTGTGAGTGCTTCCATCCACCATGCAGGCCAGAAAGGGAAAGCCCAGCCAAGATCTCTTCCTAGTGTCCCCCATGACTCAAATGGGTCTGGGAGCCCCAGTGTTGTAACACTCTGGATCTTTTAGAGCCCTGTTGCTTAGTGTTCTGTTACCCTTTCAGTATTCCCAGGCTTTCAGTAGAGTCTTGTTTGACTAGTCCATTCCACCTCAGCTACAGGAAACTTGGGCTCAAGTGTTTAAAGTTGGGGGAGTTTCCCCATGAGCATGAGAGTGGCCATGGGAAACAAGGGCTGCCAAGGGGAGGGTGAGTCCTGGAGGAGTGGAGGCATGGCTGAGCTGACTCTCCCCTTCATGAGTGTTCCATGTAAATGCCATCCTTGGAGGTCTATGTTTCATTTTATTAAAGAAGGTAACATGTCTTCACAGATTTGGTTCCTGCTCTTCATTCCTTCCAGTGTTTACTACACAAGTAATCCAAAAAGAATTTAGACTAGATTTAACCTTTTAAATCTCAGCTCTATAAGCAATAATTATTTTAGTCCAGGATGATTCTAAAATTCTTTCACATTTCCTGTGTACATTTCCCGTACTCATTTCCCTTTATGGTCTTCTGTATCCATCAAGTTTCTCTGCACAGTTGGGTTTTTCTTGCCATTCTGATCTCTGTTTAAAGATCACCTCTTCAGTAAGTCCTTCCCTTTCACCAAATCAAAATTATTACCACAGTCCCTCCAAAATCACATTACCCTGTTTTGTTTTATTCATAGCACTTACTATTATCTAGATTATGCTGTTTACTTATTTGTTCTATGTGTTTATTGGCTGTCTCCTGCACTGGAATGTAAGTTCCATGGGATCAGGGACTTGGTTTATCTTAGAAATAGTGATCTCTGTAACTAGATCGAGAACTATTCCTGGAAGACACATAAGAGATGATCACTAGGTACGTGATGAACTAATAAATATTAGTTTAAGGCAGGTAAGGGGAGCCAGAGTCAAGTTGGACAGGAGGACTTGTGATAAGCATAACACATCTGGGGCTGTGACCCCAGCATCTGGTTAGGGACAGAAATGAGGGGTAGGGAGAAAGCAGGAGATGGGAGCTCAAGCTCTGTGTGATAATCAGGACCCTGGGCAGAGACATCCGGAGGTGGCACTCAGGGAGACATACTCCAACCTACTCCCAGTGGATAGCTCAGCCCTCACCACACGCGCACACGTGTGCTCACAAACACATGCATCTCCATGCCCAGTGTCACCCATACAAATGGAACTATTCCTCCCATTTCTTATGGTTGGGTGTGTTCACTTGTGCACAGCCATGAATGTTTTAGGGTTGGACAGTGGAGGCAGCAGGATACAATTCTTCCCATGGACAGCTCTGAGTTCAGCTTCTCCTTGGACTGGCTGAGAAGAGAAGCAGCCAGGAGAAGAAGCTAGGCAGCCTCTAGTCGAGATCCAGCCTACAGGCTTGTTTTATTTGGCCCACACCATGTTTTTAAAAAATTGTGCCCATATTTAAATTTAGGGGGGTTTGCATTAAAATCTGGATTTCTAGGTTATTTTGACAAATGGGAAGACCTTGCACACCAAGCCTGCACCCCACGTGGCACAGCTGGCTGAAGCAGAGTGGCAAGCACAGCCTCGGCTGGGCTCTCCAGGTCCCCACAGTCCTTGTCACCTGCTGGTGTAGTTAATTGGCCTCACCCCTTCGGGTCATTTGCCTGGTCTTCATAGGTAGTTGTCTTGGTCTCTTTGGGCGGCTATAGCAAAATACCACAGATTGGGTAGTTGATATACAACAGAAAGTTATTTCTTACGGTTCTGGAGGCTGGAAGTCTGAGACCAGGTTTAGGTCTCCAACCCTCTCTCGTGAGGGCCCTTTTCCAGGTTGCAGACTTCTCTCTGTGTCCTCACATGGCAGAAAGGGGCAAGCTAGCCCTCTGGAGCCTCTTTTATAAAGGCATTAATCTCATCATGAGGGCTCCACCCTCATGACCTAAGTGCTTCCCAAAGGCCCTACCTCCTAATACCATCACACTGGGCATTAGGATTTCAGTGTATGAATTTGTGGGAACACAAACATTCAGATCATAGCAGCATTTGGGTTTGCAATCTCTGGCATAATGGCTAATGCACAATGTAAGCAATTGATAAATTTATCAACAATAATTGTTTTTGCATTGGTAGAATTTCTGCATAGATCACTCACTATATAGAAACCTTCTAGGGCTCCCCAATGCTTGCCAAATTATGTTCACATCCCTAACTTGGCAGCAGTCTGACCTGTATCTTACATCCAGTCATTCTCTCATAAAGGCAGTGGAGTTCCGTCTTACGGACTTTGAACTTACAGAAACAACCCCGTAGGCTTGGGGGAGACAGAAGGAGAGACATAGATAAACAGAGAAACTCAGGGAGAGACAGACAGACAGACAGAAGCAGTGCAATTTAAATAGTGCCAGCTGGTCCCCTCTTCCACACCACCACCTATCCCGTCTACTCACTGGACATGTGCCCACTGGCACTGGATGCAGCTATGCCTGAAACAATTAACATGTTGACAAAATTTATGTAAGAAAATATGTGAATGATTTTGGTCCCCTTACCATTGACAAAGAGATGAATGAAATGCATTGTTCAGATGGTCAGGCTCCTGGACTTCATGGATATCCTTGAGTTAAAACTGAAGAATAATTATAGGCCAAAGGAAACACTAGCTAAAGAACAGTTAGAGGGAACTGATAAATGTATTTGCAGCTTGTATTGAGTGTCTGTCCTTTATCGATAGTTTCTTCTCACCAACTTTTTCTCATGTTTGGGTCATGAATTATATTTCAAAATAGAAATCAATCTGTATCTTAATTTTATAACTTGAAATTTAAAACAAACCTTTATCTTAAAGGAGTAAACCAGATTATGGATTTTAACTTTTTCAAGGTAACTTAAGCTGGCAATCCTGGGCCAACTCTGATTCTTACAGGAGCATCCGATACTTGGACAACCCTTTTTTGTACTTCATCCCTGCAAGACAAATGAATTCATGACTCCTGTGTTAAAGAATTCTCAGAAAATCAATAGGTAAGAAACACCATCAAGCTACATTGGCTTTCACTCTTATTTTAAAAGTGTAAATCTTTTTATGTGATTCTAAAAGCTAAGCTAAAAAAGAAATATTCTTTGTAATAATAGTAATGGCTAACATTTATTGATTTTTTTTTTTTTTTTTTTTTTTTTTTACTGTGTGCTAGGCACTGTTCTAAGTATTTCGGATATAGTAAAGCACTGGATTCCTGTAACACCCCTCCGAGCTAAGGACCATTATTTTGCCCAGTTTGCAGAGGAGGAGGCTAAAGCACAGAGGGGCTAAATGACTCCGCTAAGGTCACACACCTAGTTAAGCAGTAGAACTGGCATTTGAACCCAGGCACTTTTGCCTCCAAGCCATGCACTTAACTGCACTCTGCTACCTTAGCTAATGTTGTCAATTGCATCAACTTGGAATCATCGAGGGAAGTCAGGAGCCCCAGTGCCTTGACCTTCCCTTTAACTGCTTTAGTGAGGGATGGATCCTCAGCCTCTTTGGCCTTCGAGTCCCTGTTAAGCAATGGGCTGGCATTTGGAAATGCTGAGATTCCAGGTGCTGAGCGCACGTCTTTGAAGAAAGCCTCATTTCTATGATTGTTGGTAACTGATTTTCTACCACTCAAACAACTACAATGGAAACAGTTTTCTGTGTTTCACTTGTTTCCCAGGAATGTCAACTACATCACGTCATGGCTGAGCATGGTAGGGCCAGCTGTCGGGCTGAATCTGCCTCTGAGTTACGCCAGAGCAGCCTTTCAGGATGAAGGAAACGTCGACAGACAAGGTAAAAAGAGAAGCCTGCGCTGCATGTTTCACTGTTGCAAAGATCCTGGTGTCTCTTCTGCACTTGGATATGTCGTCCCTGCTGGCACCACCGTGTATTAAGTCTGCTTTCATCTTTAACGGACTGGGCACTGACTTGTTTGTTTAGTTTTCCAACCAATCAGCACCCACTCATTTAGGAAGCTTTTGGCTTTGCTATAATAACACTCACCCAACCACAGAGCTGAGTGGTTTTATTTTAGAATTGATATTCTTGAAACAAGTCTTTACTGCTCAGTTAACCTTCTTTTATTTTCTTGGCTTTTGTTTTGTTCTTGTTCTTCAGATTCTTCTATTGAGCCAAAGAGCTTAGAAGAACCCTGAGAGTTTACGTGGCCGTCCCTGGTTTTAATGGGACCAATATGGTGTGAGATTCAGATCACCGAGATTTTGACGTGGATTTTTTTCCCCTTGGAAGCAAATGTCTGCAGCAACTGATGTACTCTATGTTTAGAAGACACACTGCAAAGACACAAATCACTATAAATAGCAAAAAAGGAATCTAACTTGGTAATAGAAATACTGACATCATCAGGGCACTTCCAGGTCGTTCCCTCATGTCTCTGAGACTCATTCTCTTCACCTTTAATTTGAGAATAACAAGCTACCTCACAGGGTTGCTGTGTGAAGCACATGAGAGCCTTAGTGTATGAGAAAATACGGTAAAGTATTATGCAAATATTCATTAAATGGTCACCTTTCTTATATTTGATTGTCATTCACCTAGGCTGTCAATAAGTTTAATAGTCAGTAAGATATTAAGATGAACCATAGAATTTTCGGTTTGGGGTTGCCTGTTTTGTTTTTCATTTTAACTTGCTAGGGTCTTAAACTAAGAGAAAAACGTAACTGACTCTTTAAAGCATCTAGATTAGTGTCTGTCAGTGGGGGATGCACTTTAGAGTCACTTGAGGATCTTTTACAATTACAGACGCTGGGGCCACCTGCTGGAACAGCCCCTCTGGGGTGATTCTGATGCACATGCTCCTGAAGAAGTTCTGGTCTGGATGTACCTTTCAAGTGGCATTTATTTGTGTTGCTTTGGTCTCCCAGTAGGTCTTTTCCAATTCTGTGCATAGCTCCTGCAAGATGGACTTACTTCCTAACATTGCCCGGACCTTGCCCCGAGAATCTGTATAGCAAAGAAGTCTAGGAGGCATTTGGAGAGGCGGCCTACTTTGGAGAAGCAGTTAGGATGAGGGGATTATCTGCTGGCGAATAGCAGAGGACAGCGACAGCCCTGTGAGTCTCTAGGTTAAGGGCTGTACTCTCACGAAGGGAACAGAAGTAGAGAAAGGGTTAATCAAACTGCTGGAAAAGCTAAAAGCAAATTTTAAAACGCTGAGCTGCACATATTCTTGCTGGGATGAGAGCCTGCTTACATGCTTGTTGGGCATTTTGGTATTTACCAGTTAACATCTTTTCAGCTTCTGCAAGGGATTTCCACCTCCCACCCCCGACTCTCCCTAATGTAAACACAGATTTCTCAGCAAGTCATTTCTCAAGCCATGTCATTTCTAGGGTAAAAAAAAAAATTGTAATAATGTGTCATCTGGATGATGTACTCGTCTGGAAGTACTAGTTATCCTTTTTGAACAGATTCTGAGATGATAGTAGTCTGTCAGTTTGGGGGCAGTGTGTAGTGCCTTTTCTTTTTTTTATAAATTTATTTATTTTATTTATTTATTTTTGGCTGTGTTGGGTCTTCGTTGCTGTGCGTGGACTTTCTCTAGTTGCCACGAGCGGGGACTACTCTTCTTTGCGGTGTGCGGGCTTCTCATTGCAGTGGCTTCTCTTGTTGCGGAGCACAGGCTCTAGGCAGGCGGGCTTCAGTAGTTGCAGCACATAGGCTCAGTAGTTGTGGCTTGCAGGCTCTAGAGTGCAGGCTCAGTAGTTGTGGTGCATGGGCTTAGTTGCTCTGTGGCATGTGGGATCTTCCCAGACAGAGCTTGAACCCATGTCCCTTGCATTGGCAGGTGGATTCTCAACAACTGCACCACCAGGGAAGCCCTAGTTTCTTTTTTTTAAGTTAATTTTTTTTAATTCCCTGATTGATGAAGACCTAAAAACTCACCAGTGGCAGAACAAAGTTCTGAAGAGCTCCTGTAGGTTGTAGAGACCACCCTCCCCAGACAGATGCTTCTCCTCAAGCAGCTCTATTTTTTTCAGAATTTTTTTCACTTAAACTTTTAATTTTTGGTTGATAAAAATTTCCCTTTTTTAAGAATACAGTTAAATAACAGACTGTTATCCCAACTGTCATAAAATTAGAAAATATTTTGTTTTGTCAAAGTAACAGTTCTTTCTCTGCAACATGAGGATTTTTCTTCTTCGGGGTTTCCTCTCCAGCCAATACAATGCAAAGCCCCTTCAGTGAGGAACAAGACTGGTTAAAGCTGCTACAAGTCAGTCTCCTAAACTCTACTTTTGTGTGGCCTTGGAAAAACCATTTCACCTCTTTGGTCCTCAGAGTCTTCATCTGCACCATGAGGAAGCTCAGCCATGTGACTTGTGAGGCCCACCTGAGTCTTGGGTCTGTGAAATTGGGAGAAGTCTAGGGAGCTGGACTGTGAGGTTGGTTTGCTACTAGCTGCGTGGCTTGAGCTAATCTCCGTTAGTCTGTTACCAATTCTGTTTTAAAAAGTCCGTTAATATCAATCCCACTCACCTAACAAGGGCACAGAGATCGAAATGGTGAGTGAGTCTGAATGCGCTGCATAGCTAACACAGTGCCGCACGGAGTCAGCGGGAGAGGGTAATCTGCCCTGCTGCCGTCGGGGCACATGCCTGCTCCTTCCCACCTCAGTTTGGGCCTGACTTCTCCCCAGGCGAATGGGCTCCTGGTCGGGCGCCTTCTCTGCCCACAGCCTGACTGTCCCTCATGCTGGTTCTCACCTGGAAGTGTTTCCCTCCCCATCTCTCTGCCCAATTCTCAACCTGCTATATGTGATCCACTCTTTACAAAGCCATCTCTGACCACCACAGCCCCCCGTGTTGGACCTCTCCCTTTGTTATCCCTGTACTTATTCATAGAAGCATTTAACTATCTCCTTTTCACTCTGATTTGATGGATAATAAGTAACTTCTTGAGCCACTTTTTTGGGTATGTTGTAAGGTGGCATTCAGGAAGGGTTGCTGTCTGCCCCTCGTAAGTGATCCAGGGAAAGCTTTCAGTTTGGGGAACCGAGTGGGTGGGCTAGTTCTTTGAGTAACCATGGAAGAGTCAGAGGGTGTGCTGATCATCAGGTACTAGCCTACAATCTGGAGGTTAAAAAAATGAAACTACCACCCCCCCACCCAATATGTATAAGATAAGGAGGAAAAAAAAGTCAGAAGTGGGTTTTTGCATCCATTTCTCCCAAGATAGGTATAGTTTTTCTTAATACTCTCAAGATATTAGGAAACGGAGATCTGCATTATCAAAACTAGTTCTTCACATATATATGGAATCTAAAAAAAAAAAGTTCTGAAGAACCTAGGGGCAGGACAGGAATAAAGACGCAGACGTAGAGAATGGACTTGAGGACATGGGGAGGGGGAAGGGTAAGCTGGGACGAAGTGAGAGAGTGGCATGGACATATATACACTACCAAATGTAAAATAGCTAGTGGGAAGCAGCCGCATAGCACAGGGAGATCAGCAAGGTGCTTTGTGACCACCTAGAGGGGTGGGATAGGGACGGTGGGAGGGAGACACAAGGGGGAGGAGATATGGGGATATATGTATATGTATAGCTGATTCACTTTGTTATACAGCAGAAACTAACACACCACTGTAAAGCAATTATACTCCAATAAAGATGTTAAAAAAAAAACAAAGAAAAACTAGTTCTTACATAATTCAGAGAGCTGATATTCCAGTGAGTTGGAGTTTTGGGGGGATTAAAATCTGAGAGTAAGAATATGCAAAGATCCACTTCGGCAGATACTTACTGAGTTTGTCTTGTGTGCTGAGCCCTAGGCTGGGTGGCAGGGGCAGCAGACCGAGAGCCCTGACCCGGCTCATACGAATGCCCCAGTCCAGTGGAGAAGACAGACAAGAAGAAGATTGATGGCACGATGTGTGTTGTAGCGGAGGTGTGGAAAGCAAGCACCAGGGAAGAGTCACAGAAGAGGAATGTGAGTAGAGTTGTGAAAAACTTAGGATTTAGCCAGGCCAAGAATGGAGGAAGGAAAGACCTTGAAGTTGCATGTGGGGAAGTGGTAAAGAGTGAGGCTGGCTAGCAGGACTGGGGCCAGGTCTGGAGGAGCCTTTATTGCCACACTGATGGTTTGTATTTGGCCTGAAAACCACAAAGAGCTGCTGAGGGAATTCAAGTAGAACAGTTAAGGTGATCATATTTGTATTTCAGAAAGGACTCGTATTTTTAAAAGGACTAATCACACATACACTTTGTTGGTTTTTTCACCAGTAGGCACTGGCCCACAAACTTTAGAAGAAACAGGAGTGCAGAAAGGGCTGGGAGTATGTCAAGGACAGTTTTTGAATTTTGCCTAGCACCTTTCAAAGCAAAACCTGCCAGTGTCCTGAAAAGTCTGAGTCCTGGTTTACTGTGTTATTTGGGGCAAGTCACTGCACCTCTCTGAATCTCTGTTTCCTAACGTATTAAATGGAAGGAAGAGTATTAGATCAAGTAAAATCAATTTATTGGATTATGACCAGTATTTTTTTTTATGAAATAGAATATGTCTAGGAAAAGCATTCCCTGGGTTTCCTTTACTGTCATAATACTATCATACAGCACATCTGACACTAGATGTTATGGGTTTTCCACACATCAGACAAGTCTGCAACACCAGCTAAGTGTTCTACAATTTAGTTCAGTTCTCACACCATCTACCTGAAGTTAGTATCAGATCCTCCAGGTTAAGTGTTCAGCCCCATAAGACTGCCCCACTTAAGATACCAGTTGCAAGTCCCAGATTGTCACCTGTATTTCTAACTGACCAGCTATAAATCTGGGTTCCAATGACCCCCCTCCTTGGGTCCAGTATTTTGCTAGAATGACTCACAGTACTCAGGGAAACACTTACTTATGCTTATCAGTTTGTTATATAACAAAGGATATGATAAAGGATACAGAGGAGGAGCTGCACAGGTGAGGTCCAGAAGGGTCACAAGTGCAGGAACTTCTGTCCCCCTGTGGTTGGGGAGCACCACCCTCTTGGCATGTAGACGAGTTCACCACCCTGGAGGCTCTCTGAACCATGTACTTTTGGAATTTTTATGGAGGCTGCATCACATAGGCATGATCAATCATTAACTCCACTGCTAACCCTTCTCCCCTTCCCGGATGATGGGGGATGGGGCTGAAAGTTCCAAGCTTTTAATCAGGGCTTGGTCTTCCTGGCGACCAGCTCCCATCCTGAAGCTATTCAGGAGCCCACCAAGAGTCAACCCATTAGAACAAAAGCCACTCCTATCACCCGGGAAATTCCAAGGCATTTAGGAGCTCTGTGCTAGGAACTGGGGCAAAGACCAATATATGTTTTCTGTTAGTTCACAAGTACATAGAAAAAAGTGCATTGCACATAGTGAGGGTATCATTGTCTTGTGAAACTTTGATTTCAACTAGAAGTAGAAACACAGACATAGAAAATCTGTGTCTATGGTGTGTGTGTGTGTGTGTGTGTGCACTAGGTTGTGATGTAAACGTATCTCTAACTCCAGGGAGCAGAGATTTGAAAACTAATAGGCAAATAAACTCCCTTCCAATTCTAAGACCTTTGATTCCCTTCTTATGCTGCTGACCAGTAAGTTGCTAAAGGTTGTTCTGGAAGGTATAGGGAGTACTTAACTATTAGCATGCCCATGGAACTGGGCTACTTTGATATGCACATAGGTTCTGGACGCGCCCCTTCTGGGTTTTTATAGGGCTTGTCTGTAAAAGTGCTTTCACATTTTTATTCTTAAATTTCTTAGTGTTCTTTAAAGCAGTTCTGTAATGTAAACCCCTTGCTTTTGTCTAACTTTTGTGTTGTCAATAGCGACACCTAGTGGTAAAAGAGTCCTATTGCAAATATCTTGTACAGACTTAGAGCTGAAAAGTGATTTTAGAGATCACCAAGTCCCATTTTGTAAATTATTAAAAACAAACTGGAAACTCACATGTATTCCTACATTCATATAAACTTTACATGAGAATAAATAAAACCTATGGCTAGGTGGTGATTTCTTGGGTTACTTTAAAGCTTTTCAAATACCCAGAGATCACTGTTAGTAATAACAGCGAAGCAGAAATTTAACAAAGCATGCCCTGACAGGCTAACAGGAAGTCATAGTTCAGTATATCTGCAGCCGTTGGTGCATTGGTATTTACACGTGCATGCCAGATCTTCAGGGTTTAGTATGGTGCCTGGCACTTGGTAGTACTCAATAGATCTCTGTGGAATGTTTGTGTATGTGGGTGATCACTGAGCCCAGGGGAAGCCTCCCATGGTTTCCTTTCTGCAGACGCTAAGAACTGGACCTGTTTTGCTCCGGGGAACTGACACCCACTCCTCTATCCTTTGAGAAGATGCATTTCCCCTGCCACCAGCAGCAGAGTGGGAGAAGGTTTCCATAGCCCCCTCCTTCAGTAGGTTCAGAGAGAGAATACCCAAGCCCTTTCCTGCGTAGTGAGAGGGAGATGGTTAAATATAGTAGCATATAGTAGTTAAGGGGAGTGAATTCATCTCCATGTATCAAAACAGGCAATTCTCGGGGCCTCCCTGGTGGTGCAGTGATTAAGAATCCACCTGCCAATGCAGGGGACACAGGTTCGAGCCCTGGTCTGGGAGGATCCTACATGCCGCGGAGCAGCTAAGCCCGTGCGCCAGAACTACTGAGCCTGCGCTCTAGGGCCCGCAAGCCACAACTACTGAGCCCGCACACCTAGAGCCCATGCTCCGCAACAAGAGATGCCACCGCAATAAGAGACCCGCGCACTGCAACGAAGAGTAGCCCCCGCTCACCACAACAGCAACAACGTGTGTGTGTGTGTCGCGCACAGCAGCAAAGACCCAGCGCAGCCAAAAATAAATAAAATGAAATAAGTAAATTAAAAGAAAGAAAAACAGGCAATTCTCATAAAATGTTGAGTTAAAACAGAAAACAAAAACTAGATGCTAACTATGCATGCCACTTAATACTATATAAAAAATACACTAATACCACACATTTTCTGTAGTATATATAAGTATATGTATCTAAAAACATTAAAGTGGTCAGAAGGACACACAAAACTTGTAAGAGAGGTTACCTCAGAGGTGGAGAGTGGGAACTTGGACTGGAAGTGATCAAAGAAGACTTGGGCTCTTTTTTAATGCAGTATACACATGTATCCAGAGACCGCAAAACTAAAAATTCACTAAAAAAAAAGATTTTCGTCCTTATAGATAATTTGGAAGTCGCAGAAAAATTTGAAGGAGAAAATTTAAAACTTACTTGTGTTTATAACCCAGGGATTACAGTTAAAATTACAGTTAAAATTTCGATATATTTTCTTGTTGTGGTTAAACATATTTAATTAGGATCATTCTGTATATGGTTTTACACCCTGATTTTTCCCACTTAACATTTTATGTGCAGCCTTTTCCCATCATTTAACATTCTTTGAAGAAAAACAACTTAAAATGACTAGTATTTCTTTTAAATCAAAATGTACCAAATAGTTTTAGGGCTTTTGGGGTTGTTTCTAATTCTTCACTGTTTATTTAACATGCGTTCAACTAGCACTTATTTCCTGCATGGTTAGGAGGACCTGTGCTAGGGATATAGTGTTCAGTAGGGTCCCCCTCCCCCCAGAGCTTTCAAATGTAAGATATGTGTGCAGAAATAGTTGCTCACATTATGTTTCTCTGGGTTACACTGTTACTAAGGGAATGAAGGGATCAAAGGATATGGAATGTTTTAAGATTTTTGATTCATGTCGCTAAACTGTTCTACCAGTAAGGCTACACCAATTTACATTCCCCAAAGCAGTCTGTGTTTTACCATTTCCTAAAATCAATGAAAATGATTTTAGTTTATTGTGCTTTTATTATTGAACTGATCATTTTTCTCATCTAGTCTTGCTAAAATTTGCATGGATTCTCAGCTTTGTTTCTTCTTGATGTGTTACATATGTCTCAGTGCTCCTAGGGTTAGTTTCCAGCTTCTTTATTGTCCACTTGATTGTTCCATATCTTCATTTTGCCCCTATCAGAGCTGACTGTACTGGTTCTACTATGACCAGAGAGAGTATGGCAGTTAAGCAATTAGGACATGTATGTAATTTAAAAAAATTATTATGGGAAATTTCATACATACCGAAAAGTAAATAGTACAATGAACTTTAACATACCTATAAATCAGAATCAGCAGTTACCAAGATTTTTGCCATATTTGCTTCATTTAACCCTTTTTTAAAACTTTATAGTTGCTTAAATATTTTAAAGCAAACACAAACGTTGTGTCATTTGTTTTTACAGGCACACACTGCACATTTTTTATTTGATCTATTCTGTCAAGTTTTACTTCAGTCTTAGGTGTTAAAACATCTTTGGTTTTTGCCCTCTGCATTTATTCCTGAGGTTGGGGCTTTATACACCCTCTTTCTGATTCTGTATTTACCAGTGACATTGTGGAACTTTTCTCTAAAATGGCCCACTGCTCCATAAGTAGATTAGCTGGTGCCGTCAAAGCAGTATGTGAAATGTGCAGGTTGCAGGTTCTGCAGCCTGGATCATGCATCCGCAGATCCTTACCACTCTGGGGACATTTCATAAATGATGTCAAATCACAGGCAACTTCTCACGACTGTTCTCAGCTGTGATTAAATTGGAAAATTATGTAATAATCTGCTCACTGATGTACAAATTTAAACAGTAGCTGGTTTCTTGGGAAGGAACCATTCAAAAATCTGAAAAATATATAGATCCCTTTTCCAGAAAAATGTATGTGTTGGGTATGTGTGTGTGTGTGTGTGTGTGTGTGTGTGTGTGTGTGTATGCATACATGCACAGGTACATATTTATATCAGAAAATTCTACATACAGTTTCAGGAGATTCCTAGACCCTCTAAAATATAATCCTAGATCAAGACTCTTAATCAAATCGTTCAAAATGGCTTTCTTCTATTACACACACACACATACACACACACACCCATACATACACACACACATCTATGTTATGTCATGGGCAGGAGGAAAAGGGGTATGGTGACAGGGGGAAAAAAACTACCTAATTATAAACATAAGAAAATGTGTAAAATATAGAATAAACTAAGTCAACTATTGTATATACTGGAATTAAAATTCTAAGGAAATACCTGGAATCTATCAGGAACCTAAGCAGGGGCAGTGTGGTCCAACTTACCTGCAAACACACACAAAAAGAGAATACCTGAAGCTGTCAAGCTATATAGAGAAAACATATCTTCTTATAAACTGGATAAACAAATTCACCAAGCTGTTGGGGGAGAAAGATATGACAAGACAATCTATTTCATGTCATTGTTTCCAAAGCAGGTGTTAATGGACAAAACGTGTTTCAACAAGTAACATTTCCCTCAACTGTTCTCAGCTGTGATTGACATAAAAAAGAATTATTTAAAATGTGGCTCACTCTGCCCCCTATTGTACAGGTTTAAACGTTCACTGGTTGTTAAAGAGGTAAGAAAGCATTATAATATATTTATCAGCATCTAACCTCATCTTATTTGAAAATTTGGGTATGCTCAGCATGTCCTACACTTGTAACCCAGCCAAGTAACATGACCCACTGTTCGACTTCTACTTAACTACAGTCAAAGAGGTTTAGAAAGCTAGACTTAAACAAAAACTCCTACACTGTGAGTACATTAGACTATTCATGTCAGTAATTTATTACCACAAATAAGCAGATCACTGGTAAGGACCTGCAGAGGAAGCTGACACTTCTCAGACTGCAAGGTCTGAAGGGGTGATCGGGGGCCACAATTTCCTCCTCTCCCTCCTACAGGAAAAGCTCTCCTTATCGTCAGAATTGCTGTTTGAAAGCTTCAGATCCTCTGGGAAGCAAGGGAGGTCAATGATGTTCATCAAGCCTGGCTCAAGTTCTAAGGGCTGTATGTGAGTGGCTCCCTCATTTTGAAGATAGACACCACATACTGAAGGCTTAAGTGACAGTCTGAATGAGGTGGCAACTGTTTGTGTGCATATTTGGAAATGTTGGTTATCTGTCACTCCTGGGTCCCCTCAAATGATCACTCTAAAATATTCAGTCGTTAAATGTTTTAATACTTTGCTCTAAAACTCCTGTGGTGACAATACCATGACAATAAGCTTTAAAAAGTCCACTTCTTTTCCTCACATACTAGTAAATATAACATCATTTTACCAAATAATACGGATAGAAATTGTGCTAGAAACTAAGAATGCTTAGTACATCCTGCCAAGGCAGTCCCCCAAGTACAATATCATAAGAAATGTGAGTTAATACTTGGATGATCCATTTTATTTTAGACTTTATAGGTCAGAATAAAGATTATACAAGCAGCTGTTAGTGAAAATTTTATAGTAATATGGTAATTTATGACCTTAGTCTCTTTTCTCAACTTTGTGTAAAATCAATAAAGACATGTAAGCTACTTTGACAAACGTGAAACAGGCTCCAGGAATGTTACCCACAGATGACTATTATAACAAAATCCAGACATTTACCTGGAATGAATTCATCTACACAAAGATATACATTCAAATTTGCATAGCTGTCAAATTAGAACTGTCTCTCAGCTCTATCAAAAAATAAAAGGAAAAAAACCCCATATAGTTGAGGTATTGTGTATTTCCATAATACAGTTTACAACAAAAACTCTTATTAAATACCCAGCATTATGTATGCCATAATTCACTAAGGAGCCACCTGTAAGGTAGTGTTTATTATTTTGCTATGAGGTGCATCTCCTACAGGAACAGTTTAGTTTAGAGGACAGATTATTTTTCTAGTTTCAGCTATGCCAATTACTTGGGCAAATTATTTCAAAAATACTTGAGCTATTTTTGGCTTCTGACTTATAAAATGAGGTGGCTGGAATAGAGCAGTAGTATCCCCATAAGTGCGGAAAGCAAGGGGATAGCTTCATAAAGACTGCCTGATAGTTTGTCGATAAGACAGATTTTTTCCAGAAATACTGTAAAGATTGTTTTCCAGAAGATCAGGAGTATTTGTATAATCTAACAAATACCTTAGGGACTCTGACGTTCTGGATTTGGGAACCACAGGACTAAGTGATCTCCAGATTCTTTCTGCACTAACAATTTCTGATTTGTTTGAGGTTTGCTAGGCAAATGTAAGAGGTCACAGAATTTAAATATTTACTCATCCACAATTTTTAAACCTTTTAATTTGTAACTAAGACTCACAAGAAGTTGCAAAAACAGTATAGTTTGTATACTTCACCCAACTTCCCTTAATAACATACTTGATAACCAGAGTATATTTTCAAAACCAGTAAATTGACATTACAACAGTATTAACTAAACTACAGAACTTGCTTTATTTCATCAATTTTTATATGCACTTTGTGGGGACTATGAAATTCCATCACAAGTATTGATTTGTGTAAATACCACCACAATCAGGACACAGGACTGTTCCATCACCACAAAGACACTCCCTCCTGCCAGTCTTTTATAGTTTGTCTCTATCCCCATCATTCATCCTTGGCAGCTACCCATCTCTTCTCCATTGCTATAATTTGTCATTTCAAGAAGTTCATATACATGAAATGATACAAGACATATGTAACCTTTTGAGATTGCCTTTTTGTACTTGGCATACCACTAAGATCCATAGAAATTGTTGCACGCAGCAAGTGTCTTTTACGACTGAGTAGCATTTCATTTATGGATGCAACCAGTTTATTTGCCCACTGAAGGACATTTAGGTTGCTTCTAGTTCTTGACTATCATAAATACAGTTGCCATGAACATCTGTGTACAGGATTTTGTGTGGGCAGACATTTCATTTCTGTGTGATAACTACCCAGGAGTGCAACTGCTGGATCCTAAGCATATGTTAACTTTGTAAGAAACTGCCAAACTTTTCTAGAGTGACTACCATTTCAGAGTCCCACCAACAATCCAGTTGCTCCACAGTCTTTCCAGTGCCTGGTATTGTCAGTATTTTTAATTTTAGTCATTTGCTAGGTGTATAGTGATATCTCCTTATGATTTTAATTTGCATTTTCCTAACGGCTGATGTTAATCATCTTTTCATATGCTTGTCGTCTCTTCAGTGAAATGTTTGTTCATTCGTCCATTTTGTAATAGGATCGTTTTCTTACTTTTGAGATTAGGGAGTTCTTCGTATATTTTGGATACAAGTCTTTTATTGGATATGTGACTTGCAAATATTGTCTCCCAGTCTGTAGTTTCTTTTCATCCTCTTGACAAGATATTTCACAGAACAAAAGATTTTAATTTTGATGAAGACCACTTTATCCTTTTTTTCTTTTTGTGGAACGTGCTTTTGGTGTAATCTCTTAGAACTCTTCACCTAACCCTAAGTCATGAAGATGTTTTTGTCTATAATTTTTACAGCTTTACTTTTTATATTGATATATGATCCATTTTGAGTTAATTTTTGTAAAAGGTGTGAAGTTTAGGTTGAAGTCCATTTTTCTGCTAATCAAAGTCCCCACTATCTATTGAAAAAAGTATCTGTCCGCCCCTCAATTACTTTTGTATCTGTCACATAGCTGTTGGTCATACCTGTGTAAGTCTATTTCCAGTCTCCTAGTTTATTGATGTGTCTGTCCCTCCTCCGACACCACACCCTCTTGATTACTATAGCTACAAATTGTCTTAAAACCAGTTTGTGATTCCTCCACCTTTATTCTTCGTTTTCGATATTGTTTTAGCTATTCCAGTTCTTTTGCCTTTCCATACAAATTTTAGAATTAGCTTTTCTATTTCTACCAAAAAGAGCTGCTGGGATTTTGCTTAAATTTTGCACCCAAGGTTAGTGCCTCATTTCCCTCTCTAGAACTTCGAGAAGGATCCAAGAATGAAGGGGCTTTATTCACAGGTGGTGGGGGAGTAGGAGGTGGGATGGAGGGAATACACAGGAGGCAGAGGCAACTCACATCAGGGTCAAACATTTGGGTCTGAGGCACCTGTGGTGGATTTATGGGTCAGTCGTCACAGGACAGAGGCATCCTGGGTGTACCCAGGAGACAAGTGCGAACCATTGTAGCAGGGTGTCTTAACTCCCAGGCTTGTTCATCTTTATAGGTTTGGCTGAGGTCTCAGCGCTGCAGGAGCGAGACGCGGGAGTAGGTGGCTGTCTGTTCCACCCGGCCTTATAATCCGACCCCTCCTCCCTTCTGCGCGCCCGCCCCTGAGCAGAGCTCCCTACTGCCAGGGCCCCACCCTCCCGCAAGGGGTGCCCTCCCAGCACCTGAGCCCGGGGGTTAAACTGTGACCCTCAGCAGCCTCTTCTGTTACAGGCAGGCGAGGCCCAGGGGCTCCCCATTTGGCTCAATTACACCCATCTGGAAGCATCTGGTCAGCATTTGGGAATGGCTTAACCAGTAACTGTGCAATTAGAGGCACTAGGAAGCATTGGGACGGAAACCAAGAACTGCCAGTCCAGTTACTACATACAAATGTACCAAATTACTAACACTGCAGAAATACAAAGGATCATGAGATATTACTACAAGCAACTCTATGCCAATAAAATGGACAACCTGGAAAAAATGGACAAATTCTTAGAAAACCATAACCTTCCGACACTGAACCAGGAAAAAATAGAAAATATAAACAGACCAATCACAAGCACTGAAATTCAGACTGTGATTAAAAATCTTCCAATAAACAAAAGCCCAGGACCAGTTGGCTTCACAGGCAAATTCTATCAAACATTTGGAGAAGAGCTAACACCTATCCTTCTCACACTCTTCCAAAATGTAGCAGAGAGAGGAACACTACCCAACTTATTCTATGAGGCCACCATCACCCTGATACCAAAACCAAACAAAGATGTCACAAAGAAAGAAAACTATAGGCCAATATCACTGATGAACATAGATGCAAAAATCCTCAACAAAATAGGAGCAAACAGAATCCAACAGCACATTAAAAGGATAATACACCATGATCAAGTGGGGTTTATCCCACGAATGCAAGATTCTTCAATATACGCGAATCAATCAATGTGATACACCATATTAACAAACTGAAGTAGAAAAACCATACAATCATCTCAATAGATTCAGAAAAAGCTTCTGACAAAACTGAACATCCATTTATGATAAAAACGCTCCAGAAAGTAAGCATAGAGGGAACTTCTCTCAACATAATAAAGGCCATATGACAAACCCACAGCCAACATCGTTCTCAATGGTGAAAAACTGAAACCATTTCCACTAAGATCAGGAACAAGACAAGGTTGTCCACTCTCACCACTATTATTCAACATAGTTTTGGAAGTTTTAGCCACAGCAATCAGAGAAGAAAAAGAAATGAATCCAAATTGGAAAAGAAGTACAGATGACATGATACTATACATAGAGATGACATGATACTATACATAGAGAATCCTAAAGATGCTAACAGAAAACTACTAGAGCTAATCAATGAATCTGGTAAAGTAGCAGGATGCAAAATTAATGCACAGAAATCTCTTGCATTTCTATACACTAATGATGAAA
Source organism: Stenella coeruleoalba (assembly GCF_951394435.1). Classification (NCBI taxonomy): domain Eukaryota; kingdom Metazoa; phylum Chordata; class Mammalia; order Artiodactyla; family Delphinidae; genus Stenella; species Stenella coeruleoalba. Next base: position 65,027,899 of record NC_137148.1, read on the forward strand.
AATCTGAAAGAGAAATTAAGGGAACACTCCCATTTACCACTGCAACAAAAAGAATAAAATACCCAGGAATAAATCTACCTAAGGAGACAAAAGACCTGTATACAGAAAACTATAAGACACTGAAAAAAGAAATTAAAGATGATACAGATAGATATACCATGTTCTTGGATTGGAAGAATCAACACTGTGAAAATAACTATACTACCCAAAGCAATCTACAGATTCAGTGCAATCCCTATCAAACTACCAATGGCATTTTTCACAGAACTAGAACAAAAAGTTTCACAATTTGTATGGAAACACAAAAGACCCCGAAGAGCCAAAGAAACCTTGAGAAAGAAAAACTGAGCTGGAGGAATCAGGCTCCCTGACTTCAGACTATATTACAAAGCTACAGTAATCCAAGACAGTATGGTACTGGCACAGAAACAGAAATATAGATCAATGGAACAGGATAGAAAGCCCAGATATAAACCCATGCACATATGGTCACCTTATTTTTGATAAAGGAGGCAACAATACACAATGGAGAAAAGACAGCCTCTTCCATAAGTGGTGCTGGGGAAAATGGACAGCTGCATGTAAAAGAATGAAATTAGAACACTCCCTAACACCATACACAAAAATAAACTCAAAATGGATTAAAGACCTAAATGTAAGGCCAGACACTATAAAACTCTTAGAGGAAAACATAGGCAGAACACTCTATGACATAAATCACAGCAAGACCCTTTTTAACCCACCTCCTAGAGAAAAAGAAATAAAAACAAACAAATGGGACCTAATGAAACTTAAAAGCTTTTGCACATCAAAGGAAAACAGAAACAAGACGAAAAGACAACCCTTAGAGTGGGAGAAAATACAAATGAAGCAACTGACAAAGGATTAATCTCACAAATTTACAAGCAGCTCATGCTGCTCAATATCAAAAAGACACACAACCCAATCTAAAAATGGGCAGAAGACCTAAATAGACATTTCTCCAAAGAAGATATACAGATCGCCAACAAACACGTGAAAGGATGCTTAACACCACTAATGATTAGAGAAATGCAAATCAAAACTACAGTGAAGTATCACCTCACACCAGTCAGAATGGCCATCATCAAAAAATCTACAAACAATAAATGCTGGAGAGGGTGTGGAGAAAAGGGAACCCTCTTGCACTGTTGGTGGGAATGTAAGTTGAGACAGCCACTATGGAGAACAGTATGGAGGTTCCTTAAAAAACTAAAAATAGAACTACCGTACAACCCAGCAATCCCACTACTGGGCATATACCATGAGAAAACCATAATTCAGAGTCATGTACCACAATGTTCATTACAGCTATATTTACAATAGCCAGGACATGGAAGCAAACTAATTGTCCATCAACAGATGAATGGATAAAGAAGATGTGGCACATATATACAATGGAATATTACTCAGCCATAAAAAGAAACAAAACTTAGTTATTTGTAGTGAGGTGGATGGACCTAGAGTGTCATAGAGTGAAGTCAAGTCAGAAAGAGAAAAACAAATACCGTATGCTAACACATATATATGGAATCTAAAAATAAAAAAAATTGGTTATGAAGAACCTAGGGGGAGGACAGGAATAACATGCAGACGTAGAGAATGGACTTGAGGACACGAAGAAGGGGAAGGGTAAGCTGGGACAAAGTGAAAGTGGCATGGACATATATACACTATTAAATGTAAAACAACTAGTGGGAAGCAGCTGTGTAGCACAGGGAGATGAGCTCAGTGTTTTGTGACCACCTAGAAGGGTGGGATAGGGAGGATGGGAGGGAGACGCAAGAGGGAGGGGATATGGGGATATATGTATATGTATAGCTGATTCACTTTGTTATAAAGCAGAAACTAACACACCATTGTAAAGCAATTATGCTCCAATAATGTTTAAAAAGAAAAGCATATGCAAACTGACAATGTATTTAGCTCCTGCTCTAATGAAAGAGATATTTCTCATCTCTCCAAATCCTGTGGAATTGATTAGAGAATGGTACTATGTGTGTACGTCTATATTTGATATCTTTGGTTGAAATTTTCAGTGGAGATAGCCTGTTAAAGATAGAACATGTCTACGAAAACCAACTTGCTCACTGGTAATTTGGTACACCCCCCTGGTATTATTCAAGTTGTGTGTGTGAATAAAAGCTTTCCCCCTATTAAACAACAGAAAAAAGTACCAAATTAACATGTACGTCTTAGTAATGTCAAATATATTTCAATCAAAAAACAGCCTGTCTCCACCCTCGTGGAAAGACCATCACACAATTGCGACAAGTATAAGCACAGAGGGTACAAGTATAAGCACAAGTATGAAGTGTGAATTTGGGATCAGAGAAGTCTGAGGTGGGAGGAGCAGCAGGTGACCTGCCAGGCACTAGCTGAAGCTGGCTGGGGAATGCAGGTTTGAGCAAGTTGAGAGGTCGTGCTGCTGAGCAGGCAGAGAAAAGACAACACACAGGGTCTCCGATGCCAGGTATGGATACTGGTCTTGATCTTAATGGGAGATAGTAAGCCAAAAATTTCCATTTTCCAAAGATCTTAAACATAACTCAGAGAACAAATTAACTCATACCTACTAATGCTGCCAAAAGCAGTTCTTCAGATCACAGATTTCATAAGGCTAATAAACTTTTTAAGATAATTTTACCGTTTTTTCCCATCAAAATCTTCAAGCAATTTGTGGACAGAGGACCCCTATGTACCCAACCAACACCCACTTCAATTATCAAAAGACAACCGACCCATCTGGACCATTTCTACCTAGTCACTTCCACTACTTTGTGTGCCTCGAAATAAATCTCAAGGTCAAAATCTTTATTACTGACAAGCTCAAGACAAGAGTACTTAGATCAATCTTTCCATAACTGGTCTCCCTTACACCTTAATTTGCCTGGGATACACTTCCATTAACTCCTGTCTACTAAACTGTGTAGTGCCTAAGTTTTGCTATCATAAACACAAAATTACCAGATGGATCCTGGTGACCTTTAGATAAGTGAAAATCACCAGAGCAGGGAGTAACCTGACCATAGTATCTATCATATTGGGTCCCTAAGGAGATGGATCCAGGAATGTACATTTCTCAGGGATCCCAAGATGATTCCCACTAGAAGCTCAAAGAGTTTTTTAGGCCCTTACACAGGAACACTGTATATTTATTTCAGATTTAAGCAATATTGTTTATTCCACGGAGAAGGGGAAAATATGTTATCAATTCCATTTACTCTAGAAAATCCTGAATTAACTGTTTTCTCAATCTCCTAAAATTGGTAAAGCATACAATGCATCTCTGTGGTGAGAAAAGACACAAAACATATTTTTGGCATATGGAAATTTATTACTATCCTGCTTTCATCATCAAAACTTATGATCTTGGTCTTTCCTTCTTGCCTTTATATAAGGCCAAAAGAGAGACATTGGCTACTTTGACAACCTTAAAGCGGACTCCAGGAATGTCACCAACAGCATGACCTTTGCGACCAAATCCAGCAACCAGAACTTCATCATTTTCCTGGAATAAAATCAACAGTTTACTTCTGGTGTAAGTGGCAATCACCAAAAATACCCATTTATCCTATAAACAACTGAGGGAAACAGCTGCTACCCCAAAAACAGAAACAGACTAAAACACTTACCTCAATAAAATTCAAACAACCATCATTGGGTACAAAGGCGGTGATTTTTTTGCCATTCTTGATTAGTTGAACCCTGACACACTTCCTGATGGCAGAATTCGGTTGTTTGGCTTCAACCCCTCTGAAACATAAACAGCATGTAACACAGTAAGTTGGCTTTCTGAAAAGGGACACATTTTAGTTCATTAAGCGTAAAACTTATTAGAAATTGTAGTATTCCTACCTTTTCAACATAATCCTAAATTGCTAAACTTAAACGAAGTTTTTCTTTAGTCTTAGTTTCATTAGACCAATAGGGGAAACTTCTGGCCTCTTTATAGTTGTAAAACACGAACCAAGAAATAGAGCTAGAAATCCTGGATTCAAATCAGTACCACTAAATTTGATGGGATCATTTCGTAAAGTCAAAAAACAGTTGAGTGCTTGCAAATTCATGTGGCTCAATCTTAGCTGTAGAACATCAGGCAAGAAACTTCTCCATATTAGTTTTCTCACCGGGAAAGATGTAATTGTAAAGATGAAATAGTTGATGGGTGCGAATTACTTAGAATAGTTTCCACACATATTAAGCTCTCATAATGTCCCTTGTTTCATTATCGCTACTTTCTCCCCTCCGATGCCACCCCAATTCCTTCCAAACTAATGTTGAAAGTTTAAAAACCTCTGGAAATTATTTAACTTCCCAAAAGACACAGACACATAAAGACCTAGAATTTACATCAAGCCTTCTTTAAGCGCATCTATCCCGAGTTACCATACTAAAACCATGAAGTAAACAGCGATGGACTTTCACTTACACTTTTTCAAGCACAATTCCCTTGGCATGCGAAGCACCTCCAAAAGGGTTGGCCTTCAGGGCTGTGCCCAAATGGGCTTTCTTGTACTGCTTATCATGCCACTTCTGGTCTCGTCGGTGGCTACGGAGCTTCCTGGCAGTACGAAGACCGCGACACTTGCCTAAAATTGAAAATCACCTTAGATGCCCAGTAAAAACACCCAAATCTTATTTTACATTATCTCAGGTACTAGCCTCTTCTAGACTACAGGCCGGTAGGCTCTGACATCACACCCTGGCCCTAATACGAACCGCAAAGTTTCCCTTGAACCATCTAAGACGTGGACACAAGCGCTCCAACAGGTGTGCTCTCCCCAACGAATGAAGCCCCGCGCCAAAGCTCGGGGGGAAGCGGCGCCCTCCCCAACGCCCCCGCGTCCCTCTCGAACTCCGGCTCCGCGGCCTCCGAGCAGCCCTGGCCCTTTCCCGCCCGGCCATGTGCCTGCGGCAGCGGCGCTCCCCCGGCGCTCCCCATCTGCACCCCACCGTGGCTCTCCCTCACCGTTCTGCTTCTATCTGCCCGCCCGTCCCCGAAACCCCAGTTTGCTCGCGCAGCCCCCTCACCCCGGCCCGGGACACCTCACCCATGCTGCCGGCGCCAGGGACCTGAGCGAAAGAGAGAAGCAGCGCAGGAAGGAACCACAAACCATCGCGAGCAAGCCCCGCCCAGATGAGGACCCTTGCGGCTGTCTGCGCAGCGCCTGGTCCGGCTGGCGCCTCGCGGTAGAAAACGAGAAGTCTGCACCACTTTCCAGAATCTGCGTCGTGTTTAATTTGTGCGCAATTCAGAGATATCTAATTTGCACTGGGGTTTATTTCTTTTTATGTGAATGCCTTAGACAGAAGGAACAGGTACTACCAATCCCAGAAGCCTTTGCACGAGCCCCGCTCATGACGCAGGCGCCCTGGGCAAATCCACAGGGCGGGCTTTGTGGCGCTGGGTCGGAGGATGGAGAGGTCAGGCGTGTGGGTCTACGTGCTGTCGAGTGGAGGCCTTTTGCTTACAGTTTGGAAAATTAGACCTCGGAGCCTTAACTCCTACTCACAAGAAGCACAGTAAATTGAAAAACGTTTAGTGAAGCAAGGTGACGTAGTATTTAAAAACCCATGCTTTAGTGAGAGACCCGGCCTTAAACCTCAAAGCTGCCGTCTTGGTTGTGGAATCTTGGGTGATTCATTTAATTGAGTCTTTAAACTTCAGTTTCTCTTGGAGAATGAAATAGATATGAAAATTTTCTGGGATGTTGGTTCATTCCACAACTAGTTTTTAAAATGTATTCTCTGTTCCCGGCACTGTTCTAGGCACTTGAGGATACAACAGTTAACAAGAGAGTGAAGGTTTCTGCTCTTATAAAGTCTATATTCTAGGTACGAGAAGACAAAATATAAGTGTATTTAAAATAAAAAGATAGTTTTATATATGGATAAGTTGCTATAGAGAAAATGCAGTTGGTTAGGTGATAGTGACTTGGGGATGTAGGTGGCTACCTTGGGTAGGGTGGTGTTAGAAGGTATCTCTGTGGCGATTACATTTGAGCTGAGATCCTAAAGAGAGGGAGCCATTCAGACAAGTGTATGGGTAAAACCTTCCAAGAAGAGGGATTCTCCATAAGTAGAATGGGCTGGTGCTTCTCAAGAACTGAGGGATCAGGGAGGGGGGAGCTGAGTGCTTGAAGAGTAGTGTGGTAATAGGTGAGGTTTGAGAGGTGCACAGGGTCATATAGAGCCTGTAGACCATGGTCAAGACTTTGTTTACTCTTCCTGTGATTGAATGCCTTTGGAAAGTTTTCAGCAGGGGAGTAACAAGATAGGGTTTATATTTTTTATAGTTTCACTCTGACTATTGTGAGGAGAAAAAAACTGTAAGATGAATCTGTGAAGCCAGTTGGGAGGGTGTTAACGCTACTTCAGTTGGGAGATGATACCCTTCTCAGTCCAAGGTGGTAAAAGTGGTTGGATTAGATTTACAGTTTGATGGTAGAGCCAACAGGATTTGCTCAGGACTGTAGGATGTGAGAGGGAAGTTAATTATGATTTGCGACCTGAGCAACTGAATGACTTGTGTTATTTACAGAGTGGAAAATACTGGGAGAGGAGCAGATTTAGAAAGAGATATTAAGGGTGCTGTTAAGGATGCGTTAATTTTGAGAAGCTTGTTAGACTTCCAGGTAGGGATGTGAGGTGGGCAGTTGGATATACGGGTATGGTGTTCAGGAGAGTCATCAGTGAATAGATTGCATTGAAAGCCATGGCTCTGAGTGAGATCGTTTAGGGGATGACTGTAGGTGGAACAGAGAGAGGTTGGAGGCCTGAGCCTTAGGCACATGGAAACTTGGTGGTATGAAGAGAAGCAGATGAAGCGAAATAGACTGAGAAGGCGTGGCCAATGCCGTACTCTAATCAAAGCCAAGTGAAGAAGGTGGAAGTGAGCAAGTGTGAAGGAAGGGTAAGATGAGGACTGAGAATTGTATTTTGGATTTGGCAATGTGGAGGTTGTTGGTGCCTTTGTCAAGAGGGGATCCCGTGGAGTGGTGAAGATGTAAGCTTGATTGGGTTGGAGTCAGAATATGGGAGAGAAGGAGCTATAGACAGCAATTATGGACAGTTTTTGCAAGGAGTTTTTCTATAATGTGCAGAGAAAGGGGGCCATATCTGGAGAGGATTGTGGAGCCAGGATGGATTTAAGAGGGCACATTTTATGACATTTTTGTATACTGATGGGATTATTCCAGTAGAGAAGTAAAAAATAGATAATTCATAGAGAAAAGGGATGACTGCATGAGCAAGTCCTTGAGTAGACTAGAGGGGTGCCTAAGTGGAGGAATTTTTTTTTTTTGGCTGCGCATGCGGCCTGTGTGATCTTAGTTACAGTCCAGGGATCAAACCTGCACCTCATGCAGTGGAAGCGCAGAGTCTTAACCACTGGACCACCAGGGAAGTCCCTAAGTGGAGGAGTTGACCTGAGGAATAATAACAATTTATCTACAGTAATAGAGAAGGCAGAGTATAGGGGTACAACTGCAAGTAAATTGGAAGATCTTTTGATAAGAAGACGTGGAACTTCTCTTTTGACTACTCTTATCTCAATGAAATTAGCAGGGTCATCAGTGAAGAGAAGGAGTAGGGAAAAGAGGTTTGAGTAAAGGGGGTAAGATGTGAAATCACGTAGGATAACAATGCTAGCATTAAATAGTATTTACTGTGTGCCACATATTTTATGTGCCTTACATATATTAACTCATTTAATTCTCATAATTCTGAAAGGTAAATACTTTTATTACCTCTTTTACTGAGGGATAGTGTCTTAATCCAGTCATACTACTGTAACAGAATACCATAGACTGGATGGCTTATAAACAGCAGAAATTTATTTCTCACAGCTCTGGAGACTGGAAAGTCCAAGACAAAGGTGCTGGAAGATTTGGTGTATGGTGGGAGCCCGCTTCGCGGTTCATAGACTCTTTTGCAATAACCTCAAGTGGCAGAAGGTCCAAGGCAGCTCTGGGGTCGCTTTTATTTATATTCTGTTTTTTTGTTGTTGTGTGTTTTTTTCCAGTTTTATTGAGATATATTTGACATTTTGGACCCTCCTTATAGGAGTACTAATCCCATTCATGAGGGCTCCACCCTCATAACCTAATTTACTCCCAAAGGCCCCCCACCTACTAATGCTATCACATTGGGGATTAGGTCTCAACACGAATTTTGCCTTCTAATTTAGAAATGTGGGAGGATAGATTGACAAGAGAATGTAGGATTGTTGAACAATTTTGAGGACCCATTTGAAACCGTAGTTACAAAGTTACATCAGTTAGCATGGTTTTGTGTATTGTTCAGATTCATTCAGTGTAGTGACTGAGTAGGTAGAGAGTTAGCTTTTAACACGCCTGGGAGTGGGATCTAGTTAGGTGAATGTGATGGAGGAAGGGCAAGGGAGTTGAGAGTATAAGGAATCTGTCTTTCCATGAGATTGAAGCTGGAGGAGTAAAGAGCCAGAGATAGGCAAAACAGTTCTGAAGGCCTGGCCCTACCAGATATGAGAAATTTCTATGAGGCTAAGTAAGATAGTGCAGCATTAGTACAGAAGTAGATAAATTGACTAATGAATAGAATAGAGAGCTCAGCAAAAGACTCCTATAGAATTAGTATAGAATATTATTAAATGACAGAATTAGATGTCAGATCAATGTGTAAAGGAAGGATTGTCAAACAGATGGAACTACACAAAAAGTGGTTACCCAAAGTAAATTGAATCACCATCTCAGGCTAAAAACAAAAACCAACTCCAGGCAGACTTGAGGGCCTGTATGTCAGCAATACAATTTTAAAATTCTTCATAGAAAACAAAGGTGAATATCTCCATGAACTTAGGAAAGGAAAATATTTCTAAAGAAGAAGAAAAGAATGATACATTTGACCATATTAAGAACCTTTGTTCAACAAAAACACCTGAAAGAAAGCAAAAAAACAAGTTACAAACTGAGTTGATATTCACAGGAAGTGTTCATATAAAGTTGGGATGGTTTGTTGCTTGAAAGTTTAGTAAAACATCCTGTAAAATCATCTGGGCTGGGTGTTTTCTGTGTGGGAAGGTAATAAACCTCAGCTTAAATATCTTTAATTAAATCTCTCATTTAAACTAAATCTCTTAATTTACAGAACTATTCGAGAACTGTGATTTCTTCTCGAGTCAGACCTGGTAAGTCATTTTTTTAAGTTTGTCTATTTCATCTAAGTTTTCAAAATTGTTTCATAAAGCTGTTATGACATTCTCTTATGCATGAATATATGTATTTTTGTATATATGTACATATGTATTTTATATATATTTGTTTTTGGAAGGTTTTTAACAGTGAATATATAGTACTATATATAGTATATAGTACTATACAGGTTATCTCTTTCATTTTGAGTGAACTTTGGTAATGTGTGCCTTTCAAGGAATTTGTCCATTTCATCTAAGTTGTCAAATTTATGGACATAAAGTTGTTTGTACTATTCCTTTATAATCTTTTAAATATCTGTAGATTTATAGTGATGTCTTATCTTCCATTCCTGATATTGGTAAGTTGTATCTTCTTCCTCTTTTTTTCTTGGTCAGTTAGAAGTTTTGTAATCTTATTGATGTACTCCAAGAACCAACTTTTGCTTTCACTGATTTTCTCTATTGTTTTTCTGCTTTCATTTTTATTGATTTCTGGTCTTTTTTATTATTTACTTTCTTCTGCTTGTTTTAGACTTAAATGGAAGCTTATGTCATTGATTTGAGGTCTTTGTTCTTTTTTAGTATATGTAGTATGGCTATCCTTCTAAGTACTGCTTGAGCTGCATGCTGTGAGTTTTGATATGTTATATTTTAATTTTAATTCATTTCAAAACATCTGCTAATTTCTCTTTTGATTTTCTTTTTGACCTATGGATTATTTAGAATTGTGTTATTTAATTTCCAAATATTTGGAGATTTTCTAAATATCTGTGTTACTTATTTCTAATTTAATTCCATTATGGTCTAAGAACATCCTTTTTTGATTGCAATATTTTTAAAATGTGTTGAGGTTTGCTTTATGGGCCAGAATATAGTCACTCTTGGTGCATTCTGTATGTACACTTGAAAAGAAAGTATATTTTGCTGAGGAAGAATGTCCTATAAATGTTAATTAGCCCAAGGTGGTTGATAGTGCTGTTCAGGTCTTCTGTATCCTGTATTCGAGATGATAGTGACATTATGTGGAGAGAGTGGGGATCAGAGTTGGATGTTGGGTTATGTTTACTTTAGGTAGTGGGTTTAATTATTATATTATTATATAAACCAACAAGTAAATGAAGCATGAACCAATGGTCAGAATGTGTTATGAACCAAGGATTTTGATTACTATGAAAATTTTTTAAAAAGGATTTAATTTTTGTTTTTGGAGCTTTGAATTTTTTACTTCGTGATAAAGAACTTATTATGTAATTTGGAGCCTGAAAGGAGACAGAATTTCCTTTGACCTTGGACCCTGAATGGAGACAGAATTTCCTTTGACCTTGGACCCTGAATTTTCTAAAACAGTACCCAAACAAGAATCAGCTTGAGGAGTTAGAGGAAAAGAAAGCTGCCATGGCTAAAGTGTAGTGAGCCAGCTGGAAAACAGAGGAAGGTGAAGTCCAAGAGGTGGGCAGGATCAGCTCATGTCCAACCTGTAGGCCAGGATAAGGAGTTTGGGTTTTATTCTGAGTGTGATGAGAAGCCACTGGAGGCTTCAGGTGAAAGAATGACAAGATCTGATCTGCATCTTAAAAATATCACTGTGTCTGCCATGGTAGGCCACCACAGAGGGACAAGAGAGGACTCGGGCTATCCAAGGAGGGGACTGTTGCAATAGAATAGGTGAGAGATCATAGATAAGTAGCATTGGAGGTGGAGAGATGTCATAAGGGTCAGGATATAATTTGGAGTTAGATCATGTTGGAAAGAGCAAAATCATTGACATCATCATCATCACTATCACCACCACCACCATCATGAACATCTAACAGATATTGAGTACTGTTTAGTGTCAGGCTTAGGATTTCACATGCATAATTTCTTTTATCTTCAAAACAACTCCTATGTGGTAGGTGCTGTTATTAGACCCATTTTACCATTTAAGTTGAGACTTAAAGAAGTTAACTTTCTTAACCAGAACACATTTGTTGGTTTCCAGATTAGTTATAAGACACAATTTTGATTTTTAAAGAGTTTAGAAAAATTTTTGATGAATGTAAAGTAAATGTGGTGCAAAATTGATGGGAAATAATTTTCTAGCCAGTAAAACACCAGGAAATCTAAGGGGTATAGTTGTTAAGATTAAAGTATTCTTAATATAAATTGCAACCCCATATCCATGGGTTACTAGAGATATGTGAAAACCGACAGACACTTTGTCACAGAAGATCCTGTTTGGTAGTTCATAAAATGTTGGGGGGAACAGGGACAGGAAGGAGAACAAGTTTTTCCTAGTATTTCCTCCAAGTAGAAGGTGTTAAATTAGTTTAACTCCTTATTTCTCTGCCAATCTACTCATTCCATGCCAGGTGAGATGAGGTGACATCTCTCTTCATGTGGTAAATTTAGAAAAAATAGTTTAGGCATGTTCAGTTCTTCCTTTTTTCCTTTTTGGGACCCAGCCTGCCATGGTGCACACATTTCCTCCTGTTTCTTCTGGGGCAGGCCTCTCTTCCCTATTGAGAGCCTAGTGCTGCCGTGGTAGGCTGCCATGTCTGTCTTCTGCGGGGAGGGGTTCAGTTACAATCCATTTTGCTCCTGCACTAAGCTTTGTCCTCCAACCTGGCCTTTCTAATAAAGATGGTATTTGGGCCTCTGCTTGTCTTACTCCTTGTTTTATATCTCAGTTTAGCACTCAGGTGGGGCAGAAGAGTATTATTATTTGACTTCTCTCAGAGCCCGCCAACTAAGAAGAAAGATTGATCTTCATAAATTAGATCAGTTGATGAGGAGACTTAGGTCAAGGGTGATGCTGTTTCTTTGTTCTGTATGGGCAAGAAGTTAGCTTTGGGGAAGAATGGCTAAGAGTTTTAACAATGTTGACAATTGATTCTGGAGCATTTGGAATGGTTAGAAGTTACTCCTAGTGTTTTAGCTATAAAAATGGAGGCATTAGTTGCTGTGGAAGTGTGACAAGATAAAATAACAGCTTTATGGGGCTTCCCTGGTGGCACAGTGGTTGAGAGTCCGCCTGCCGATGCAGGGGACACGGGATCGTGCCCAAGCGGCGGAGCCGCTAGGCCCGTGAGCCATGGCCGCTGAGCCTGCGCGTCCGGAGCCTGTGCTCTGCAACGGGAGAGGCCACAACAGTGAGAGGCCCGCGTACTGCAAAAAAATAAAAATAAAAAAAATAACAGCTTTAAGTGGGGAAGAATAAGCAGTAAAAGTAAGACCAGTGAGTATACGCTCTGTATAACTACTATTAATAAGTGTTGAGTGCTTCATTTTACCTGATTAAATTATTAAACACAACTTTTCCTGTATCCAAAATTAATGAGATTTCTTATCCTCTCATTCTAGCTACTTTTTGATGTAGTTGTTTCTTCTCATATACCTATTCTGTGGAACTAAAGAAATATGTGTATTGCCATATAATCTTACTAACATTCAAGCCTGATCTTTAAAATCTTGTTATTTAATTAAACCTCTGTGTAGGATCTAAGGGGAATTGACAGTGCTGTTCTTTGATGCCCTTTGTGAAGTTCCTGGAAGAGAGTTATCATTTTAATATGCATGTTAGAAGTTATTCTCCAGGTGTTCTCTAACTTGGCTGAAAACCAAACAAAAGAAAATAGGCCTCTATTTTATCAGGGACCTTTGAATTATAAGAAATGAAAGATAATTTTTCTCACTAGGAAAAGAAAATAACTTTCTTCACTCAATGGAACATTAAGTTTTAGAATCTTATTCCCTGGAGAGGTTTAAGAACCTGTAGATGGGCCAAATCTTTGCTGTCTGAGTTCAGTGGGGACCAGTTGATGTTTGTGATGGAGAATGGCTGGTGTCACTCTTTCTGCCTTTTCATTCCATAGTAAAATGAAGTTTCACCAGGACTATTTGTAGATTATTTAAATGTAATAATATTATAATATATAAATATAAAACTTTTATGAAAGTAAATGTGTAAAATTTTGAGCATTTTCTGTTACTAAGATTTTTATTGTTTAAAGGACTTTAAATAAGGTTAAACAAGATTTTTTTCCATAAATTGAAAAAAAAAGAAAAAGAAGGAATGAGGAAGTGGAGGAAGAGAGGAAGAAAAGAAGTGAGGGGTTCTGGGTTTTTATAGCTACACAAAGGACAGAGGTAATTTTTCCACTGCTCTAAAACATTACTTTTTGATCTTGTTGGTTCTAGCAGTCATTACTGATTATGAAGATAACCCAAATGAATGAATCTATAACCAGTTCATATATAAGATCATTTTTTGTACTATGTGCCAATGAATTTTGAAATTTACTTATATAGGTTTTCAGTTAAAATTTCCAGGCTTATGTTAATTATGCAGCAGACAACATCTTGGATTTTACCGAGTAGTTGTATAATGCTCTGAAGTATTAATTTTTGTCCAAAGAATCCGTTTTGCTCTTTCTATAAACGGCAGCTTAAAGTATAGGGCAACATCAAAAAGCACATATTCTCAATGTGAGTTTTATTTTATGAATTAAAACTCTGATTCCTGTCTGTTGAGGTGAGGACTGTGCAGGTGCCTGTGAGAGCATTTTTGAGAGTAGTAGAGGCATTTTCTTCCCTAGGAAAGCTGCTTCAACTCTTCAAAGGAGATAGTTATGACTCATCTCTTATCTCTTTATCTATTATATACCTGCCTCTCTCCCCCTCATCTAATCAGCCGTTGCTTGGAGTGGAGGTGGGACTTCAGAGAAGTTTGCTAGGTGAAACGTCCCCAAGGTGTTTACCCCAGCAATTATGTGTTCACATCTCTGCATATCACTCGTTTGAGATCTTTTTTGGGGTGAAGACTAGGTCCTTTTTACCTTGTATACCTGGCATCTAGCATATGACAATCAATGTTTGCATAATGGACAGATTTATGAAACATCAGACCTCCTGGTTCAGTTTAGCTTGAGAAACGAGAATGTAAAAGTGTGCCACTAATTTGGCACATTATCCACATTCCATGAAGTCAAAGGGGGATCTCAAGTAAGAAACATTAACATTTAAATCAAAAGCACTTGTGTTTCATTTGCTAACCTGATTCTAATCAACTCAAGTTGATTTGATGAAAATTGGTAGAAATCATGGCAGCAGTTAGGCTCTGAACTGGATAAAGAGTCCGTATTAGTCTGGATTCTCCAGAGAAAACCAATAGGAGATATATACATACATATGCACACATATGAATATGAATATATGATTTAATATAGGAGTTGGCTTTTGCAGTTATAGAGGCTAAGAAGACCCAACATCTATAGTCAGCAAGCTAGAGACCCAGGAGAGCCAATGTTGTATAGTTCCATTTGTAGTCTGAGTCAGACAGGAAAAAACTGATGTCCTAGCTACAAGACAGGTAGAGAAAGTGAAGTCTCCCTTACTCTACCTTTTTGTTCTGTTTGGACCTTCAGTGGGTTGGATGAGGACCACTCACCTTGGAAAGGGCAATCTGTTTTGCTCAATCTACTGATTCAAAATGTTCATCTCATTCAGAAACACCCTGAGAGACACAACCAAGTATCTGGGTAGTTAACAGCCCAGTTAAGTTGACACACATTAACCGTCACAGAGTCATACCCCTGACAAGGAGCAAGAAGTACATACATAATATGGTATTTTGCTAATAAACTAATGTAATGTGGGTTTTGTCCATTTGCATTTTCAAGCTACTGAATTTGATGGAATACTTGAATTAGTTGATTTTCTAGCTACAATTGCCTAAATATTTGGGCGCTAGGAGTCACAGCCATGTGGCATGAAGTGGGAATTAATTATGTAACATTTTTGATAGGTTTATTCATTATTCTGTACACTTTATTTAGCACCAACTTGGACCAGCAGCGTCTTGGTGTACATCAGTTAATTAGACATGTTCCCTGCCCTCACGGAGCAGGCCTTCTTATGAGGAAACGCAATGCAAATAAGTAACAAGAAAATAAATGTCTTGGTACCAATTGTGATATATGTTATGATGAGAGTGAACAGAAGGCAGGGAGAGCTAGAGGGGTGTGAGGTGATCCCTACAGAAAGAACAATATGTGCAGAGTCATTGAGGTGCAAAAAAGCTTGGCATATGGAGGGTGTTGAGAAGCTGAGTGCAAGCCAGTGTGCTGGAGCATGGTGAAAGAAGGGTGGCCATAAATGAGGCGAGAGAGACCAGCAAGGGCCAGGCCATGCAGACTTTGTAGGAGGTATATGGATTTGGATTTTGAATCAGCGTGCAAAGACCATTGTAATTGATTTGAACATTTGACTAATGCGATTTTCAGTCTGAGAGCATTTGGATGAATAGAGACTGTGGTCTGACAAACGCTAGATGCTCCTTGAAGTAAATATTAGAATTAAGATAGATCCATTTTTTTCCCATGAGAACTCAATTCTGTATACTTATATATGATTATGGAAGATAGATTTTTGATATTCATATTTTCAGGTAACATTTTGTTTAATAATATATAGTAAATCAGAAGATGAAGCAAATCCAAGTATTTTCAATTGAAAAAAAGGCAGCATGGATGTACAACTTCCTGTTCTCTCATGGAAAATGTTGAGGGAATATTTTCGATGCACCTCTGTATTTTCTGTTTATCTTGTAAGTCACTAATTGCTCTTCGTTTTGGAATATCTTTAGGATGTTTGTATAGCGAACAGCCTTGAAAGGTAGAAATAATGTCTTTCTCTCTAGCAGAGGGGCAGGTTTGTTTATAGCCTTGGAAACTCAGGGTTTTTCTCCTGAAATGAAACCCACCGTGTGTACAAGCATCCATCTGGGCCCGCCTATATTGCTTTATGGGCAAAGGGAACTAACACAAATAGACTGATGCTCATACTGCTTGTTCTGTGGTGAGTAGTAAATAAAGTCCTTTGTCTCTGACCCATGAGTCTTGTCTTCTGCTAGTATGCATGAAGCCATAACAGGCTAACCTGTTAGCTCCCAAGTTGGGAAAAACCTCAGACCTTCAAAGTTTTGGACAGAGACCGCTTAGCTGTCTGAGCAGGCAGGTACAATGCCACACAGGTGATACCCTGTGCTTTGCAGTCTGCAAGCTATCATATTAGCATTTTTTTTGTCACTGATTTTCTCCTCCAGAGTCACAAGATGAGCTATTCTCAGACAATCACATCTTAAGTGTGACTTCTATTCTAAAATACATGTGTGAAACCTACTAACTACTAATTATTCTGCCTTAAATATTCTTAACCAAGTGGGAAAAAATTTCGACACCAGCAAGAATGCTATATTAAAATTTTAGAATCATCCAGTCATAAAATACATTAAAATGATACTTGATTTAAATAAAAAATGTTGTATACGTGTATGTGCCTGAAAATATAAAGGAAGCGTATTTTCAAGAAAGTTTGTTACATGATAAGCGCTAAGGGACTAACACTGTGGTTTCTGAGTGTTCACAGAACCATTATTATCACAGTACAGGATCACCATGGGCTTGGGCTCTCACCTCCTCCTGACCAGGCGTTTGAGGAGCAATGTGATCAGCTACTCCTTCTACTACTGTGGGAGACTATGAGGTATTGCTCGGGCAGCTGGAGATGTTCTGTGTTTGCACCGTCCAGTACAGCAGCCACTAGCCACATGTGGTTATTGAGCACTTGAAGTTTGGTTAGTCTGAATTGAGATGTGTATAAGTGTAGATTAAATCAATATACCAGATTTCAGACTTAAGGCAGAAAAGGAAGGTAAAATATCTCATTAATAATTTAAAAAATTACTTATGTTTGGAATAATATTTTAGATGTATCAGGTTAAATAAAATATATTATTAAAACTAATTTCACCTGCTTATTTTTAATTCTTTCAATGTGGCTACTAGAAAACTTTAAATTACATATGTACAATAGCTCTTATTTTATTTCTACTGAGCAATGTTTTAGATCTTTGCTACTCACAGTGCAGTCCTCAGGCAAGCAGCATCAGCATCATCCGGAAATTTGTTAGAAACAAAGAAGCTCATGTCCCACCCCAGACCTACTGAATCAGGATTTGCATTTTTAGAAAATCTCATGTGATTTGTATGCATGTTAAAATTTGAGTAGCAGAGAGTCCTTAAGACTAGGATTGCCAGATTTAGCAAATAAAAGTACAAGATATCCAGTGGAATTTAGTTTTCAGATAAACAACAAATAATTTCTTAGTATAGTATGTCCCAAGTATTACATGGGGCATACTTAGTAATAAAATTATTTGTTTTTTTATCTGAAGTTCACATTTAACCAAGTGTCCCGAATTCTATTTGGCAACACTGCCTATGACAAAACTCCTCCTGCCCAGACCTGTCTTGCTCCTTGAAATTCCATGGAATCAGGAAGAGGACAGAAAGGTAAAAGAAAAGGCTAAGGGTGGAAGTTGGGTGCAGTGAAAGAACAGAGAAGAAAGGAAATACATGCTGAGAAGTAGGAATAAGATGGGGCATGGACAGACCTTTTGTATTTTATAATTTTTATTAGCAATTTTCTTCCTTACTTCTGTTTTCTCCCACTTCTCCCAGTCATTGTGATTTAATCTCCTCATTTTCTATAGGGCTCCCTAGAGCCATGTTAGAAGATGGTATTTGTGCAAAGTGGACAGTGAGGAAGGTAGTATCTCATCAGGGTCAAGTCCCAAGTCTTCCTATAATGCATCCTCTCTGAAATGCCACTTACAAATAGCCCCTTTCAGCTACCAGTAGTTTGCCATTAAAAAGATCAAGGTTCTTAAGTGTCAAAAATGCTGACACTTGGGCTTCCCTGGTGGCGCAGTGGTTGAGAATCTGCCTGCTAATGAAGGGGACATGGGTTCGAGCCCTGGTCTGGGAAGATCCCACGTGCTGCGGAGCAACTAGGCCCATGAGCCACAACTACTGAGTCTGTGTGTCTGGAGCCTGTGCTCCACAACGAGAGGCCACGACAGTGAGAGGTCCGCGCACCGCGATGAAGAGTGGCCCCACTTGCCACAACTGGAGAAAGCCCTTGCACAGAAATGAAGACCTAACACAGCCAAAAATAAAAATAAGTAAATTAAAAGAAGGCTCAACATTAAAAAAAAAAAATGCTGACACTTTCATTTTGGAGGATTTTCTTTATTGTGACTTTTTAATTGTATGTTTTTATACAAAACAACTGTTAGGAATTTTGTTTGATGCTTTTTAGGTGGTGGTGGGTTGAAGTGGAGGCTGGCAAAGAAGGAATAACAATAGATATTCTTTATTTGGCTAGGCATTGAAGTAAGAAAAGGCTTTCATCTGTGTTAATTATTTAAAATTTTATTATATTGTGATAAAAACACAATATGAGATGCAGTCTCTTAACAAATTTTTAAGTGTGCAGTACAGTATTGTTAAATATAGATGCAGTCTTGTACAGCAGATCTCTAGAATGTATTAATATTGCTTAAATGAAGCTTTGTGCCAGTTAATTAGCAAGTCCTATTTCCTCGTTCCCCAGCCCTTGGCAACCACCATTCCACTCTTTGATTCTATGAATTTGCCTGTATTAGACACCTCATATAAATGGAATCATATAGTATTTGTGACTGGCTTATTTCACTTAGATAAATGTCCTCAAGGTTCATCCATGTTGTCACATATTGCAGAATTTCCTTTTTATTTAAAGGCTGAATAATATTTCATTGTATGTATATATCACGTATTGTTTATCCATCCATCCATGAACAGAGACTTAGGTTTTTTCTACCTCTTGGCTATAGTGAATAGTGCTGCAGTGAAAATGGGAGTGCTAATATCTCTTTGAGATCCTGATTTCAATTCTTGTGGATAATGATCCATAAGCGCAATTGTAGGATCATATGGTAGTTCTATTTTTAATTTTTTGAGGAGTCTGCATATTGTTTTCCATAGCAACTGCACCATTTTGTATTCCCACCAACAGTGTACATGGGTTCCGATTTCTCCACATCCTTGCCAACACTTCTTTTTTTGATAATGACCACCCTGACAGGTGTGAGATGATGTCTCTTTGTGGTTTTGATTTTTATTTCCCTGATGATTAATGACACTGAGCACTTTTCATATACATGTTGGCCATTTGTGTGTCTTCTTTGGAGAAATGTCTATTCAAATTGTTCACCCACTTTAAAATTGTATTATTTGTTTTATGCTATTGAGTTGTAGGAGTTCCTCATATATTTTGGAAATTAACCCTATATCAGACGTATGTTTTGCAAATACTTTCTCTCATTCTATAGGTTGCCTTTTCACTCTGTTGATTGTTTCCTTTGCTGTGTAGAAGCTTTTTAGTTTGATGTAGTCCTATGTCTGTTTTTGCTTTTATTGCCCATGCTTTGGGAGCATAGCCATAAAATTATTGACAAAACCAATGTCCTGAAGCTTTTCCCCTATGCTTTCTTCTAGGTTTTAAGTCTTTAATCCATTTTGAGTTGATTTTTGTATATGGTGTGAGATAAGGATCCAATTTCATTCTTTTGCATGTGGATATCCAGTTTTCCCAGCATCATTTGTTTAAGAGACTGTCCTTTTCCCATTATATGTTCTTGGCACCCTTGTTGACCAGTTACCCTTATGTGCATGTATTTATTTCTAGGGTCTCTAGTCTGTTCTACTGTTCTATATGTCTGTCTTTATGCCAGTACTGTTCTGTTTTAATTACTGTAGCTTTGTAATGTATTTTGAAATCATGAAGTGTGATGCCTCCAGCTTTGTTCTTCTTTCTCAAGGTAGATTTGGCTATTCAGGGCCTTGTTTAATCTTCACAACAATTCTTTGAGTTAAGTACCTTTGTCCCCACTCTGCAAATGAAGAAAAGTAACTTGCCTAATATCAGATAGCTAGTAAGAGCTGGAGCTGGGAATGCACTTGAGTGCTGTCTGACTCCAAAGCCAGTGTGCTTTACCATTGCATTTCATGCCTCTCAGCAAATGGAGAGTCATGAATTCAATAGGACACATACATAAAATTAGTTTAGCCTCAGAGAGTTTTACTTAGTTATTCACCTGAAAAATGCCTGTGATATTGTATACTTCATAGATTTTTGAGGAGAATTTGTTTCCTGAAAAGCATTATGAGATTCTGAAGAGAGTACCAAAACTATGCCAATTTCTAAAAAGAGCTTAATAATCTTTCATTGCGATGAATAATCAAACAACCTAAACAGACTCATTAGTTTCACTCTGTACTCTAAATTAAGCAGTATCAGGCCCCTCCTTCCACCCTCTCCCACATATAATACATCGTGGAAAAGCTATCTTTTTATTGGTTGAATATATTAGTCAGTCACAAGGCGTAAAAAGTACTGCCTCTGCTCTATTTGCATTTATGAATTAACAGATGTGCCTGGTTTGAAAAACGGATTCATTTCTTGATGGGAAGAAAAATCTTTAGTTTTTCACTTTATTTTTTTATGTATGGGATTTTCACTAACCTTGGACCAGTTACTTGCCAGGAAGAACGTAAGGTGAGTAACTGCACATCTTTTAATATAATGCATCCGCAAACTTTAGTGCAAGTATGAAATTATGTGGTTCTGTAATTTCTTTATATTGTTGCACAGCTACATTTGTTAACAATTCAAAATGGATATACTAGATTAGATCATTTGGTAGCTACTAAAATCATTGAACGAGAGTTTATAAATAAGAGATTAAAACATAATCTTTATTATAAGAGGGAAGAGTTAATTTATTTGTTCAAAATATCCAAGAAACATTTGTATTATGTACCAAAGTATATCTCTATGAGAAAATGACTCAAATCAGTGTTCATGTTTCCTTTATACTTATAAGTAAATGTTAATTTCGGTTTCTCCTGCTGTTTTTATGTGAGAAGAGAGTAAGAAAACATTTAAAAACCTCAGAAATATGTTACCTGTCCCCCAAAGAACAGGTATTAAATCATTTTAACTAGTAGGAGATGGTAATTGTGTGGAGTACATACTATTTAAAACTAACAAGCAAAATTTCTATTTCTATTTCCTTTGTCCTTTTGGCTTCTTTCCATACTGTATAAGGGAACATATAGAGATTTCTATATAAAGAAGAACATGCAAAATCTGAATAGCAATTAACTTATGTCATATCCCCCAATTACTCATTATGTGCTCTCACAACAAATCCATCAGGGGATTTAGTGTGAGCACAAAGGAAGGTGTCAAGCAGGATGATCTGCCAAAACTTGTGTTAAGGAATTCTTAAGTCATCAGCTAATAAAAACAGTAAGTACAGGTATTTTTTATTTGTTTCCAAATCAGTTAGTGCTTTCCTTCAGGTTCACTTTCAAGTAATAAATGACCTATACTCCTTAGGTGGTTAAAGCTTAGTAATGTTTCCTCACCTGGTTTATACAGAAATGACTGATTTATGTATTACACTGGTAAAATATACACCAAGAACTGTAAAAATCCCAATTCTGTTTTTGAAGCAAGATTAATGGGTTTAAATAATTTTAGTTCCAGAAGAAACCGTAGAAATCATACAAATCAGTGATCATTTGAATCTAATAATATGTCATATTAATTCATTATGAAGGAAACAACAGTTGCTGTTTTGTGAATGTTCTTTCATATCATAGATCTGGAATTTAAAATATATTTCAATTCTATGAGTAATTCAAGGTTCTTAAGTCTCTAGGAAGGGTGATTGTATTTTAAGCCTGATACATGTTACCTGAGCTTAGAGAAAGTAGGGGTCATCACTCTTCATTTACATAGTCCTTCCTCAAATTGGGTTTATACTTAAACAAAAAGGAAATCTTTTCCCTCTCACACAGCACCCCCCGTGATCTCCCATTTCCCACTTGCCTTTCAGAGTTTGTTCGTTCATTAAATTGTTAGTTCATTTATGCATGTAACACATAGTTTTAATACTTGATACTTTTAAATAGGCACAGTGCTAGGTGCTGGTTGTACAATGGTGAGCAAAACAGATATAGTCTCTGCCCTCATGGACCTTTAAATCTAGAACAGAGGTGCTCATTAATCAAATGAATGATATTGTTACAAATAAACTGTGAAATGTGCTTTGAAAGAAAAGTATGGTAGACTGTGAACACATATAATAGGGGGATCTGAACTAGTCTGAAAAGTTAGGGACAGTGTTTTTGAGGAAGTTATATTTGAGCTGTGATATGGAGGACATGACAAGGAGGTAGGGAGAAGGGCAGGATGGAGAACATTCCAGGTAGAGGGGACAGCAGGTGCTAAGACTCTTATGAGGGAAGAAGGGAACATGAAGCATTCAGGGAACTGAACTAAAGAACGCTAGTGTATCTGGAGGAGAGAGGGGCGGAGGCAAAATGAGCACAACTAGCAGGCTGAGGCCTTTCAGGGCCTTGTAGGCCTTGGTAGGAACCGATCTTCACCCTGAGCAGAACCATGAAGGAGCTACTTCACCTTCATCTTCATGAAGGCATACTTGGGAGACTCATGATGGAACACCTGGTAAATCAAAAATATTTCACCAGCCACTGCAAGCCTAGGGCTCTTGATTACTTTTCATGTATTGCAGAGTTCCCTTTTACTGGAAAAGGGTCTGAATATTTTAGTGCTAATGTAGGTTTACTTTTTTTACATTAAAAATCAGTGTTTCTTAGTTTATTCACATGGATAATTTAAACCAGATAATCCTTTAGTTCTACTTTAGTTCAGAGATCATGTAGTGATGTGAAAATGCATGTGTACTGTATTTTGTCTTTGGTTGAGATTATGGCTTCCTTTAAAACCTCATTAGTTTAGGCTTATGGGTGTGGGCAAGGCCTATCCAAATTAGAGTTTATTTGAAAAAGAATATAGCAGCATTATTGTATGTCCATAGATTCATTGAAATGAAAGTAAGCCTATTTTGTGTGCTAAAAGCTTTTCATTAGTGAACACGTGGAAATTTTTAATTAGTAGAGTCTCAAGCCAAGCATATTAGTGATATGATAACTCATTCATTTATTCATGTACTTTTATTCAGTAAACATTAAACTCCTTTGCTGACTAGATATTTTCAAATGACTTGATATATTATTATCTTATTTAGGTAAAATATATCTCAATTTTATGTTTTTGTTCATTAAAACATTTTAAAATTGAATCCTTAACCTTGTATCATGAATTACGATTTTTGGATAAAGTTCAAATTAAAAAAAATTTAAAAATCTATTTGTATATGGTGATATTAGAAAGCTTGAAACTTTTCAAGAAATATTTCTGGAGTATTAGTCTTTCTTTCATGTATTCAGTTACTGTTTAACTTGTACTATAGAATTTGGAGTTTAAGTAGGTAGAGATCTTTCGGCTAAAGCATATCTCTATTGTGGTTATATGATTATTTTGATCGGAGCCTCACGCTTGCTGCTCAGGAAATTTAATTTCTTAGTGCTCCTAGGTGTGATTTGATTCAGAGGACTGATTAATGCTAACCATACTCACAAGAGACATAGTATAAATCAGAATGCTAATTTATAAATTTTTAAAGTAAGGCATCTTTTAAAAAAGAATAAATTAGAAAAATTTATCAAAGTAATACATATACATGGTTAAAACAATCAAATGGTACCAAGACACATAATAAATTATTAAAAAACTGTCTCCTATTTCGTCAGCTTTTCTCTAGTAACAAACAACTGCAAAATTCCAGAATCTTACAATCTCAAACATTTATTTCTCACCCCTGTTACAGCTACAGGTGGGCTGCCATGGCCCTGCTCCAGCTCTGTTTCCATGTCTTCTCATTTCAAGACCCAGACTTGAAATAGCAGCCTCTATTTGGACATGCCATTATCATATCAAAGAGAAAAGGGCAAGGGGTGGTAGACGCATGTAACACCTCTTAAAGTTTCTATGGAACTGGCACATTATTGCTTCCACTCATATTCCATTGGCCCATATTCCAAGACATATAGCCAAGCCTGATGACGGGGCAGGAAATATTCCCCCCACAGGGAGGTACTACAAGGAATATGGCCAAAGACAGAGATACATTCATCTCTGGGATTGCTGTTCCTAGGGAGTTAGTTGGGAACAATCATACAGTCCACGACTGTATGTATTAAATATTATTATTTAAATGATATATGCAGATGATTTCTCAATTTATACATTTTAGATTTTGTGTAACAACTTCCTTTTATTATCAACAGAGTATTTAACATATAACATGGTCTCTCAGATCCTCCTTTTGCATAGAGATCTCCCTCTAGGTTTCCCTTCTTCAGAGCCCTTTTGTCCTGTTGCTCCGATCTGGATTGATTCTCTCTAGGTCTGATGTGCAGTAGTCATCCTTAGGTTTCTCTTCATTGTTCTTCTGAGTTTGATCCACTGTTTATTAGAACGTATGCTTTCCTCTTTCTTGGTTTTATCCCTTACTTTCATGGAGCATGTCCTCCATTAGCTTTTGAAAGGGTGTAAGAAATACATTTTCTGAATCCTTGCATGATTCTTGTTTTTTATTTCTGGAAGCTTATAGGACATTTTCTTTCTTCTAGTCTTCAAAATGTTACAAGTACCATATCTCACAACTATCAACTCAGAATGGATCCTCACATAGCTAAATGTAAATGCTGGAACTTTAAAACTTCTAGGTAAAATGCAAGAAAAAATCTTTGTGACCTTATGTTAGGAAATATTTCTTTTAGACACAAAAAAATGGACAATAAAAGAAAAAAAAATTCATTAGACTTTTGAAATTTAAAACTTTTGCTTTTTGAAAGTCACCATTAAGAAAATGAAAAAGACATAGAATGGAAAAAATGATTTTCAATGCATATATCTGACAGAGAACTTGTATCTAGAACATACAAAGAATTCTTTCAACTCATAAGAGGACCATGAACTTATTTTTAAAAATTGGAAAAAGTTTTAAACACATACTTTACAAAATAAAATATATGAATGGTGTTAGACACAAGAAAAGATGCTCAGCATCATTAGTCATCAGGGAAATGAAAATTAAAACTACAATGAGATAGCAACCCACACCCATTAGAATGGCTACAATTAAGCAGACTGACAATACCAAATGTTTTGTCATAAGAATGTGGAGCTACAGGAAAGCTCACATGCTGAAACTGATTGGCAGTTTAAAAGTTAAACAAACTTATACATTATGACTCAGCCATTCTACTTTGGGTATGTATTCAAGAGAAACAAAAACGTATTCCACAAAACCCCATAAATGTCCATCAGTGGGTTCATAGACAAAATGTGGTATATCCATACAATGAAATATTTCTCAGTAATAAAAAGGAATGAAATATTGATACATGTAACAAAATCAGTGAATTTTAGTCATTAAAAATCTGAAAGAATCCAGGCACCAAAGAATATATGTTACAGGCTTCTGTTTATGATTGGAGAAGATACAAACTAATCTAAAGTGACAGAAAGTAAGTCTGTAGTTGCCTGTGGCTGAGGTGAAGGAAACATCACTCCACTGCAAAAGTGCATGAGGAAACTTCTGTGGGATGTAAATATTCTGTATCTTTATTGTGGCAGTGTGTCATAGGTATATGTCTGTGCCCAAATCCATCAAATTGTACACATTGAATGGACTAATGCAGTTTACTATACTTAAATTATATGTCAATAGAGCTGATAAAGTGAAAAAATAATTGCATGCATATATGAATTTATTAACAGCATCTAGTAGAATTATAGTTATCAATTTATCATCTTAAATTCTCACTAGCTGTTAGAGGTTGTATTACAAGGAGAATGGTGCATTTAATTTGTAATTGGTTCCATATAATTAATTCTAAAGCATTTCACTATAATATAGATTTAGTAACTCTTTAGATCCAAAATTATGTTTTGCATATAGATAATAATGTATAATATATGTATTTCTCTAATTGTAAAAGTGTTGGGTTTATATGATAGTTATATATATAGGTCTTGGATAGGAATCTCTAAATATAGAATTTGATCTGTATTCTCATATATTACAGGTACAACTTATGAAAAATTAAAAATATGCAGTAAACTAAAAACTTTTATGACATGACACAATTGGAGATTTAAACTGATGTGATATTTAATATTAAAGAATTATTAATATTTTCTAGATATAATTGGGCTGTTACTTTTTAAAGTCCTTATCTTTTAGAAATACATACCTAAATAAATATAATTTCTGATATTTTCTTCATAATAATACTAGAGTGGGGAAGTGGGTGGGCACATAGGTAAAACAGGATTGGTTATGACTTGATAATTACTAAAGCTGGATGATGGGCACAGGTACTTGGGGAGGGTGAAGGAGCTTATATTTTTCTGTTTAAATTTGTATATGTGTGCAATATTCCACGATAAAAAGATGTATATATCTTCTAACATAGCAATTTCACTTCTAGGAATTTATCTTAAGGAACTTCTCAGGAGTATGAACAAATAATCCATGATAATGTTCAATGTAGTATTGTTTATTAATTGGAAACAACTTAAATACTTAGTAAGTTTTTAGTTTAAATAAATTAATACATTTGTATGATGTAATACCACATGGAATTCAAAATTATGTCAGAAAAATAAGTAATAACATGGGAAAATATTTGTGATATATTTTTAAGTAAAAAAAAATTACACACTTTAAAACGGGATGTTTATAAAAATCTGTTTAAATGATATAAAAAATAAATTATATTTGTGTGTAGGGTGTGTATGCATGTATGTAGAGTGAAACACTGGAAGGATATATTATTATAATTTATATCTTCATAATTTTCAGAAATACCTTTTTGGCAATAGAGTCTGTCTTTTTTTTAAATAAAAAAGGTTGAATATTTTTGCTTTAATATGTTGACAGTACAATGTGGTATAAAATTTCACTGTAAAATATTTTATTATGTTTTATTATTTGGTTATTTGATTTATTATTTGGTTATTATTTATTTTTGGTTGAACCTCAGTGTCTAGCATACTGCTTGGCACATAGTAAACTCTCAGAGTAGATTGTTTATTCAGTGAATGAACATTAGGGTTGATATTTAAAAATTTTTTCTACTTTAAAATTTTCAGTCTTTTCCTTATTTTCTTTGAAGAACATATATAGTATTACTTTTTAAATCAGAAATTCACTATTCAAAAGTGAACAGTTTTGACAGGCAAAGGTTCTGCTCCTCTACTCTGAGATGTAACAAACCAAAATGTCCTTAAAATTACATATAAAATCTAAAATGTAGATATTTGTTCAGCATCTTTTTATTTTTGTTTCTTCTAGTTTCAGCTCTCCAACATCTTCAAATAAAGAAGTGGTTATGAACAATGGTAAGACTTGTGATTTCCCTTATGATTCCTTTGGGGGTGGAGGAGGGGTTCTGTCTGTGATGGGCTTCCCTGAACACCAGTACTGGCATCAGCAGTCTGATATGAAAATCTCTGAAACTACAGTATTCTAAATTATGAGCCAAAAGAGACTTAAGCCTGTACTTAGCATATTATTGTCACTCAATTACATTAATAAATATATGACACTTAGCCTTTGTACTCATATCATTTTATTTGACAGATCAGCAGAATAATGGAGGAATGAAACCAGTGCAGGATTTCACAACAATACGAATCACACAGGTATGAACATGTTAGGAAACTAGATTGTATCATAAAAAAAGTAAACACATTTCAATCAGGTCAGAGCCACTGTGAAAATATAAGTAATAATTTTATTAATAACTAACATTCTTGCTTGAACTTTAGGTAAGGAAATGTATTATGGTAATCTTATAGTTGAGAAAACACTAAAGTTTCACTTGCTGTCATATACAGTATTTTCATTACAGTATTCAGTTTTACTTTTGTTCCTTTCCAGATAGGATCACTATAGTAACAGTTTATCTTTGGTTACTGGTAAACTTGGGTTGTTGCTGCCTGTTCAATTTCTCTTTTATCTCTATTTACACTGGAGTAATTGGTATGGAATAGTTGCTCTAGATAAGTGGATCTTCTTTCGGATAGAGACCTGCCTTTATGATCTCCAGAGTGACATACTGAAGTGCATTGTCTTGGGCTTCCTGGAAATCTGCAAAGGTTTCATAAGATGTAGAATAAGGTTAGAATACCTTGCTAGTTTATGTATATTAAATGACCTGGAACTACACTGTCCAAGACAGTAGACACTAGCCACATGCTGCTATTTAAATTTAAATTCAAATTGGATAATGTTAAGTAAAATTAAAAATTAAGCTCCTCAGTTGTACTGGCTACATTTCCAGTGCATAATAACCAATATCACAGGAAGTTCTGTTGGACATTAACGGTCTGGAGAATTACGCTTGATTTTCAGAAACCTCTTGTTTTCTTTGTTTAACATATTAATGAATTTATTTAAAGTTCTGAATTATTTGGGTTCTTATGATATTATTTTTTGAAAAGATTACCGCCATTAGTTTTAAGGCATGGTGAACTTTAAAAAAAAAATTAATAGACTTTTTTTTTAGTAGTTTTAGGTTTATAGAAAAAACTGACCACAAGTACAGAATATTCCCATATACCTCTCCAGTCTGCAGCCCCCACCCCTGCTAATTTCCCCTGTATTTAAAATCTTTCATTAGTGTGATGCATTTGTTAAAACTGATAATCCACTACTGATACATTATTAACTAAAGTCCATAGTTTACATTAGCATTCATTCTTTGTGTCGCACATTTTATGGGTTTTAACAAATGTATAATGATATCTATCTACTATTACAGTATTATACAGACTAATAGTTTCATGGCCCTAAAAATCTGGTGCACTCCACCTATTTATTCCCTCTTCCTCCCCCAGCACGGTGACTGGTGACTTTTTAAAGTCATTATTGCTAATATTATTACTTTCAAAGTTGGTTTTTGGTTTGTTTGTTTTTATAATTTGGTCCTTTACATTTTTGGTGCTTTGTGGAACTGGATTCATGTGCCTTTCAGGTATACTATCATTTTTAGGCTTGATAGGTCCACCCATCTTTTCCCCACAATAGCATGGACTCTGAAGCTAGCAGAGTTTCAACAGGTTTTGAATTGGCTCTTTTACTTCCAAGAAGCCTTTTGTACCATGGATACAAATTCGTATCTTAAATTTCATTTATTTGGTTAATTAGGCTCTCAATTACAATCTGAGCAGACAAAGATTTAGAAAAAGAACCTTGGAATGCATTCAGCCATCATAGCCCGGTTAATGTCTCTGTGGATGGAATTCCCTGCATTCTCTTTTGGGCCAAAAGAATAACAATTAAATTTAAGAATCAGACCTGGCTGGACCTTACAGATGAAGCCATTGGCCACAAGGCAACAGTGGACGCTGGCAACTCAAACTGCAGTGAAGGAAGTGCCATGTAACTTGACTGCTTTGCCGGAGCAAGCCCTTAGGGCGAGTGTAGCCTGTTAACTGGGTGGTCCAGTTTTCTGTCATTTCAGAAAGTAGAAGTAGCTCCTTTGTACATGACCCTGACATACATTTCTGAGGAAACGTCTAATGTCTAAAATGAAAGAACAAGTCAGAAATTAATTTTTTTAATTTCTTATTTTTTTTCCCAATAATTTTCTTCTGAACACTTTAGCTAATTGCTATAATACTTTGTGGAAGTTCAGGATTCTGAAAATGAAGTTTCCCAAACTCGTTCTGAAAAAGAGAAAGGATTCCAGGCTCTATGTCAACTCCAAATGTGAGGTGTCAAACTACTTTTGTCCTAGCAGGAAGGAAATTGCATATCGGTGAGCAGAGTCATACATATTCTAGTGGGTGAAACAAAGAAAGCTGACTCCATCTAGCCAGGGCAGATATTTGATTCTAGGAAGTGTTCTGAAGTTATGGAACATTGCCTGTTTGCAAATGTGCAAGGGTAACTTTGAATGGCCAAATTTCAGAGAATTCTTTAGGACATTTAAAAAATGATTAGAATAATTATTTTTGACTTGAGATAAGCAGATTAAACAACTATCCCTATCGAAGAGGAAGTCAATTTCCAGTGCCTTTCTCTGCTTTTCAGCCATCCAAGCAGATATTTTTTGCTTGTATTTGTTTTGGTCCAGAGGGAGGAAGTCTGGCATGTCCCACTTGCTTTCTATAAAGCTCCTTGCTTTCAACATTTGTTGGCATAATGGAGGCTTTTGGAAGATTCTCTGCATTTGTTCTGGCCTGGTTTAGATGGGCAGAATGCTTTGTATAAACCATAACATGCTCTGTGTTTGTGGTGTGTGTGTGTGTGTTTCTCTGTATTATTCTTATATACTTTGGTGGGAACACTTTTTTATTTCTGAACTTTACTTCTCATTTAAAAATTCTTGATGATGGGTAAAAAATGGATTATATTCATGTATGCTTACAAGTTACATTACAAGTTTTAGTAAGTATGTTGCTATTCACAATGACTGTCTCTTATCAGAGAGCTAGGGAATTGTAAGCAAAATCCAGAGTCCTCCCGGATTTGTTTATTCTGTTACAGCATAACTATCAAAGAGACTCCAGCATTGCTGAGAGCTCAGGACTGTTTCCTCAGCCTCTAATTAATTCCCTACAGTGCTCTTTATTTGTGGTCAGCTGCGGGGAGAGAGGCTGATTGCCTGGGGATAGTCTTGCCTGTCCATGGCTGACTGGCCCTCCTTGATTCCATTTATCCTGACGCCAGGGAATTTGTGGGGTAGATCAGGGCACTACAGCTTTTTGCTGGACTTTAGAAACCTTGATTATCACTGGGAACCTAGAGACAGAAAGAATGAAAACTTAGCTTCTAGGCCCACTTCTGCCAGTGAGCTCTGTGACTTTATAAACAGGAGCCACTCTAGGATCATCACGTGTGAGATGGAGATGGTGGCATCTATTACTAGCAGCTAACAGGACTGGAGCACTTGGAATTGGCCAGGCACCTTGTGAGGACTTCACAGGTATGTTATCTGTTATTCCTCACAATGCTATTGCGAGTTAAGTCCCTGAGTCACAGGTACAGTTATCATCGGTGTTTCAGGTGAGGGTGAGCTTAGGAAACTTGTTACGATCATACAGCCTGTATGGTAGTAGAGCTGGGGTCTAAAACATCTTTAACAATGCCATTTTCCCTCCTCTCTCTTGGCCCTATCTCATTGCAGTGTGAAAATCAAATGAGGAAATGTATGCATGAGAACTTTGCCAAGTGCTACTCAAAGTATAAGATACTAATGACGACTAGAGTAAAATAGTGTCTAGTTACCTGGTAGAGAGGCCTAAGGAACCTTTGGTTTTCATAATACACAAGTTAATGATTTTTTTTTTCTTTGTCACTGCCCAAGAATTCTAGTGGGTGAGTTCTGAGCATGTATCATCCACATTTTAGAGTCCTGCTCAGGTGAGTGTGCAGGCATCCTGGAGAGCCCTCCCAAGGGCATGAGGGGGAGGCTTCCCAGGATGTGAGGCATTCAAGGACCAGCTGCTGAGACTGTCCCTGATTCCTGTGAATTGCGTAGATTAGTGAGATGCCTTTGTTATGCTGGCAAGGAAATCTTATATTCAAGAACCAGAAAGGGAGTTGCGGAAAGAACAAACCCAAGCTAAGACATAACCATGTAAGGTCAAAAGCACAGATTTTAAAAAAATGACCATATTTTAGTGCTTGGAAACAAAATGTTCAGGGAAAGGCAAATTGTTGGCAGACAGATTTGCTACAGAAGTCTTTTTAAATAGTGAAAGCCTTACAAACAGAGCATAATCCCAGCATCTGTGTGTATTTTGAATTTAGGCAATTAAAGTCTCAAGAATTCAGAATCTGTTTTAAACATGGGAGGGTAGGGCGCTTGGAAGAGTAAATGAAGCTCTTTTTTGAGTGACTCCCTAGGTTGTATTTCCCCTTTATGGTGCAGCATGTGGTGCAGTGCTTGGCACATAAAAAAATCTCACTGAATGATTGCTGAATTTGCTTTGTTGAAATTGGGCCTCATGTTCTTTACTCCACAGCAGAGCATGTTAACAGCTTTCATTGAAACCAGGACTGCTGGAGAAAGCTCTTGGGACATCAGAAGCATGGAGGCCATTGAGCTGCTCCACCAGAGATTCGGGTGGGCGCAACGTGGCTTTGCTTGGAGCTTCAGTTCATTAGCTGGAGAGCCAATTTGTGGGTAACTAAGCTATTCTGATTCCTTGGAAGAACCAGAGAACTTCTGTTAGAGTAAGTGACCAGTCAAATTTATAAAGTACAATCCAAGAAGTGCACTTCATTTCTTTAAAGTATTTTCAGTAATTTGTAACATTATCAGAATATTGTTAGAGAAAAATCCTCTTGAAAACTTGCTTTACCGAGTAAATTAGCTTATAAAGTGTTTGTAAATGAGTGCTTCTAAGGTACCTAAGCTTATGATGTTAGGAAATAAAGATATTTCTTTTAGTGATCTTATTAATATGGTTAATTTTGTAAATACTCCTTCCCTTTCTCCATAAGTAGTAGGAAGATAAATGAGCTCAGTCACTGACATTTCTATTTCTTGATAAGTGGGACCAAATTGATGAAATTATGTTTGTGTGATTTTTTTCAAATTTGTAATTGGACATTTTATAACCACCTACTTTGGCTTTTTTGTTTTTATAATGTATATTGAGGTGTTATAACTTCAAGACATTATAATGTCACATATCAGCGTCATCCTTTATATATTTAAATTTCTCACATTTTCCCATTTCAATTGTATTTAGCTTTTCATCATTCTTATTTTTCAACCTTTTTGAAATTTAAATGAAATATAATAAACTGCACATATTTCAGGTATACAATTTGGTCAGTTTTGACATACGTTTATACCTGTGAAACCATCATCACAAGCAAGACAGCAAACATTTTCATCACACTCAGAAGTTTCTTTGTGCCCCTTGGTAATCCATCCCTCTGCCATTCCCACCTTTCTAGGTAACCACTGTTCTGCTTCCTATTGTTATAGATTAGTTTGCATTTTCTAGAATTTTATATAACTATAATCATACAGTGTACGCTCTTTTTTAGTTTAGCTTCCTTCACTTAGTATAATGATTTTGATATTCTTCTACATTATTGCATGTGTCAAAGGAGTATTTCTTTTTACTGATGAATAGTAAGTATTCCTTTGTATGGATATATCACAACTTATTTATCTTGATGGAAATTTGTTTTTCCTCCAGTTTTTAGATAACTTTCCAAATAAAGTTGCTGTAAATATTCATGTACACGTCTTTATAGGAGCATATATTTTCATTTCTCTTAGGTGAATACCTAGGAGTGGAATGGCTAGATCATACGGTATGTGTATGTTTAGCTTATTAAGAAACTGCCAAATGGTTTTTTAAAGTGGTTGTAGCGTTTACCTTTCTACCAGCGCTGTATGAGAGTTCCAGCTACTTCACATCCTTACCAACATTAGGTATGATCAGTGTGGGACTACAGAGAAAATATTATTATGTTTCTGTATGGTTAGCAATTTCTAAACAAATTTTGCTCGGACCTGGGTTAAAAGATAAGTCTTGGAGTTAGTAAGGGATGTACCTCCTCACAGGAATGTGATTACATGTCAAGGAGTAATGAAACTCAGCACCATTGAGATATTCCAGGGCTTGGAAACCCAGAGAAGCTTCTTATCGTCTCCTTGGAGACTTTATTTACCTACATGGGTATTAGACATGCACCCATTTGTTTCCTTTATGGTGAGCTGTTTGCTCCCATCCAAAGGCTATTAAAATTCATACACTTTTATTTTTCCAAGGAAAATTTCTGACACTAAAGAAGCAGATGTCTTTCTCCTTCTCTCAGGAGTTGAAGGAGGAACGACTGTCTCCTGTATGAGCTCCCAGGTTCATAACTTTAGTGTTCCTTACCTGTGTTGTAAATCCCAGTATGTGTAGGATGGCATCTGGCTTTCAGCAGGGGAAGAATTTGGCTAAAAGGGGAACCAATGTGGTTATTGCTCTGGGTTAGTGATAATCTATCTCCCCTCCAGGAAATCTTGTGTTAATGTTCCAAATAATGTGAATAAATGTAGATACTAACAGCTTAAGAGTGTTTTTTTTTTTTTGAAAAAAGTTTTAACCATACTGATTACTGTACTATGGCATCATATTGTGGTTTCATTTTATATTTGCTTGATGACTAATGATATTGACATCTTTTTATGTACTTACTGGTTATTTGTATATCTTCCTTTGTGAAGTGCATGTCTTTTGAACACTTTAAAGTTGGGTTTTCTCCTTATTATTGAGTTGTTAGTGCTATTTGCTGTATTTTGGATACAAATTCTTTGTGTATATGTGTTGTGAATATTTTCTCCCATTCTGTGACTTGCCTTTTTCGTTTTCTTAACAGTATCTTTTGAAGAGCAAAGGTTTTTAAAATTTGATAAAGTGCAATTTATCAGTTTTTTATTTTATAGTTCATACTTTTACATTTTTTCAAGAAGCTGTTTCTTACCCCAAGATTGCACAAATGTTATTTTATGTTTCTTCTATGTGTTTTATAGTTTTAGTTGTTACATTTAGACCTGTGATCCATTTGGAGGTAATTTTTGAGTATAGTGTGGAGTAAGGGTTATTCATATTTTGATGGACTGTGTTTCTGTTTTCTAAGGTTGTCTCTGAAGTTTGGTGATGCTGAAAATCCCAGAGGTATTGATATAAGGTAGGTACGGATAGCACTTTGGAATGTCATAGGTTCAGCACTTCAGATTAGCTCCATATAATTTATTCATTCAACATGTAAGTATCAAGGGACTGCTGTGTGCCCAGTATTGTGACACATGAAATGCCACATTTATCTAATTACACTGAAAAGTCAGTGATGTTATGATGGGATCCTATAGTAATACTTTCTTTAGTTTCTACCAAAGCAACTATACTTTTTCCCTCTTCCTTTAGCGGCCTAGAAAATACATGAACCTGAGAATGTGATACCTCTTTCCTCTGAGCAAAGAATAAGATATGTTTAAAGCTCCAAAACTGAGGCTCTAGTTTGAAGTTATTTTCTGTATAGCTCCTTACAACTGAGTCACACTTATCATTTAACTGTAACTAAAAATTCTCTGTTAGCTGAATTCCCCAGCAGACAATCAACATAGGCCTGCATTTTTCTGTTCATGTATGGAATAATGCATCTGCCAACGTTGGCTTATCCAAGCAGTTAGGAACTGCTCCAGGGGTGGGGAGCAATTTGAAAGCATTAAAAATTTTTTCTTATAAAAATATAATGTTTCCTTTCCTATAGGAGCAACCTTTTAGTGGAGATAAGCAGCCGTGTCTTTAACATTTCTTGAAAAACCAGAAGGATGTGCTAGGGCAGTCTTTCCTAAGCTGTGTTCTATGGAACACTTTTGCTCTGTGTAAATGTTTATAATATTTCCAGAAAAGGGGTCCTGTGGTGAAACGTGTTTGAGAAAGACTGCACAGCGTGTCCTCTTGGAGATTCATGGTATAAATCTGTGTGTTGAAGTTTCTGTGAAGACACGCTCTTAAGGAAGATTGCTGCACTTGGTGACTTTGATTAACCTAGCATTTCCTGTCTTTTCTTGTTGTTGTTGATGATTGTTCAGCAGTTAGTTGTGATTTTGGTGTTTTCGTAAGAGGAAATGAGCTCAAGTCTTTCTACTCTGCCGTCTTGTCTCCAGTCCCCCTTTCTTTCTTTTTTTTGCCTCTAACCTAGCATTTCCTATGTTTAACCTTGGAAAGCTCTTTCCTCAACATGTGCCTACATATCATGGGATACGAGTGTTTCACTGGTCATAATTTAGAACATGCATGCCATCATCTTTCAGAGACACTTTATAGAATCTCACAAGGTGACCAGACACATATACATATTTGTTTGATATAGGAATGGGGAATATTTTTGATTCAAATAGCACCTTTTAAAAATTTTTCCCTAGAGGAAAGTAGCTTTTTGATTATTATTTTTTCTGATGGTAAAGCTGTGTGGCTGACATTGTCAGTGTACCTTGTCTATATCCTCTTGGGCATTTCCATTTGAGTGCACTATAGTCCACCAGCTCAACTTTTTTTTAAAAAAATGATTTATTTATTTATTTAAAGATTTATTTATCATTTATTTATTTATTTTATTTATTTTTGGCTGTGTCAGGTCTTAGTTGCAGCATGCGGGATCTTGCATTGCGGTGTGTGGGCTTCTCTCTAGTTGTGGAATGCAGGTTTTCTCTCTTTAGTTGTGGAGCACAGGTTCCAGGGTGCATGGGCTCTGTAGTTTGTGGTACGCAGGCTGTAGTTGAGGCGTGTGAGTTCAGTAGTTGTGGTGCACAGGCTTAGTTGCTCCATGACTTGTGGGATCTTAGTTCCCTGACCAGGGATCAAACCTGCATCCCCTGCATTGGAAGGTGGATTCTTTACCACTGGACCCCCAGGGAAGTCCCCACCAGCTCAAGTTTAAACTTCCAGCCTTTCTTTGCCTAAAAGCTTTCTCTGGCCAAAGGGGCCCACTGCCTCCCATCTGTACCCCAGCAATGACTGAAAGAAGTCTGTAAATATCCTAGCTCCCTCACCCTCGGGTGAGATAACTCAGAGGTGTGTGTTCTACGCTGTCTCCCAGGATTCCCTGTGGGCATTAAGCCCCTGTCGCTCATGGTGGAAGCTTGCTTACCTTTGTCCTTTGGGGCTGCCTTCCATTCCTCTGTCATTTCTCTTCTCTCTCTTCTACATACTTTTGTTTGTTTGTTTGTTTTTATTTGCAATACTTCATTTAAAAATTTTTTTAATTGAAGTATACTTCAACTATAGTTCATTTACAATGCTGTATAAGTTTTGTACAGCAAAGTGATTCAGTTATACACACACACATATATGTGTATGTATATATATATATATTCTTTTTCATATTCTTTTCCATTATGGTTTATTTCAGGATACTGAATGTAGTTCCCTGTGCTATACAGTAGGATCTTGTTGTTTATTTATTATATATATAGTAGTTTGTATCTGCTCATCCCAAACTCCTAATTTATCCCTCCCCACCCCTTCCCCTTTGGTAACCGTAAGTTTGTTATTTATGTCTGTTAAGTCTGTTTCTGTTTTGTATCAGTTTTTAGATTCCACATATAAGTGAGCATTTGTAGAGACGTGGATGGACCTAGAGACTGTCATACAGAGTAAAGTAAGTCAGAAAGAGAAAAACAAATATCGTATATTAACACATATATGTGGAATCTAGAAAAATGGTACAGATGAACCAGTTTGCAAGGCAGAAATAGAAACACAGATGTAGAGAACAAATGTATGGACACCAAGGGGGGAAAGAGGAGGGGTGGGATGAACTGGGAGATTGGGATTGACATATATACACCAATATGTATAAAATAGATAATTAATGAGAACCTGCTGTATAACACAGGGAATTCTACCTCACTTTGCTGTACAGTAGAAACTAACACAACATTGTAAAACAACTGTACCCCATTAAAAAAAAAAAAGAATACTACTCAGCCATAAAAAAGAATGAAATAATGTCATTTGCAGCAACATGGATGGACCGAGAGATTATCATACTAAGTGAAGTAAGTCAGAAAGAGAAAGACAAATGTCATATGATATTCTACGTTTTTTGGATGACTAAATTCCCCAATAAATTTGGGATCACCTCCACAAAATACTTGTATTCACATCCTTGTCTCAGGGTCTACTTCTGTAGGAGCCCAAGCTAAGACAAGGTTATATATATATCTGTTGAAAACTGAAAGATTGGAAAATACTGAGCTATAAAAAGAAAATGAAAATCATTCATAATCCAACCACCATTGGTCATCACAATTAACATTTGTTTTTTCTATTTTTACTTTTTTTTATTGTGGTAAAAGTTACATAACATAAAAGCTACAATTTTAAAGTGTTCACGTCTGTGGCACTTAGTACATTCACAATATTGTACAACCATCACCTCTGTGTAGTTCCAGAGCATTTTATCACTCCAAAAGGAAACTCCCTACCCCTTAGCAGTCACTCCCCATTCCCCCTCCTAGCCCCTGGCAACCACCAGTCTGCTTTCTATCTCTGGATTTGCCTGTTCTGGACATTTCATATAATGGGATCATACAACATATGACCTTTTATGTCTGACTTTTCCAACGTATCCTTTTAAAAGAGCAACTTGGAAGGGCAGGAACAGAAGTAGGCACTGAGCTGTTCCATCCACTTCCCTCCCTCCCTCTCCTTGTTTAACAACAGGCACCCTGTGTGGTTGCCAGGGGCTCTCCTGGGCTGCTGGAGCACCCTTTGCCTGCATGTCCACCAGAGGGCCAGACATCCCCCAGGGCAGCCCTAACCAACAGGCATTTCCAGATATCCCAGCAGGACAGAGCCAAAGTCGCCCTCCAGGGACCCTGCTGGATGCACGCCCTTACTTGTTCTCCCCTCCCTCCGCCTGTTTCACATCTTTCCTCTCCTGTCCTCCTGGGATTTTCTTAAAAAATCACTTGCCCACAAATCCTTGCTCAGGCTCTGCTCCAGGAACCAGCACAGGTTTGAGAGGCCAGGGCAGAGGGTTTCATGTCCCCCAGGCCCATGGGCGTGCCATTCCTGCCCTCAAGTGGGCCAAGAGACACAGAACCAAAGACCCTGTGGGCTGGACAGCTGTTTGGCAAAACGACCTGGTGTTTTCACCAGGAAGGATTTTTTCGAGCAGTTCCGTTGGTGCATTAATGTTCCCACAGCACTGAGGCTGTGTCACAACAGCCTCAATCTCAGGCCATTATCTGAAATAGGGCTGCAAACAATGTGGCGGGCTCCACCCCAGCCCTGAGCACAACAGAAGTCACTTGCAGGGAATCCAGAGCCAGCCTGCCCTTTCTGGGAATGGCTTGTCTCTCCCATTGCCCTCTGGAACAGCTGACTCCAGAGTCCAGATCTGAGATGTCCACCACCTCCATCCTTCTGGCCTTCAGCGTTCTCGGTGGTTTGTTGCAGTGGGCGGGGATGGCCAGACTCAATTGCATCCCTCAAAAAACCTTTCTGTATCTGAGTCAGGAGCCCAGGGTGAGCAGGGGCTGTCCCAGATAACAACGAATGTTTTATAACACCAGGCCAGCACAGAGCATTCTATTTAAACGAGCACAACCTATTTTACAGATGAGGAAAGCAAGGCCCAGTTGGGTTGTTTAACAACACTTACCATACCACTAATAAGAGCTGTATTTCTGAGAACTCTTTTGGCTGCATAAAGTCAAAAGGTAACTGATTAATAGGATTGAAAGTGTTAGCTTCAGACACTTAACTTACCTCACCAGGGCAGCATCTTTCTCCATCTCTTGGCTCTGCTGTCCTTGTGTCAGTTTCATTCTCAGGCTGGAAAGATGGTGGCCAGCTGACAGTTATCCACTTAAGCAACATAAAAGAACTCTGTTGTAGCACAGCTTACATCTTATTGACCCAGCCTGGGGCATATGCCTCTCTCTAAACCGATCACAGTGATTAAAGGGCCACAATACACTGATTGGCAGGGTCCGGGGAGACCACTGAGAGGGGAGAGGGTCAGCCCTATACACACCAAGATGCTGTTCCCAGAAGGAGCAGGAACATAACCTACAGGTGGGCAGAGCCAGGATCAAAACCCAAGCTTTCACCCTGAGCTATACTGATCTCAGCTGCTTTCTTTTTCTTTTTTCCATTTAAAAAAATTGAAATATAGTTGATTTACAATGTTGTTAGTTTCAAGTGTATAACAAAGTGGGTAATCATATTAACATTTTGATCTCTGTCTTTCCAGAATTTTTTTCTATGCAGTCACACATTTTTAATGAAAAAAGTGATCATGACATATGCATGTTATAACTTTTTTATTGCTAGAGAATATTCCATTCCAAAATGGCTAAGAGTAAGGGCTCTGGTCTCAGATGGGATTCTAAGCCCAGCTCCAGTGCTTACTCTCTGAGTAAACTTGCACAAGTTAGTTACTTAACCCTTTTGTGTCTTAGATTCCTCATCTGCAAAATGAGGATAATAATATTCTCTATCTCATGGTGTTGTAGTGAAGATTAAATAAAATATACATAAAGAATTTAGAGAGATGCTTGACACATAGTAAGAGCTATTTTATTTTTGACCATTATTTATTTAGCTACTTCTATATTATTGTCCATTTAGTTTTTCTCAGTTTTTTTGCAATAATAAAATTATTTTAATTTTAAAAAAGAAAAAATACCCAAGCTTTTTGTGTTTTTCCTTTTGTAGGAATTTGTATTGCTCACTTTGGGGCGTTCTCCTGTTACTTGCTTTCATTCCCACCCATCAGGAGGCTCTTGTTCAGAACTAGAAAGTAAAAGCCTCTCTCTGAGCCAGTTCTACTACCTGACAAAAGAGGGCGCACTTGTACTGTTCGTCAACAGTGTCCTGCATCAGCAAATGTAAAAGTGCTTTGGGGGTAATACTGTTTTATAATCATTGTCAGATTCACCCTTACCAGTTACAACAAATTGTCCATCCAGAGCTGGTTTAGTTTGCACCGAGTCGAGGTTATTTTCAATAATTCAATTCCAATAACTTTTAATGCAACTGGCATGTTTGCTCCATCAAGTTACTCCTACCACTGCCAACGCGTCAGCAGCCTGCAGCGGTATGATGCCCTTTTGTTGCCCAGCGACACCAATGATATGTCAAGCCTGTGGGAGGTCACTTTTGTTGATTTCCAGGTAATAAACTAAAGCACATGCTCAATGCACCTGTGTGTTTGGTGCCAAAGAAATTCTGTTTGTTTGAAAACATAGATGTTTAAGGAAAAGAAAGGAGTAGATATCTTTAAAATTATATTGGTATGAATTATGTTCTTTATCTTCTAAGGTATGAAATAGGATAGGATCAAGTATTTCCTCTTCCTGCACAGTGATCCCCCTGCCCCCCAGAAGGACTTTCTTTTATATAAAGGTTTATCCAGTCACTCATAATTATCAGTGAGGAATGCCAGCAATGTAAGCCAGAGTGAAGCTGTGGCATGAGCCCAGTGACTGACACTTCCTGGAGCAAGAGGCCCTTCTGGGGAGAGGAATTGTCGGACAATTATTTTATTTCCTTCAGGGAGAGGAGCAGTGATCCTATCAGGGCAGATAAGAAGTACATCTAAAGTGTGAGTGACAGCTTTGGCATTTAGCATAGGAATGGAACTGTCAGCCAGGGAGTCAAAAATATCCTAAAGATCCTCTTGAAAGTATTTGGGGAAAGGCATAGAGGCATAAGAAGTTCCTTTTCACCAACAGAATCTCGGGCTGAGAGACATCTGTCAACTTCCTCTGACCTGTTTACCTGTGAAAAAAGCTTAACTTGTTCTTCCAACTCCCTGAAATAGGCAGGGTTTTACATGTCCCTTTTATGGGTTCTTCCCAATCTTTTCCACATATAAATATATATTTATTCCCCTTCCCCTCAGGTTGGAGAAGTGTGGTGAGGTAGTTTGGGGTAGGGAAGGAGTTCGCATTTTGGAGTTCGAAAGACATGGTTTTGAATTACTTATCAGCCACTTGGGCAAGTTACTCCACCCTCTCGATTTCTGACCTATCTTTATGGATGTAAAGAATTCATGGCCTAATATATATGTGGCAACACCCAGGACCGGGTTAGGCATGGATTAACAATAACTAATACTTATGAGTCCTCTTTGTGTGTTGGCACTGTTGTAGTTATTTTACATATTTTGTCTTCAAAACTTATCATAATGCTGCAAGATAGCTGTTATTATCCCTCTTTTACAAATGAGATGACTGAAACTCTGATGATTACATAATTGTTCAAAGTGATATAATTGGTAACTGGTAGAGGCAGAATTTGAATTGTGGACTGGCTCCAAAGACAATTTATAATACATGTAATATATATATCTATTTATATAATATTTATAAAGTATATATTATATCTATTTCTCTCACACTTTTAAAAGAGAAGTAGGTGGAAAGGGAAATGAGGAGGTAATAATGAAAACAAGGAATAATCCACACATAATCTTGCCTAACAGATGAATTGACTGATTTATATCTCTACCTTGTTCCAGAAATGACTTACAATGACTTATAGAAATACTTCAAGAAAAATAACTTTGAAAAATGGGCAAACCACTTCACACCCATTAAGTTGATCATTATAAAAAAAAAAAAAAAAAATCCCCCAAACTGAAAATAACAGCTATTGCAAGGATGTGGAGAAATTAGAACCCTTGTACATTGCTGGTGGAAATGTAAAATGGTGCAGCCACTATGGAAAACCGTATGGTGGTTCCTCAAAAAATTAAACATAGAATTACCATGTGATTCAATAATTCCACTTCCGATTATATACCTAAAAGAATTGAAAACAGAGACATGCACAGATATTTGTGCATCCATGTTCATAGCAGCGTTATTGACAGCAGCCAAAAGATGGACATAACCCAAATGTCTATCAGTGGATGACTGAAAAACAAAATCTATCATGCACATACAATGAAATATTATTTAGCCTTAGAAAGGAAGGAAATTCAGATAAATGCAACAGCATGAATGAACCTTGAGGGTATTATGCTAAGTGAAATAAACCAGACACAAAAGGACAAATATTTGTATGATTCTACGTATGAGGTACTAGAGTAGTCACATTTGAAGACAGAAAGTAGAATGGCAGTTGCTAGGGGCTGGGGGAAGAGGGGACTGGAGAGTTAGTGTTTAATTGGTACAGAGTGTCAGTTTTGCAAGATGAAAAGAGTTTTGGAGATGGATGGTGGTGATGGTTGCACAATGATGTGAATGTACTTGATGCCCCTGAACCGGACACCTAAAAATGGTTAAGATGGTAGATTTTATGTGTATTTTACAATAAAAAGTATAAACCAAAAAATGGGAAGACATGGGATTAAGGAAAACAAAAGGAGGAAAAGATCAGCTAAACCACTAGTGAAGTTGGTACACAAAACCATGAGACCATCTGTCTGCCCTGACTGGAAGCAGCACAGTAATTTCACTCTGAAGCTCTTGAGCAGCCAGCATAAGAAAGAATCACCCTTTACGTGTTCATGGGGTTCATAAGACTACTGAGAATGTGCTTGTGAGGAGCACATTCATCCCTGGTGTTGTGCAATGCGTGACAGCATCCTCAGCAGCAGCCTCATGGGGGACAGAGCACTGGGTGTCAGAGGTGGACCTTGTAAAACACTCTTCATGTGGACAGATACAGAATCAAGCCCAGTCCAGGGAAGAGGTAGTGCTGGTGGTGATGGAGGTTAAGGTATGCATACAAAAGGCTGCGTTCCACATCTACAGCTTTGCTGATCTATCTGGTTTATTCTAGGAATAAAGTATAGAGTGATGTCACATGCATGGCAAACTCAGGTGCCTCAGGTGAAAGCTCACATGCCTCAGGTGGGCCAACTGGGGACTTTGGCAAAATGTAGCCGGCATCACAAGAGGTATATTTTATAAAACTTCAGCTAATTTTTGCTTTATAGGAATGCAGGCCCAATCTTGCTGGATCTTCTGACTTTTCAATTAAAGATAGAAATGTAGATTCCTGGGGGAGGTTTTCAGGATGTTCAGAACTCTGGGCCAAACAAAACTTACCTGTGGGCTGGATACAGAGTGTTTACAATCTCTAGTCCAGAACATGGATAGACAACGTGTCCCTCAGGCATCCTCCACAGATATTGTTCTCAGTCAAGTCTTAAGAGGTAAGTGGCAGTCAGCGTGAGGACATTCTCTTTGGCTGGAGTTGTAGCATCAGATGAGGCCATCTTTTGTCATTGAGGAGCTTGACTCTTCAGGCTAGTGCCTGAAGAGAAGGCCACTTTGCCTCTTCATAGAGTGGGCAGGCCAAGTATCCTAAAAGCCAGGCCAAGAGTCTCCTTCAGCAGTTGTTTTGGTTCAGTCTAAGCACAGGTAGTTGGGCAAGCAAGGCCCCTAATGTCTACGGTATGATGGGTGGCTACAATCATTTTAGCATGGAAACATGGTAAAGTGCCCACCTAAGTCTTAAAAATGAATCCTCTGTAAAGCATTCATGGATAATTCAATTTTCTGATGTACCCTTTTAAAACCAACTAGGTGACTGAATGAGTTGTAGGGTTATATTCTAAAAGCTAGCTGAATGTAGAAGCTGCCTTCTACAAATGATTGTTCTCATTTAGAATCATTACTCTGTAGACTCTGTACTCCCTGTTTCTTTATTGTGATAGTATTTAGATAATGGGGCCAGTTGTCGATTTGAACCT
Source organism: Stenella coeruleoalba (assembly GCF_951394435.1). NCBI lineage: Eukaryota > Metazoa > Chordata > Mammalia > Artiodactyla > Delphinidae > Stenella > Stenella coeruleoalba. Next base: position 65,072,148 of record NC_137148.1, read on the forward strand.
CTCCTAGTTCCAAGTAATTAAATCACTTCATTGCACATATGAGAAAGCTTTTCTTTGAATTCTCTGAGCAGACTGCAAGTGGTATACAGGTCTTCCAAAAACAGTACCAAGTCTGCATGGTACATCTGATAAAGAAGGAGAGTTAGTGATGGGGGGAAAAAGAGACACAATATACCAGGAGTTATGGAGTTGTAAACTGAGAAGTGCCTCTGAAACCAGACTGCTAAGGTTTGAATTACAGCTTCATTGTACTTAATACTGTGTGACTCTGGGCAAGTTACTTAACTTTTCAGTGCCTGTTTCCTCATCCATAAATTAGGATAAAATAGTAACTTATTCATAGGCTCTTGTAAGTATTAAATGAGTTAAGACAGTGTCTGGTATGTAAAAAAAAAAAATCTTCAATAAGTGTTAGCTTTTATTATCTATATTTTACGTCACTGGGAATCATATCTTCCCTTAAAAGACTCTTCCTATCTACTTCCTGTCAACAGAATCAAAGGCAGAGAAAGTGAGAATTACTATTCTTTGCGAAATTTATATTAACACATAAAATTTTGAGTAGGCTTTGAATTTTAGAGACAACAGACGTGGTTTTAGGTGAACTAAGGATCAGATAAAAGAGGTTTTATTTCAGAGCCTTGAATTTCTCTGGCCACTTAATTATGACAACCATATATCCCAGAGTTTCTGGGTCAGTCTTGATTTAAAATTAAGTTTCACTGTCCCCACGAGCACACTCACATTTGTTAGATAATGTGTTTAAATTATTCAGCAAGTATGGCCCCAGTATTTAAATTTGACTGATTAGGGCTCTAGAACCCCTAGCCCAACTGTGAAGCAGATTTTCAGAGGAAAGAGTATGTCACTTCAGCTCTTTTCTCTTGACAGATCCAAGGCTTTACCATTAAGGGGGGGACAGTTTTCCAAGGCCCGAGACTGCACCTCTTCCTTCTCACCAGCCATTCCAGTCAGCCTGGCAATGTCCCTGATCCTGCCCTGCACATGCTCATCTACCTGTGCTATCTGGACTGGCACTATGATTTCATCGCCTCTCTGGCTCACTTCTGCCAGTTGAAAGCTCGAGATGCATCAGAAGAGAAGGAGCTGCTGAGGAGCCAGGGAGTCGAATGCTATGAACTGAGAAGCCAACAGATCTGCAAAATTTATGTTTAACAGCACAGGTCCCTCTTCCTCAGGAAGTCCACGATAGGCTCTGAAAGGAGGTGTTCCTGTTGTGTGCTGTTTGACTTGTGATATAAGATTTTCACCAAAAGGCTTGATTTTCTTTTTTTAAAGGAAATACATGCAAAGAATACATTTTGGAACATCCACTGGCCTTCTTAGATAGACTTGGAGCAATGATAAAGGTATCTCAGGAATCCCACGGAGATAAAAATGATTGCTGCCCCAAGGTGTCTTGAAAGTAAAAGAATATTTCAAGTTAGGGACCCCCCCCCAAAAAAAAAGAATGATGCAATATAAAGAAGGGAAAACACACTTGGTCTTCCTTGCCTTTGTCAGTTTGGATGTGATAAATATAGAAATGATAAATATAAGGTTATCTGGAAGTTCAGAATTTAAAGTATTTTGTAACATAGTTTGCATTTTTCAGAAGTTATATCCCAATTTTGTTTTAAAAAATAGTCTTTTTTTTCTCTGTCACAGAACTGTTTAGGGAAGACTCCTGTCAATATGGTGGAACACTTTATTCAAGGGCATTCTTGTCTTTTTCTTTGCTATTCAGAGGCAGCCCAGTTCAGTTTCTGAAGGAGCAATAATAGTCTTGGCAGTATCTTACCTTTCTTATTTCATTGTGGTGCCAAGACTTGCCTCGTGTGTCTGATTTAGACTTCCATCAGCTCTCCTAGGTACCACTTAAACAGCTAAGCTAAATAAAAACAATTTGCTTACTATGCAAATACATCTCCAAGTCCCCTTCCAGTGAGATAGCATTCCCTAAAGAAATTCTGGAACCACCACTCATCTTCTTATCACCATTTTCTTCCACATGGATTTCCCCATAATCCTTTTCAGTTCTTGGCAGATACTGAAGAAAGGCTCACTCTGCATCCTCACCAAAGCTTCTCTAGTATGACTTCTGTGTTAAAGAGATCTTATGTGTAAAAACTACATTGCATTTCCCTAACTAGGGTTTCACACATGAGCTAGGTTCTACTAAGATACCCTGCACAAAACCTCGAAAGCAGTTGAGAACAATGCAAGATAGGGGGTCATGCACAGAGAAATTGGATCCTCTGGGCAGCTGTGGTGATGGGTCTGTAGTCTGGTCTCATCTTTGATGCCAGGTGTGACTGATCATGACTCTGGGATTTCTGATAAAACAGTCTCATGTTGGACATTTCTTTTGGCTGCAGTATTCTTGGCTGTGAATGTAGATTCTCAGAATTCTGTAAGCTCCTATTAGTCTGTAGTGAATTCCTTTTTGTTTTTTTTTAATTGAAGTGTATTTGATTTACATCCTTTCTGTTTTAATACCTGGAGCAGATTCTATAGCCTGCAACTAAGAATCTTAATTTATGTACTTATTTGTAGCAAAGATGGTTGCAGGGAGCACACCCTCAAGAAAATGGGAATCTAGGATTGATTATCTGACTCTGTTTAGCTTAAAATTATAGGGGACTTTGTTAGCATTAGAGGATGGAAACTGAGAGCCCATGCCATTCCATAAAGAAATATTCATTGTGGTTGCTTTGAGTGTCCACTGGTGGTATAAATGGTTGCTGTGAGAGGCTGTAAGTACATGAAGGGTCAACATAATTTACTGTTCAAGCTGGGACACTTGAAAGTAAAAATGAATGTCATTGACCATTCTAAGATAACAGACATAAACGGGATGGCTCCAGGCAAACTGGGGTATATAGTCACCTTAGGTATGGTGGTAATCCTGTAAGGTAGGCTAGCTCTTTCTAGCTGTGCTGGAGGGTTTACAGAAAGAAAATGATAGCTCAGGATTTTAAATTCACAGCTCAAGGCATGGTTAAAAAAAATCCAGGGAGTTTCTATAACTGATCTGCAAGGATCTCTTACCTCTTGTCAAAGGGCTGACATAGTTGAAAATCAGACACAGGTCTGATCCTGCAAATTGGTAAACTGCATTGCATGTGGAATTCACAGCCTTGCCAGGTCTCTTACATATACATGAGAACATTTGTTTCAAAATAGAAGGAGACTGAAATAGGAATGGTAACTGTTGGGAGAGTTTAGACGACTTAAGGTATGTTGAATCCCAAACTCCATTAAGTTTTTCTTGCTAGCAGAAACATCCTCTCTGAGATAAAATGATTCTTGCCTTGCTTGAAGGTCCTGTGATGACCTCATCAGAGACAGTTACCTTGCCCATTTTCCTCAATGCCTCTAGACAATTAGTGTCGTATTCTAGCATATTCCAGGGAACCAATTGCAAAGTTAAATATGGGAGAATAAAATTGCAAGGTTTTGCTAATTTATGCAGCATAAGACTTGGGGAATATATTTGTGAATGTATTCTGGAGGTGCTAGCTCAGAGAGTGAGGTGTGTAATTTTAGATCAGGCTGAATCTTTTGAGATAGGTTCTCTTACCAGATTTTGGATTAATTGTGGTGGTTTGAGCAGCTGGGAGTATTTCTAACAGTTTTCTCAGTTGGTTGCTTACAATCTGAAACTCAACAGTGACAGACACAAAATAAAATAGGCCAGAAATTTCTTGGTATACTATGGAGAAAAAAAAAATTTAAACTTAGAAAATTGGGATATAGGAATGGATTTATCATGTATAACCTGTTCTCCATCCTTATAACTATTTTCCTCTGTGAAGGACCAGAGGATACTCCTTTTGTCATAGCACTGAGAAACACATTGGGAACATGGTATCAGCATTTTTGAAAAGTGTTCCAGTAACTGTCCTCTGTAGTCTATGGGTGAAGGTAAGAGGTGCTATCCTTGAACTAAGGATTCCACTTAGTCTCATAGGGAAGCTGGGATCCTGGAGTGGCAGGGGTCAAATAGCAGCAGAGCAGCCTTAAGGGGCTGAAGAGTGGAGTGTTAATCAGATTAGTTATGTTTATTAATGGTATTCTATGGTAGATTTGGCTAGACAGTCCATTGGAATACTTATTTATCTTAATAATAATAATAAATGATCTAGTTCTGGTGTAAAAAAGACCTTACTTGAGCCATCATGGTGGACTCGGAGCTGAGTCTGTTCATGACTTAAGAAGAGAGCCCTTGACTGAAGAAGAGACCTATTAAAAGAAGGTCTTTGGTCTTCGTATCTAATGTTGAATATTATGAACAATTTTATGTTTATCCATCAGGTATCTGTCTTTTTGTATCACTTCTGGTATGTTCTGACTTTTAGGTAAAGAACTGACACTATTCCCATGGGTACTTTTATTATTAACCTAGTATATATGTGATTATTGTCCTATAATTGTTAGTGATGCAGGAGCACAGCCTAAGAGATGTCTGTCTTCCTGGGAGGTCTGGAAAAATATGGCAAAGAAAGTGATGTTTGACATGAGTAGCAGTTAACCAGACAGGTAACATGGAAAAGGACACATATGGCAGAAGGAAACACATATGCAAAGATTGGACCTTATCATGTGCAGGGAACATGATAAATACATGTATATGGGTTGGCAATACAATGTATTTGGAGAGTGAAAGAGAGATGCAGCTGGAAATGGAGAGAGGAAACAGATCACTGTGCTCAAGTAAAGACTTAGAATCATGACTTGAGTTAATGGAGAGGCCATTGAGAGGATTTTGGAGGATTCAGAGGTTGGTTCAATAAGACATAGTGACCAGGTAGCAAGTCAGAAATAACTGGTAGATAACTTATTTTGGGTGCTGGTGGAAGGTGATGCCGATCTCTGCAATCAGGGAGAAACAGGTGAGGGTGGGAGTGGGAAATGGGAGATTCCTCTAGGCAGGTCCTATAGTAGAGGTCCAAGTAGGTGGTTGAATGTATGAATATGGGGTACAATGAAGAGGTCTGGACTAGAAATAGAAATTTGGAAGTGTAGTAGCTGCTGTCAGTGTCCACCTTTGCACCTTACCATTTCAGTGCATCTTGGCCCATCTCTCCTTCTTCAGTTACTGCCCTCAGAGGCTGCTCTGCCTGTGTTCATGGCAGGCTGGAAGTGCTGAGGAATTAATGTCCCCTGGGAGTAACCTTCATATAATGACTCTCAGGAGTTGTGTATAAATACCCCAGCTCATTTTCCCCTTGACTGGAATAACTAGAGTGTTTACACCATTTCCTGGAGCTCCTCAAAGACTATGCTCTTTTGCCCATTGGGGCATCTTTGCTTGATAATGTTCATTTTATTAACTCCCTTCTTTGCCCTGTCTTACTTTCCTGTTTCCCTAATGATGTTTCCTAGCATCACCTCCAAAATAAACTGCTTGCATTCAAATCCTTGCCTTGGGATCTGCTTCTCAGGAAACCCAAACTAAGACAAGCAGTAGTGGTCATAGGGGGAAGGTTGAAAACAAGGTGGTAGTGGTGATGGAGAAATGAACGAGATCAGCCAAGGAGAAAGGGTAGTTTGATAATGGATCTCTGGGGAATGCCATTATTTACGGAGTAGGATGAGAAAGAGAACTCTGTAAAGGAGCTAGAGTAGCAGCAATCGGAGAAGAAAGAAGGCAAACCAAGAAAAGAACATTGTCTTAGAAATTAAAGGGAAAAAGGCTTCCAGGATGAGGGGAGTAGTCAGTTATGTCAAATTCTGGAGACAGATCAAGTAAGAAAAGAACTTAAGAAGTGTTTATTCCTTGGATTGATCAATAGGAGGTCATTGATGAACATCAAACTTCATGGAAAAAGATTAGAGATACTCTGGGTATTTATTGCCCCAGTTTTCTCCTGGAGGGAATACCTTGGACTGGTTGTATCCCTTGTCTGAAGGGCACTGCCTCTTTTAACATGGCCTCCTACACATGACTCTCTCCTGGCTTTCAGTAATTTCTTATTCCCTTGTCTCTTTGAGCTCAGAGGTGGTAACAATGCCATTGATAGTAGCCCCAGGTTACTGCATTGTCCCTTATGGATCTCCCGTACCCTACTGGGACCTGCGTAATGTTTTCTTTGTAAATAAACCCTCCTTAAATTATCCTATTTTGAGGGTGCCTGCTTCCTGTTGGGAATCAGACTTATACAGAGGTTTAGAAAAATTAAAATTTATTTGTTGCAATTTTTTATAGCTAGCAGTTTTTCAGAAAGAATTTTAAACATTTTAGTAAGATAGAAGAAACTTGAGTTATGTTGTAGGGTAAGTTAGCAGTTCTGAGGTTGTGGTGGATTTTTTTTTTTTTTTTTTTTGCCTCCTGTGACATTATGAATGATGATGTTCACATGTGTAATACTCTGCCATAGACATACCCACATGTTGTTACTCTGTGCACCAATTTTCAGGGCCCTATAGCCTGGTAGTCTTCTGAGATCCCTGCTGCATAAAGGTCCATGGGTAACAGAAATAGGTAGCTACAGGCTACAGACAATTCCCAGGTAACAAACTGAGGATTTCTTACTTAAAAAAGCATATTGGAATGTGAGAGTGTGTTATTATAGGGCAGCCCTTGACTATTCTCTGATTTATGCAAATAGTATAAACAATCATTGCCAACAAGTTGTATGGGCACCCCATAAAGTTGATTGCCTCTATAGTTGGGAACCCCTGGATTGGAAGGAAGGATATAGAGTCCAGGGTGTAGAGAAAGGTTAAAAATATATACTCCAGAGAGGGGAGAAAATTGGTGGAACAAGGTCCTCTGTGTTACAGATTTTCCTCTGGGGATAGGGTGGAGAAGGTACTTGTGCTTCTTCAGTGGAGACACATAGAAGGAACAGCCTTCCAGGGAGAATACTGAACAGTTGTCCCTTCTGTCTCTATCCCTGCTTGTGGTTTTCATGACCTCACCTTTAAGAGTTAGACGGTAATGAAATGAACAGATCCAGTTTTCCTGTAACTCTTTGGGACAATCTGTCTTTATTTCAGATTCCTCTTTTTATGGTAGAACTTGCAGTGTTTGCTATATGATACTTTCAGTTACTGAGATGAGATCAACAACATTTTATAAGGACCGAAAGAGCAAAACCTCTAGTTCCAAATAAATGGAATTTAAAATGTGCTTTGGACCTTCTGATATTTTATGAAGGACAAATAGGACAAATGTTGGTAGTCAAATTTAGTTGTTCTAATGTTTATTATTTTGTAACACATGTAACCCTGATGGTGGCCACCTGGATGTCCCCAAACCCTCTGGAATCATCCTTTAGTTTACTCTCCTAATAGAGTGGCTTGAGTCTCCTTAATATGAGAAATAAGTCTGTTCCCCAAGATAGCTGGGAATTCAGCAGGAGGGTGGATTTGTGGCATGAGCAATAGTGACTTGTATTCTTGTTGTTTCTCCTAGTTCTGATTCCTTGCCTCTTTTGATTTTCAGACACCCCCTCGGTGGCCTCACCTTCTCCCATTGCTCTCAGTTCCTGGAGCTGCTGTCTGACATTGACACGAGTGTCACAGACTTTTGCTGAAAGTTAGGGAATGATATATGGTGTAGCTCTTAAGGCAAAGAGCCTTTCTCCCTCTTCAGAATTCTTTCTTTTTAATCTACCTGGATTAAACTGCAGTCAGGTTTAAAATAACATCTCTTCATTTATTGACCCATCACTCTCTCTCTTTCCTTTATCCATCCATCTGGTACATATGTAAGATGAATGTGGTTTTACAATGTTAAAAAAACTTGAAAGATGTTTAAAAAGTCTATATGTTTAGGCTGTAAAAGATGCATACTAGCTCTTCAAAAGTTATCACAGAAAAGCTTAGGAAATATGAAGCAAAGAAATTTTTGTGTTCTTAGTAAAATACTTAACTGTAGAATGCATATTATCACAGTTTTTAAGAAGCTAAATTTTATTTCCAACCCTATTACAGTGATAAAGTGTTCATTTTTATCCAGCAATGGCATTCTGAGCAAAGCTCATCTTTGGCCTTAAGAGTTTGTTGTCACATTTATGTGAGGCATTGGATTTAGAAACCTACTCAGTAGTCTCAGTTCTTCTCCTTAAACAAGGCATACTCTTGTTCCTACTTCAATGAATCATTTCAATGAGTTTTGAAAATCTCTTTTTGTGTTACAAATTTTTCTGCTTTTTGGAGGATCCAAGGACAAGGAGATTATGCTTGTGGAGATTTGGATTAAATGTTCTAACCTTAATTAGTCTTTCCCCCCTTTCTGCAGCTCCTGTGCCCTCGATTCCATCCCTCTTCTTGTTGAGGATGTGCATGTTCCCAAGACTGAGCCTGATTTTCCATTACAGCCCCTTCTTACAGTGATGTTTTCCTTAATGCAGACTGAAATGAGTTCACTTCATGTTTAAATGCCTTGTGGTTAGAACTCAGGACTTGCCAGCCTTCTCCATTTGTTTGTAGTTTGCATCTACTTCACCCTGCAGCTGCAAAAGGGTTTTCTGATTTGGTTTCAGGGAGATCAATTCTGAACTGACCTCGAGTGCAGGAAAACCTCTGCAGGGACAGATGCAGATTTTGAAGCACTATTTAGAAGACCCTCTTTAGGAAAATAAATATAAAATTATAAATATAAATTAGGCATAAAGGTGATTATCTATTTAGAGAAAACAATAACAAAAAATTTAAGAGTTGACTGAGTTTGAAATAGTTTATTTTTACAACTTTTTCAAAAACATACTTTCTGAGAATGTAATGCTAAGGACCCTTCTAGGGCCATGGAAGAGACCTGTATAAATTGTGTGTGTGTGTGTGTGTGTGTGTGTGTGTGTGTGTGTGTATGGAATTTTTACAGAGATTTGACATTATACACAACTGTGGATGCTGGTTAAATAGTCTCTCTAGGCATGTTGTATTCATGTCACATGCTAAAGCTTGAAGTCTGCATAGCAAACAATTGGGAAGGGAAGATGGATGTAAAGTGGGGGAGAGCAAGGACAAGCTAGAATCCACGAAGAGGAGCCAGGATCATGAGAATGAACTGGGACCTGTGTCAGTTTTCACTGCCTTCATCTTTATAAAATAGTGCCCTTTTTTACAGAGCTAAACAAATGTCTCAGGAAGATGTTGAAGGAGGATCCCAGGAGAAGGTGGAGCAGCTGCAGGCCTGGGTGCTGCCCTGTGGCCAACAAGGTAAACCAGCAGATCAATGATAATGTGCTTGAGCTAAAAATGTACCTGACTCCACCTTTTGAAGGTTAAATATAATATGGCTGCTGCTTCACTTCCACCTTCTAAATCTCATGCAAATAGGTCTCTCAGTTATGGTTCACCATAACCAGAAACATACAGAGAAGAGAATGCTAGGAAACATGGTTCAGCCTAGGTATACTGATGTATTACAAAACCACCATAGTCTGCCCATTGTCACCTTGCCACCCATATACATCTCTGTAAACTATACTTATTTTAAAAATAAATACATTAACAAAGTCATACTTCTGCCTAACCTGATACAACTACCCTACGTACAACTGAAAATATGCTAACCCTTTCCCCCCTAAGTGGATACTAATTCCCTTTTGTGTTTTTGATCATGTTCATTCTTAAGTTATTCAAACTCCCCCTTTGTTATCCTGTAACTTAAATACTGAGATATAAGGTTAACAATTATCCAGATATCTTATGTTAGTTGCTCAGGAAATGGGAGTAGAAAAGAAAATAAAAGTATTTGTTTAGTGTATAGTATTTTGATATGATAAATTCATATCAAAATAAGGAAGAAATACAACTACGATACTTCTCATTTCTGCACTTAGTTACATGGTCTAGCTGGTATTTATAATTGCCTTCTTCTGCTGGTTGGAGTTCCTCTCCTGGTGAGGTAACCTAAACATTTATTCCTGAAGTTTCTGGACCATTAGTAGTCTTGCATGAATTGACTTGTTTTAGTTTTCCATTGACTTTAATCACATAACAAAGGAATGCTGAAAGGCTCCCAGGGTTTCCCTCTGCCCCCACTGTACAGTAGCAATCCAATTTCCTCTTGATAGTGAGGATCAATCACCAGGATGATTTGAGCAATCCAGGATTTCCATACTATTGGCATTTTGGGCTAGATAATTCTTTGTTGTAGTGGGCTGTTCTGTGCATTGTACGATGTTTAGCCACATCCTTGACGTCTAACCACCAGGTACTAGTTCACTCTTCTCCTGCAATTATGACAACAACAAAAAAAAATGTCTCTAGACGTTACAAATGTCCTCTGGACAAAATTGCCCACAGTAACCCTTTTCTTTTGCCAGTCAATTCATAGACATAAGGACCCCAAAGTGGCTATGTGAAAGTCTCAATTTCCGGTTAATGGAATCACTGTTTTGTCTCTTGCTGAAAGCATTGCTCTTTGGGGAACTACAGCCTCCAAATCAGCCGAGCCTAAAGTTGCAGGGATGGAAAGCAAACACTTTGTTAGTCAATCACTAGAGGTATTAGTGATAGCTGCTATTCCTATTTCTATTCCTTGATTCCTAGATTCATGAATCCTGGTTATGGGAGAAACAGGACTGTACATTTGTTGTCAGGTTATAAACTACCTCCTGGTCCATATTGCCATAGCTTTGAAAGGTACTGTCAACTATCTGGCACTATAACTGAGTGTTCAAAAAGCCATTCCATTGTTCTATCAAGTCAGCTACTTCAGGATGATGAGCATCATGGGAAGACCAGTGAATTCCATGGGGATGGGCCTATTGGTTGCACTTCATTTGCTGTGAAATGCTTGGCTGGAAGCAATGCTGTATTATACCATGATGGTGGATAAGGAATTCTGTAAGGCCACAGACAATGGCAGAAGCATTGTGGGCAGGGAAGAGAAATCCATGCCTATGGTAAGTGCTTATCCAGTGAGAACAAAGTGCAGCTCCTTTCATGACAGAAGTGGTAATGTAATCAGTCCACCATCAGGTATCTGGCTGATTGTCCCTAGGGAATGGTGACATTTTAGGGGCTCAGTTTTGGTCTCTGCTGCTGAAAGATTGAGTACTTGGCAGTGCTGTATTCAGATAAGCCTTGATGAGTAGAAGTCCATTTTAGTAGGTTCATGCATTACCTCTATCCCTGCCAATATGGCCATTATATTTGAGTCCATTTGACAATAACAGAAGTAGATAGAGAAAGAAGTTCACCGACAGTCCCAGAATATCTCATTCTATCCACTCAACTATTAAAATCCCTCTCTGTTGAGGTCACACTTTGGTGAGCATACACATGGGACACAAAACATTTTGCATTCTGTGCCCATTTAGAGATGTTTATCCAATACTTCTCCAGATCTTTATGTTACCAATTTTCCAATTGTGTTTCATCTAATTCCTCGACCACCCAGCCAAACCATTAACCATACCTCAAGAATTACTGTAGACCCATACCTCTGGTTAATTTTCCTACCAGGAAAAATGAACAGCTAGGTACATCATTCAAAGTTCTGTCTACAGGGAGAATTTCCCTTTACCATGGTTCATGAAGGCCATCCCAGCATAGGGCTATAGTGCTATAGCCACCCATTTTCAGGTTCTGCCTGCACATATTAAGTAGAACCATTTGTAAACCAAGCCTGAGTTTTTTCTTTTTCAGTTAACTGTTCATAGAGAACTCCCCACAAGGCCATAGGTGTGGGTTGAGAGAGAAGGCAGTTATCAAGAGTGGGGGCATGGGCATCTCGGCAACTTTCTCATGCAGCTGACTTGTGCCTTCAAGACCTTATTGAGCCTGCTTTCTATCTACCACTTTTACTTGATGATGGAATGCCGCAGCTGTACATGCCTAGCTTTATGGGCTTGGTGAGTCAGACTATCTACTTCATGATGGGCACCTCAGGTCACATGGTAACTTGGTGGCCCATGGTCAAGTGTTCAGGTCTACTAAGGTCAAGTAGAAAGCCAAAAGCTGTTTCTCAAAAGGAGAGTAGTTATTTGCACAGGATAGCGTGGTTCTGCTTCAAAATCCTAAGGGTTTTCATTGTGATTCACTAAGAGCAGCCTGCCACAGGCTGCATACAACATCCTTATCCATCACTGACACTTCAAGCTGACTCTTTATGCACAATCTCCCAGGATTTCAGCTTTTGTTTCTCATTACTCCTAATTATACTTACTTCTAGGGGAAGGATATATAATTCCTAAACTCTTGGTGTGTGTGTTTGATATGGACCCTGGGGTGAACAGAATAATGCCCCTTCCACGAAGCTGTCCATGTCCGAACCCCTGGAATCTGTGAATGTGTTAGCTTTCGTGGCAAAAGGGACTTTGCAGATGTGATTAAGTTAAGGGTCTTGAGATGGGGAACTTACTCTCTTTTATCCAGGTGGACCCAATGTAACTGCCAAAGTTCTTATAAGAGAAAGAGGGAGACAGGAGAGAGACAAACAGAGAGTAGGATATGGATGTGACAATGGAAGTGGAGGCTGGAGTGATACAAGGAAGGAGCCATGAACCAAAGAATGCAAGTGGCCTTAAGAAGTGGAAAAGGTAAGGAAATAAATTCTCCTGTAGAGGCTCTAGAAGGAATACCACCCTGCTGTCACCTTGATTTTAGGACTTCTGACCTCCAGAACTATAAGATAATAAATATGAGTTTTAAGCCACTAAGTTTGTGGTGATTTGTCACAGTAGCAGTAGGAAATCTTGACATGAAACTGGACCCAAAAGGAAACGCCAAGTGTCTGGGTAGAGTCCTCTCCCTCCCTGTGCACTCCTCCTCCCCTTCCCAGTCTCCATCATTCTCCACAAGACTGGCTCCAGGCAAACTATTGAAGGACACAAAGTCATTGCAAGACTCTTCTTTCTACCCCTTCTGTACCCTGTGTCTTTATGTAACCCCCTGGCTACCTGAGGTTCCTGAGTTCTTCCTCTGTCCCATCAACTTTTTTTCATCAAGCCTTTAAAATTCTTCTTTTGCTCAGGATTTGAACTCTAATAGAAAAATGATAAATTGTTATTGAATCCGTGACTTCTATTTTCAAATATATCTGAAACACATTTATATTTCTGTAGTCGTTTCTTGCAGACTCTAAGTCACAGAAGGAGTTACTCTAACGATGAAAAATTTCAGTTTTGTGGCAAGCTAATTCTGGGAAATTTGGAGTCTTTCAAATTACTTCAGGTAAATGCCAGTCTACATGCAGGGCATTTTCTGACTGCTTATTGCTTATCCCCAAGTGTCCATTAATGTTTCCTGTTGTTGTGTCTGGAAAATCATAAAATTTTCAAAGGTTTTTGCTCTTCATGTACAGACTTGCATTTGGGATGTTATTTAAGATCCACAGCTCACTGAAGTTACTAAGTTATCTTGTCTAGTTTGTTTTGCTCTTAGGTTCTGTTAGATGTGACAGTAAGACATTTTCTACTGCTCCATCCTTTGTGTCACTCAAATCATTGTTGCTGGTCTCCTTGGTACTGGTAGCCTCGATGAGTAAAGTTTGTGTTAGTGGCTCTGGAAAGACTGTGAGTCCATGCAAGAATGGGAGAGGTGCTTAAGGAAGATGCACTCTTCCATCTTTGTAGCCAAGAAATGTCAATTGAAATAGCACACCAAAGAGAAACTGTTTTTTATACTTTGATTTTCTTTTTTTATCCCAGCTTAATGATATATAATTGACATATAGTATTTTGTAAGTTTAGAGTGTACAACCTATTGATTTGATACACTTACATATTGCAAGATGATTACCACCATAGTGTTAGCTAACACCTTTGTAGTGTAGCATAATTACCATATCTTTTTTGTGGTGAGATCACTGAAGATGCAATCACTTAGCAACTTTCAAGTATACAATACAGTATTATTAGTTATAATAAACATGTACATTAGATCCCCAGAACTTATTCATCTTATAACTGGAAGTTTATAGTTAAAGAGATACTTTTTTTTTTTTTTTTCATTTTGGTGCTGGCATTTTATTTTTATTTATTTATTTATTTATTTATTTATGGCTGCACTGGGTCTTTGTTGCTGCATGTGGGCTTTCTCTAGTTGCAGCGAGCAGGGGCCACTCTTTGTTGTGATGCACGGGCTTATCATTGCCGTGGCTTCTCTTGTTGCAGAGTACAGGCTCTAGGTGCGTGGGCTTCAGTAGTTGTGGCATGCGGGCTCAGTAGTTGCGGCACACAGGCTTAGTTGCTCCACGTGGCATATTCCCGGACCAGGGCTTGAACCCATGTCCCCTGTATTGGCAGGCGGATTCTTAACCACTGTGCCACCACAGAAGTCCCTAAAGAGATACTTTTAAATTGCCATGGTCACAATGCACCATCTCCACCCTGACAGAGTTTGCAGTGCTGTTCTTTGGCTAGAGTCTTCTCTTAGACTATTAAAAACAGCTGTCTAAGGCTTTCCAGACTCTAGGCTTCAGGCTTGCAACCATCCCAGTCCACAGTTCGGCTTTGTGAGCCCACGCCCTGAATTTGGTCCTCTCCATCCTATGACTCTGTATATAACAGGAGGAAGCCAGTAGGGAAATGGAAAATAGCTTTTCTTCTGGGGCTTTAGGGCAGAGATGGACTAAGCACTATTCCACATCTCTTTTGTTAATAGACCCTACCCTAGGCCTGGGAGGCCACCTGTGGTGGACTTTTTGCAAAATGGCCACTATTATTCCCTTCTCTTTATCTTCATCCCTTGTGATGTAACTGTGCAGTTGCTTACCTTAAGAGGTGGAGTATATTTCCCCAGCATTTGAATCTGGGCTAGCCTGATGATTTATTTTGGAATGCAGCAGAAGTGTTGCTGGGTCGATTCTGAGCCCAAGGATCTACCTGTTCTCCTGGAACACTGCTCATCTGCCAAGTAAATATTCACGGGGGCAAAGCTTGCTAGAGGGCGAGAGACCACCTGGAAGCGAGAGAAGCCATCTTAGCAGAGGTCACCCTAAACTAGCCAGTGCCGAGCTGTCCCAGCCGCTGACCGCAGATGTCTAGTGAGCCTGGCTGAGACCTGAAGAACTGCCAAGCTGAAGTCAGCCTAATTGCCCACCTGCAGAATTATGGCTAAAATTTGGTTGTTTTCAGCCACTATGGCTTGGAGTGGTTTGTTATGCAGCCAAAGTTTATTGACTTGTCATCAAGGTTAGAAGCATTTCCAAATTACAAGTTACATGCACTGCTGAATTATCACACCTGCCACATAAGAGGAAAAAAAAGGCAAAGGGTGAACCATATATGGAAGAGAAGAGATATAAAAGGAGGAATATATAGGCAGGTTGCTATTACTCTCAGGTAGTTCTGATTATAATCCAGTTTCTTCTCCCACTAAATGGATCACTTTACAATTCAACTGGAATCTTTTCTTTACAGGACTCAGAAACTCCCCCACACTGGCTTAAGTAAAGGAAAATTAGTCTCAGGGGTATCTCATGGATTCCAAGTATCTGGATCCCAAGACCCAGCTAGGTCTTCTTGAGTGACTGGCCCTAGAACTGGAATATAGTTTGGAACGAAGCGAGCTACTTTTTCTGCCTTGTTTTTTCCACCTCTTTCTCAAGATCTCTCATCGCTTCTGTATGTTTGCTTCACTTTTTCTCTCTTCACTTCTCTGCTTGCACATAGCCTCATTGTGCCCATTCCAAAATAGCAGGCTCAGACTCCAGTCCTCAGGACCTTCTAGCTCACCTTCCATAAATTCAAATTCCCATTCAGAGAGAATCCTATTTGGTCCACTGTGGGCCAGTCAGTTATGCTTGAGTGGTGGTTGGCAAGGCCAATAAAGATACCCTTTTTTTTTGCTTTTAAAAAAAAATTTTTTTTAATTATTTTTTTAAACATCTTTATTGGAGTATAATTGCTTTGCAACGGTGTGTTATTTTCTGCTTTATAACAAAGTGAACCAGCTATACATATACATATGTCCCCATATCTCCTCCCTCTTGCATCTCCCTCCCACCCACCCTATCCCACCCCTCTAGATGGTCACAAAGCACTGAGCTGATCTCCCTGTGCTATGAGGCTGCTTCCCACTTTTTTGACATTAGGCAGGTATCTTTTGTAAGAACCAGAGGACTGCATTAATATTCTTAATCTCTACTACTGGCAGGAACTACACCTTACTTTCTGGAACTCCTTTTTTACCAAGTTACCAAATAGATTTTTACCTTTGCTTTCCAGTGGAGGATCAACTTCTGCATCCTTCCATTGGAGGAATATGAATGACAATTATCAGCAATCTCATTTCCTGATCAGGCTGGGGCAGGGCTTGGAAAGTCTTTCTTAGCCCTGAGTCCTTCCTCATATGTCTTTATGATGCTCCTGGTGTCCCAAGACTCAGGACTTCCAGCCTCTCCTTCCTATGAAGCTAGCTTCCAGTGTCCTTAACATTCTACTCAGCATCTGGGTCTGCTTTCCTTTTTTAAAAAAAAATTGTGTTTTGTTTTGTTTTATTTTACAGTAGTCAAAATCTAGAAGCCTGCTGATCGAGACACTCTCTAATAGCAATTTATAGTTATATGGATTTTATGGAATAGAAAATTTTCAAAAATAAATCTGGGTACTGACATATGGTTACCAGGTCTATATTTTGCCACAGAAAGCCATTATAAGCTCCCATATCCAATCATCATCATTTAATGTTAGATTGAAACCAAGGAAATTGCCATTTTTGTAGGTCAAAAACAGTTGAATATTGGCAATTTCCTGTGGTTCAATGTAATATATTGAAGCATATTTTAACTTGAGAACTGTAGGAAGGATATACTCTTATAATAAAGAACTGACCTTTACAGTGAGCTTATTTAACTTTATGAAAAATGCACTACACTTTCCTTAATTTTCTTATTTCATCATGAACCATGAACACTTTAAAATGGTCTGGCACTAGTTTTTGATGTGTCCTTTTTTTAAACACAGGTCTGGGGAAACACATCTGTGTGATCCTCCCAGGATCACTCTCATTCCTAAGAATGCTTTTTTCCTAGCCTCTGAGGCAGGGTTCTGGCCTTTTTTTGATTCAAAGTCATTTTCAAAGAGCAGTCATCTTCTCTCTCAGGCCCTCTCAGACTGTTGTTGGGTGAATTCTTCACTTGCACCAAACTTGGGTATTTAGGGGACATGTTTTCAGCACTCAATTCATTGTCACATTCCCCCTCATGAAGAACATGGTTACATTTACGAAAGGAGCCTCAGTAACCTCCCATGGTTCCGCAGTGAAATATGCAAACCAGTTTTTTGATCAACCATGAGTTAAAGATCTTCCCTTTGGATTGTGTTTCTTGCACAACTTTTCTATCTCAGACAACTCCCCCATCACCCTCTATTTCCTACCCAAGGGATCTTCATCTCTTACAAGCAAGATCCAGACAGATTGTATGACAAACTGGCTTTGGTTATTAAAAACATCTTTTTAGCTCTTGGCACAATAAGCAAAACCACCCCTGATGAAAAGAAAGTCTCTCTCTACCATATGGTTCTTGAAAGAAGTACAATTTTCTGAATTTACTGTACATGTGAAAACAATAAACAATTTGCATTTCTTTCTTTTTCTAGTAACTCAAACTCTAACCTGAGGGTTTTTAAAGAATGGATTTTGTAATTTCAACATTGTACCACTTTCTGAAATATTACTGATTCTCAGCAAAGTAACTAAGCCTTAGCCAAATGTTTCAGTTTATCTCTCTTTTTTTTGTGAATCTGTAAATGCGTCAGAAAAACGTTTACTGTAATGTTAGAATGTGCATGTGTTGGCATTAAAACTGTGGTTTTGTCCCTACGGGGAATCAAATGGAAGCAAAATTACAGTTAATTCCTGGTATCTATGGTAATGGGGAACAGACAGAGTTTGTACCAGTAATATTTGAAAAATTTATTTTAGAAATTAGGTTGAACCTTGTCCTACATTAAACCTTTTGCCTGAGATCCACAAGTAGTCAAGTTGTTCTTTTCCCTCCTTCTCCTGGTTCACCAGACTCTGGGGTAGAGAAATGGCCAGCAGGAAAGAAGGGTAGAATCAAAAAACTTATTCACAAATCTCATGATCATTAGATTTTTCTCAGCATGTTGACTATAGCTCTTTTGTGGGAAAAGGAAACTATAGGAAAAGAGGATGACAGTCTTTCTGTTCCTTTAGTAAGGTGTCTTGTCTTTCCTTATGATTTAAAAGATAATCATACACCGAAACTCATGTTACCTCCTTTCCAAATTCAGTTTTCAGTTTGTAACTGAAAAAAAGAAGTAAAAGGATTTTAGAGAATTCTGAAGCCTCTTTGAAGCTATTCTCTCAGAAAGGGAAGATTTGAAATATAGCTGAATGGGAAGGAAGAATGCTACCACAGAGCCTTCTACATCTGGCCAGTAGCCTGCAAGAGAAAGGATTTATTTTATCTGGTTCAGTCTCTGACTATTTGAGAGAAGGAGATGATATATAAACTCTTTATGGCCTCATGGCTCCCACAAGGGTTTTCAATAGACTGGAGGGGCAGGGTCTCACTTTTTCTGGATCTGGAGTGTTTCTTGAATGCAAAAGCTCATACACTTGTAGGGACAAGAGTGCATTGCATTTGTGGTGTCCAGATGTAATGCTCTAATGATGTAAACCACTAATTTGTTCTGGAAGTATTATTGCTGGAACTATTATTGTTATCCGTTGAAGAAGACTTGGAAAATGACTTCCAGTTTTAAAAAGTCCTGGAGGACTTTCCTGGTGGCACAGTGGTTAAGAATCTGCCTGCCAATGCAGGGGACATGGGTTCCATCCCTGGTCCAGGAAGATCCCATATGCTGCGGAACAACTAAGCCCATGCACCACAACTACTGAGCCTGCGCTCTAGAGCCCATGAACCACAACTACTGAAGCCTGCGTGCCACAACTACTGAAGCCTGTGCGCCATAACAAGAGAAGCCACCCCAATGAGAAGCCTGCACACCACAACAAAGTGTAGCCCCCGCTTGCCGCAACAAGAGAAAGCCCGTGTGCAGCAACAAAGACCCAATGCAGCCAAAAATAAATAAAAATAAAATAAATAAATTGATAAATAAATAAATTAAAAGTCCTGGAGAATTTTGTAACTCACTGCTATTCATAGCGGTAATCCTTACACAACTCTGCAAAAGCTTTGTGTGTGTGTGCGTATGTGTGTGTGTATGATTATGGTATGGTAGGGATAGGGGAAACCTTAATTAACTACACTAGAAACTCAAAATACAAATGAAATGATGGTTTTAAATAAGCCTGGATATCATAATTAGTCCCAGATGGTTCCTTTGTAGTCAGGAGAGTTCTCCCAAACAGCTACATTTCTTTGTTTGAATGTCAAAATAGAAACTGAATTAGACCCCTGCACTGTGTCCTCACACTCACAGCTTTTTGGGGGTTTTGCTGCATAGACTTTGGGAGATGTCCATTGAGACAAAGAGATTGTGTCCTCCATAATATATTCTTTAGAAGGCAGCAGATGTTCTCTGAACCAGCTTTTACAATCTCAGAACCAAGGGTTTTTCTTTCCTACTGGTTTTCTGGTTTGGAAAATGGAAAACATTTTCTGTTTCTATGGTTCATCTGTTCAGTAGACTCACTGCCCTGGGGGAACAGGCCTCATAGGCCTCAGGGTATCAGCTCCATTTGCTGTAGGAAACCAGATTTATCATCAGATAGGGAGCTCTGATTCCCATGGAGAATAGTCAGGCAGAGCAGGGAGAGGTGTCTTTAAGCAAATACTGTTCGCTACGGAAAACCAGGGAAAATCAAACCAAAGAAAACACACAGCTGATGCCAAAGAGGGTGTTGTCTTTAGTTATTTCCAAGAGACATCAGTTGTTCCTTGATATCTCTAATAGAAAACTTGTCAGAATAAGTAAATTTATTTCCAGTTCTGTCCTACTAACAAGTTTTGCCGATTAAATTAATTGGTTGCAGTCATCAGTAAGGAAAATGTAGACACACCCAGCCTTTTCCTATAAACGATTCCCCCAAATCTGCATTTATTTGTTTTTGGGATTCAAGGTTCCTTTTTGAAAATCTTCAAAATATTTCCCTTTTAAGTGGATGGATTAACACACTCATTCTGTTTCTTCCTCACTCAGAGAAGACTAAGTTAATGATTCGTTGCTTGTCCATCAGCTGGTATTTGATTCACAACAGAATGAAGTAGGCCTTATTTCTCATGATGTAAATTGTGGACTTCTCAAAGTCCATGTGACAGCAAGGAGTGGAGTTAGGCATTTTGTGTCTAGTCAGATTCATTTGTATTTAGAGTCAAAAAATGATACTTATTATGTAATATTTGGGTGAATAAACAATGGTATTTCCTCCCTCTCTCTAGATTAATATATTCATTTTACCTTTTTTTTTTTTTCTTTTTTTTTTGCTGTACTCTGGCCTCTCACTGTTGTGGCCTCTCCCGTTGTGGAGCACAGGCTCCGGACGCACAGGCTCAGCGGCCATGGCTCACGGGCCCAGCCGCTCCGCGGCATGTGGGATCTTCCCAGACCGGGACACGAACCCGTGTCCTCTGCATTGGCAGGCGGACTCTCAACCACTGCGCCACCAGGGAAGCCCAATATGTTCATTTTATATGCTCTTTTATTTGTGATTAGTAATATAGTAACAGTGTAGTATTATATTAGTAATATAATAAAAAGTAATGCATTTTGTAATAAATGTAACACGTAGGTGACCAGTGACTCATACTAAAATTAAGTTTTACTGTGGAATAAAGATTACTCATTATGTGTAACTACCAGCTTTTCAGGAGCAAACTGAGACTATTTCTCCGATCAGGTGAAACAAAACCATCCCCTAGTTTTGTATGAGGTATCTAATGGAATAAGCAAAATATATTTCCCCTTTTGCAATAGGTGGATAATTGCTGAAATTCTCCACTTTCCTCTTTAGTGAGTATATTGAATTCTGCATTGAATTCAGTGCATTGAATAATTGAATACCGCAATTTTGAAATAGAAATATGTATTTCACTTACTGATATAAAAACACCTTATTTGTTTTTAATCACCCCATTATTTGTACTTTTCCCAAAGGACATCTTGCTTTTACAGCAAATTTGAAACAAATGATCAATATGCAAACACTGACTAACCAGCAAAATTGTCATCAGCTTGGCATTCTCTTATCAATATCAAGGTGATATTGATTATGCATTCAGGAATTATCAAATGCTTGAGTATCATAATACCATCTAAATTATAGTGCATATGTTAAGTTAAATTATAGTACATCTTTTATTAATATTTATATATCACACATACTGTTGATCTTGGGCTTTGTGCCTATAAGCTCATATAGATTCATATAGCCCTATTATTATATTTAATACCTTCTTGGTGGAGCTGATTTCCCAACTGTGGCATTTTTTTTTTTTTAGATTAGGAGCACTGAAATTTTGGTATTAGAATTGTGAGAAACTGGGCAAGTCATTTAAATTAGTTTTATATTATTTAAGAATGAAAGTAAGACTGCTGTAAGACAGTAAATATGAAGTGTCTGTTATTAATGCTATATAGCATTTGTCATCCTTAAAATAGATATTTGGAATAAGTGATCTGTCATTTATTCATCATTCATTTACTTATTTATTTGTTCATTAATTCAGTAAATAGATATTGAGCACCTACTATGTGCCAGATACTCTGGTGGGTGCTGAGATACATGGATGAGAAAATTCAGATACAGGCCTTGCTTAGAGTTTAGTGGAATAATGGGTAACATTTATTGAACATCTAATCTCCAGTTACCTTCAGAATTCAGACATTCCACAAATCTAAGAACCATTCAATTATATTATAGAATCTTTAATCCTGGTGGAAGTCAGGGTGATAAAAGTGAGAGCCTGCCTATTCCTTGCTCACACCCTTAAACGTGGAGAGCAGAGGGCTTGGAAAGGTGACATGGTGGGAATGTGAGTGGAAGAGGAGGTAACTACCCTTGGGAAGCCCATGGTAAGGATGGCTTTATTTTTGTTGGAGGGTGAATGTAGCTTTATGTGTTTGTTGGGTACATGAAGGTGATGATTGTGTTCAGATTAAGGACAAGCAAAGTGCAAATCTTGTCTTTTAGTGATTGAAGGAATGTCCACACCAGCCTGGGAAATACACACTGTGGAAAAATACCTCTGAGGTCTTCTGTTTTGAGGTCTTTCCATTTCTTCTGTTGTCTAAAAAATTGTGTTTTCTCTGAGATCTTTATTGATTTTACTCCTCTATGGAATGAGGAGTAAAAGAGATGCCTTAAGGCCAATGAAATAAAGGAAATCACTTTTCTGAAAGGAATTTATGTGTTAACCCCTCTCTAGTCTCTTGAATTTCTTGGGCTTGCCACTAATGGATTGGATATAATAATCTTGCCCATAGTTGTGTTTCTAAATGAACAACTCTCTGGATATGCTGAGTACTATTCTTTGTACAATAGATTTGTTAGGGGACTGAAGAGAGTAACAGTAGATTATTTGACTAGATTTTAGTGCAGCATCTTTTTTAGGATTTGATGAAATATGACCTATGAGGCGAGTTATGGATGTGCTGGACAATATGGGTTTTTTGACCTATGGGTGAAGACAGACTGCGAGAATCAAGGGCTGAGGCTATATAGATGTCTACCACATTGTGGAGAGACAGATGTCCTAGGCATTGAAGAGGTTGTGAGGTGCAGGCTCATTGAACATCTTTAGAAATATTTTGCTGAAAGAAGACAATAACACGTAACTGACATTGGGTGAAGAAGCGTATTAGGAGAGCCTTCCAATGCCAGTGAGCAGAGGCAGCCAGAAAAGTCTGAAGCTTGGTAGGTGATTTTTGGCAAGTGTAGCTCATTTGAGAAAGAGGGGATAGAGGTTAAAATTTGATGAACTGGACACAAAGCTGATGCTTATGTTGACACTGATAAATGGCAAACTCTATGTACTGGGAAAATGACTCTTTTAACCTGAACCTTGATTCTCAAGAAAAGCAGATGGACAGAGAGAAGTTCTAGAAGTGAGCAATTCAGATGGGGAAAGTGAGAAATGTTTGAAAGAAACAAGCAAGTAGAAGAACTAAAGGTGATAATGTGAGCATAAGGAACTCATTGTCTACCTCAGTCTATTTTATATATTATAAAGAATTATTCCTGCCAGGAAGAATTATACTTCAAATAGGGTAAGTATGTTGAGAAGGAGAAAGAGCAATAACTTTTAAAACTCAGAGTAAAGTTCCTTAAATAAGAGGGCTATTTTAGACCATATGATAGGTAACACTGCCAGGGGTCAAGGAATCCAACATGTGTAGAGTACAGAGCTTTGCCCCTAACTATCTCAGGAGCAGTGGCCCCCCTGACCCCTCAGGTTGTACACTGAGTGACTTCTTCTTTTGGGGGTGTGTCCTGAACCTTGTATTCTGACTATTTCATCCTCTCAGATCTGAGGCTATGAAGGACCACATCAAGGCTGCCATTTCCACCATTGATGGTGTGATGCTACACAGAGTCTGAGATGAATTAGATGCAGGATTGAGCCCTGCCAGGTGACATGCGGGATGCATAATGAACATCTGCAGGAGAAAAGAAATAACCATGAAGGCTTTTTAATAAATTGGTTTGACTGAAAGTTCATATAAAACTTAGGCACTGAAAATAAATTTCAGAAGTGTTCAATTAATTTTGAATAACCATACAGGTATTCAATAAATATTTGAAATGAATCAGTTAGGAAGCAGTGTTTATTACATGTCTAGTGTGTTCCTAGAACTCTGATAGAACTGTAGGAAAGTCTTTAAAAAGCTCCAAGGAGTTTATAATTATGTTGACGTTTAAAAATAGATGTACTAAATTCTTAAAATTTTTATTTAACAAACATTTATATATATAAAGAATATTATGTACTCAGGATTTTTCTAGGTGCATTATAAATATTAACTCCTCTACTCATCTAGATTAAAGGACCCTTTATTGAAGTGAATTTATGTAGGACTTTTATGTGTGAGTCTTTTGAGCAGAGGAATATGAGAGGTTGGATATGTACTGTGAATTTGTGAAAGCCTAGAAATGGACTCTGATCTATTATTTTTCACATCCAGAGTGCACTCCATGTACATTTGTCAAGTAGGCAAAATTTGCCTACATGTTATTCTGCCTTCTGATGTCAACTGAGCCCTAAGGTTGTTTTTTTTGCTTCATAAAGTCTCTCTCTCTGGTTTCCTGATTGAGTTTATCTACCTGTGATGTCTAAGACACTGGAGTAGGCTGCACACTGATGCCAGTGTTGGGTGCCAGGAATTATGGTAAGCTGTTTAGGGAGCTATGTGGGATGTGTTTTGGGAAGGTGTCCAGTGATTATTCTTGTGTCTGAAGTTTTTGTCTTTCAACAGTGGAAGATGTAGTGAATTTAACCAATTAACATGATGGTTTAGGCTCATGCTGACTGGAAGTACCCCTCACCTTTCATGAGAAAACTCAGAGCTACGGGTAAATTATGTTGAGGAATTGGGTTTCAGGAACTTCTCTTTACCCACAGGATGATTTAAAACGTTCAAACTGAAGTTACAATCCCCATGCTCCGTCCTCACCAGAGCAGACATTCCTCTAGTGGAGGCGCCAACCTGATCCCATCCAAATTCAGTGTCATTCCTAGAATAGCTAACAATCACTGCTAAACATTTCCCAAGTAATCCTAGCTAAGAATAGTGTCTTATTTCTAGAGCTCTAAAACAAGGAACTCAACACCCTGTTGGACTCAGATAAGCCAAACTTTTTTTTTGAGAGCTTTGTCCAAGTGAGACTGAGAAGGATGGAGCCTGAGAAAGACTCAGGTTGATGGAGTCTAGTAAGACTCTCTGTGTCATCTGTGACATGGCATTGAGTGATGCTATATGAGACTAAAAGTGCCTGTGGGTCTGCCTAAATGCTAAATCGACTATCTGTCAGTGCCTTGGGCACCAAAGAAACATTCATTAACTCTGCGCAACAATCAAATTAAAATTTCACTCTTACTATCTTGCAGTTCTTAAACACTAGTTGGTACGTCTGATACCTTTCCTACTTGTTCTGCTACAGTTTGTTAGAAAGCTGAAGCTCTATCTTGCTTTATTAAGCCAGAAAGACATATTTCTTTTTTAAGAGGATTGGGGGCTTATTATTAGTCCCCAAATTTACTATCACCTTGTAATTGATATGGTACTTCATCCTCCTGAGGACTTTGAGAGAGCAAGAATTATCATCGCGTTTTTATTAATAAGAAGTAGAGGCTCAGACAGGTACCTACTCATGGTTCATATTTAGCAAATGACATATATGGAACTAGATCCCACGTCTTTGGACTTTTCTTGTGTGATATTCTCATTACTTTATCCCATCTCTGCTCACATGCCCTAGTGTCCAAGGCCTGGTCCCCCACCTGCTCCAGCTCATGTATCTGCTTTAGTTTGGCAAGAAAAAAAGGCTTTGGGACTAGGAATAGGTCTGTGCCCACAGCACAATGTTTGAGGCAAATGCTCTGATTTTCTCCAGTACCAAAAAGGATCATTTCTATAATATTTATTGTATGATTTTTCTGTAACCCATAAGAAAATTACAATATCTTTTTGTCTGAAGCACAAATTATATTGTTTCAGCATGGCTGCATTTGTTTAACATAGATGGTTTGCATACCTTGTGCTTTCTTCTTTGGCCTGAATTCTTCTTTCCAAGTTAGAATGTTTTTTCTTCTTTGGCATCCATTAAAAATCATCAGTAACATGGCCACCCTCCAGAAACACTTCTGTAATGCCAACCACAGGACTCAGTGTCTAAAAATAAGAATTGAAAATGAGATTTAAGTTAATGCTCAGAAAGAAATCTTTCCACGTGTCTTTATAAAAATTTGGTAAAACCTATACTAGGGAGAAGTGTGAAATACATGAACCCTTTATTGCTACTTCCTATAAAAACTTTGGCTGAGTAATTAGTGAGAGCTTGTCCTTTTTAATCTGGTTCTCTCCTATTAGCTGCGTTTCATTCTTCAACTTAAGGTTATGTAAATTCAGAGGAGATTCTTATTCTCATATCCAGAGCCCACAGCTGCACAGGCTTCCTGGGAAGAAGCATGACTCCTCACTAATGATTCCCAAGCTCTTGAAGTTTATATTTTCATTTGGCCATCATTTGTTTCTTCCTTTATGGAACTGATTAAACTCACCAAATGATGAAACATGAAATCAAATAGTTTTGGAATGGTGTGAGCAGTTTAAAATGTTTTAGAAATTTAGTGTGGAAACTGTAAAATTTACCAAAAAAAAATCAAAATTAATTAGCTGGGATTTCTACCTTTTCTTCCATCTAAAACTCCCTTCTGGTTTGTTCCATAAGAATAATTATATCCTAAAACAAATCATTCATATTTACTTTTTATATGCTTTACTTAGTTTTCCCCTATACTTTTCATCTTACTTCTGATTTTGAAGAACACAGTCTAATGATAAAGCTTTAAGTTCAGTCTAGTCACTTATAATTCCTCAAATGCTCCAAATCTGGTGTGTTACTAGCCCTTCCTTCCTCCCTTCCTTCCTTCACACAAACTATCATAGAAATTCTTAGGGCAGACTGTTAGGTATTAGTAAGTGTTATGATTACCTTTTCTAGAAGATATGAAAATAAAAATCAGGCTGAATCCAAAGATGAGACAGTAAATCCATTTAATATGTAACAATTCCTGACTTTTTTCTTATTGCATTTTCACAGCTTTTATATATGTTTGGAGAAGTGTTAGGGACATTAAATCTGGAGAATAACAGGACAATTCTGCAGCTGTTTTTTGCTCTTCAATAGTCTATAAACCTCGTGGCACGGCATCTCATACCTTCACCCAGATTTCACTTTAGATTAAGATATTTAGTCACTCATCCAGGTTTGTAATGTGTCAGCCTTATTGTTACTTTCTAAGAAACCTTAGTTTGTTACTTTCTAAAGTTGACTGTTTCGTCTACTGTGGATTGATACAAACCTAAAACTTATTTTTTCCCAGAATAATTTTGTTCCCTATTGATTTTTTTGGACTCAGATATTTCTGGCAGACCTTCTCTTGTGTACATAAATTATGATGTCACAAAGTTATGGATTTTAAATTTATATGGCAGCCCTTAGGGCGTATCCATATTTTTTCAATAAGACAGTCTTTTGTCCCAGGCTGAACCTAGACTGATCAGCTTTCAAAATGTTTTCTCTTGAGTTTCTGGGGTCATGCTAGGACCCATTGAACCAAAAAAAGGACTAACAAGTCTATGGTTCATAGCCCATAGGGGTTTTTTTTCCACTTAATTTCATTCCAATTTACTTCATCTCATTATTACCTTTAATATTATACTCCTACTGTTTTTCAGCTTTATTGAAGTATGATTGACAAGTAAAATTGTATATAAAGTACAGTGTGATGATTGTATGTACATACATGTTGTGAAATGATTACCACAATCAGGTTAACATATCTATCTCCTCATATGATTACCTTTTTTTTTTTTGGTGGCAAGAATACTTACAATCTATTCTTTTAGCAAATTTCAACTATACAATAATTATTAACTACAGTCACCATACTGTACACTAGGTCTCCAAACTTTTTCATATTATAACTGAACTTTTGTACCCTTTGGCAAACATCTCCCCATTTTTCCCATCCCCCAGCTACCATTCTTCTCTTTGCTTCCGTAAAAAGTTCTGTTCAGCTTTTTTAGATTCCACTTGTAAGTGACACCATGCCATAATTGTCTTTCTCTGGCTTATTTCAATTTTCACAATGTCCTCTAGTTTATTCGTGATGTTGCAAATGGCAGGATTTCTTTCTTTTATTAAGGCTGAATAATATTTCATTATATACATAGATTTTAGACATTTTATTTATCCATTTTTCTGTTGACACTTAGGCTGTTTTCATATCTTGACAGTTGTAAATAATGCTGACGTGAACATGGGAGTACAACTATCTCTTTGATATTATATCCAGAAGTGAAATTGCTAGATCATATGGTAATATAGTTCTATTCTTAATTTTTTGAGGAACCTCCATACTATTTTCCATAAAGGCAGTATGAATTTACATTCCCACCAACAGTGTAAAATGGTTCCCTTTCCCCACACTTAGCCAAAACTTATCTTTGGACTTTTTGAAAATAACCATCCTGACAGGTGTGGGGTGATATCTTACTGTGGTTTTGGCTTGTATTTCCCTAATACTTAGTGATGTTGAGCATCTTTTTATACACCTGTTGGCCATTTGTATGTCTTCTTTGGAAAAATATCTAGTCAGGTCCTTTGCCCATTTAAAAAATCTGATTAGTTGTTTTTCTGCTATTGAGTTATATGTGTGCCTTATATATTTTGAATATACCTTATCAGATATATGGTTTGCAAATATTTTCTCCCCTTACATAGATTTTCTTTTCATTTTGTTGTTTCTTTTGCTGTGCAGAAGCTTTTAATTTGATGTAGTCCCTCCTGTTTACTTTTGCTTTTGTTGTTTGTACTTTTGGTGTCAAATCCAAAAAATCACCGAGACCAATGTCAAGGAGCTTTCCTCCTATGCTTTCTTCTAGGAGTTGTATGGCTTTAGGTCTTATGTTTAAATTTTTAATCCATTTTGAGTTGATTTTTGTGTATTTGTGTGTGGTGTAAGGTAAGGTCCAATTTCATTCTTTTGCAAGTGGATATCCGGTTTTCCTGGAGAAAAGGAGATGAGTCCACCTGTGATGTGTCCGATTGAGATGTGTCCACCTGCAGGCAGCATGTGTCCTGTGGGATGGCACACAATTGGGCCTCATGGATGATCTATCACATAGTCTGCACTCATTTGGTAAACTGAACATGTGACTTGTCAGGAACATTTTTCTTCAGTGCTTTAGCATGTGCCTTGTAAGGGAAATTTAATCCATATGTGTCAAAGATTAATTTACACTTAAAATCATTAAAGCACTCTTCTGAGTTTTTGATGTCTAACAAGTCTTTTGACTTTTTCCAAGCAGTTCTAAGTGCTTTAAGGAGGGTGAACCTAATGCCCAGCACCAGAAAATTCAGGTTTTCTACTTGAGTCTAAAATTCGTACTTCCATCTTACAGAAAAGTTCCTTAGTTTCCTAAGTTAGGAAATAAGTTCCTACCTGCTTCCATTTCTAAGTGACTCAGAGCAACGGAGCTCTGGAAGAGCAAAATATGATATGGCGTGATTTACACATCTGGCCCCTATCTGGGCCTGTTTTCTAACTTGGCAGGAAGTACAGGATGTATTTTACTTTCATCTACCTCTGCTTCATTGCATACATTGTGCAACACAAACACCAGATGATTCTGAATTCATTTGGTCTATGGAAACAGAAAGGAAGAAGCCCTTTTTCATTGCAAGGATTTGGGACAAACATATTAAAGAGCGTGAATACTCAGAGAAGAAGTATTATATTTTCATTCTTTCCAAGACTAAAGCTACTCTGGTGGATCTGTGTTTTGCCAACAGTCTTATGTTCCTCACCTTACTAATAACTTCAGTTATCTTGGTTGATCCTAGGATCCTTGGGCTGATCCTAGGACGACGTGGCCATGCAGGGAAGGCTGCTGCAATAAGGCACCTCTTTCAGTATCTCTTCCTTCTTTTTCCCTTTTGGCATTTTTCTTTAACTCTTTCCCTCACTCATCTCTTCTTGGAGATTGTCCCAGGTCCTTCCAGTCATCTAGGAAAACATAGATAAGTTAAGTCCTATGAAGTTGTTTCTGAGAATATGCTACTCTCCTAGGACTGGTGACAAATTGAGGCAGGGATTATGTGCCTTTCATTTCTGTGTTCCTGGTGTCTTGGACAGCGTCTGGCATACGATTGGTACTTAAGTCATGTTTGCTGAATAAATATAGTATCTTTGTACATGAGACAGTCAAGCGAAATTCAAAAGACTGAGTACCTGACCATGAAATTTCAGTTGTTGACCTAATCTCAACAAACATCCTCTTCTTTCTGTATCTTGCCTAGTGGCTTCACCCATTCAAACCTTAAATACACAGCAGAAAATATACCAACTAATGACAGCCCATGGGGCAGTGTTTTTGAGTGGAAGTCTTTCCCCTATCCTTCAATCGCCCCTGGAAGTGTAGGAAGTGTCCTACCCTCAGGACAGAGTGAGGCTGACCCTTCTCAGCCAATTGGCTTGCCCTTGCATGCAGTATGTGGGGCTATATCACTTGCTTTCTGGGAGATTCTGGTCTCTTCTCTGTGAGTTGAAGTTTTCACCTCTATAGTGGGAGGGTTAGGCTACTTCAGTCATTCCATACCTTTCATTTTAAAAAGTTAAAAAAATTTTTATTGCATAGTTAATGTACAATATTATACAACTTACAGGTGTACAATGTTGTGATTCACAATTTTTAAAGGTTATACTCCATTCATAGTTATTATGAAATATTGGCTATATTCCCTGTGTTGTATAATATATCCTTGTAGCTTATTTTATACATAATAGTTT
Organism: Stenella coeruleoalba; assembly: GCF_951394435.1. NCBI lineage: Eukaryota > Metazoa > Chordata > Mammalia > Artiodactyla > Delphinidae > Stenella > Stenella coeruleoalba. The sequence continues at coordinate 65,102,560 of NC_137148.1, forward strand.
GTACCTCTTAATCCCCTACCCATCTCTGGCCCCTCTCCCTCCTTTCCTATCCCTACTGGTAACCACTAGTTTGTTCTCTTTATCTGTGAGTCTGCTTCTTTTTTGTTATATTCTAGTTTGTTGTACTTTTTTAGATTCCACATATAAGTGATATCATACAGTATTTGTCTTTCTCCGTCTGACTTATTTCACTTCACGTAATACCTTCCAAGTCCATCCGTGTAGTTACAAATGGCAAACTTTCATTCTTTTTTACGACTGAGTAATATTCCATTATATGTATGTACTGCATCTTCTTTATCCATTCATCTGTTGATGGACACTTTGGTTGCTTCCTTATCTTAGCAATGATAAATAATGCTGCTGTGAGCACTGGGGTGCACGTATCTTTTTGAATTAGTGTTTTTGTTTTTTTCAGATATATACCCAGGAGTGGGATTCCTGGGTCATATGGTAGTTCTAAGTTTAGTGTTTCTGAGAAACCTCCATACTGTTTTCCACAGTGTCTGCACTGATTTACATTCCTATCACCAGTGTACGAGGGTTCCCTTTTCTCTACATCCTTGGCAATGTTTGCTGTATTCTTGTTGATGATAGCCATTCTGACAGGTATAGGGTGATACCTCACTGTGGTTTTGATTTGCATTTCCCTGATGATTAGCGATGTTGAGCATCTTTTCATGTGCCTACCTTTCATTCTGTATGGCAATTTTTCTGAGCATAGTTAGGCTTTAGAAAGGATTCGGCCTCAGGGTATTTGGGAGAGGGACATGGCCAGTCTATTTCTGGCTATCCCTACTGGTCTCCTTACTACCATTTTGAGAACTCATGTAAGCCAATTCACCCAATGACAGTGTCAACTTATTTTGGTGATTATTGGTAGCCTCCAACAGTTGGAAGTAAGTGGTAACTGGAAAGCTCCTTCCCTACACCCCTAGCCACCAGGTGTTAGGAATCAGTGAAAGCAAGTCTCAGGCAGAATTCTACTGTAATCCAGCATTTACTAGCAGGCAGTCATGCAATTGGCTTCATGAGGTTTTTGTGCCTTTTAGGCACTTGGGCTGAACACGTTGCATGAACATTCACTTTAAGGCAGTAGAACAATATTCTTGGAAGGGAAAAATCCTTTTAGTTTAACAGGCAACATGGAGGACTGGACCAGACCTAGGGTCTCACACTGAAGGTGAATGTGGCAAATTTGTATACTTTGTTCATGCAAAGGTTGGGGTGCCTGCATACAATTTTCATTTGACTGCAGATCTAGAATAATTCTTATTTCACCTATGAAAATTTATCTAATATCTTTATTTAAATTAATCTTCTGGTGCAGATTTGGAAAGCCATATTGAAAGCTGCTTGCAGTAGACTCCTCGGAGAATGACCGATTGATTAGGGTCTTTTAAATTCTAACTAATCGCCCCTGGGGAGTTACATTAGTTAAGGTTCACTTACAAATTCCCTGTTTGAGGGCAAGTATTTTAGAATAAATTAGACACTGTAACACAGCATTGAGAATTGATAGTCTTTACAATCCTATCAATAAAGGTGAGATTAGGCTCCTTCTAAATATATGTACACAAAAGACTAAAATGTCAAACTAAAACAATTTTGAGCCCAGGTTAGAAAGTTTTGCATGGCTTTTTTACCTTAACATCAAACGATATTCAAAATGATCTCAGGCATCTGTTGTTTTTAATGTGCTTATTTTAAATGAAAAATTGAAGTAATGCTTTTTAAAATGAAATTATTTATGTAATCAATTTATTATTCACTACACAGTCAACATAGGTATTTTTTAGAGTCTTGACATATTGTTGAATAAGTCATTTTGATAGTTTTAAAAATTATATAATATGGCACCTTTGTGAAATCACGTATTTGTATAAGGGAATGCATTTTAGTCACAGCAGGGAAATTTCATCTGACTCATTCAAGCGTGACTCTTACATTTGTTAGGAATGTGGTCATTGTATTCTCATAGTAAAAAATTTTTTTATTTTGCCATTATACATTGCAGTTTTAGATACAGAATTAATTTCTGTCATATCTTGCCAAAATAATTGGCCCTATTTCCAAGCAATCCACATTATTTATTTATACTCTGAGCATTTTTTCTAATATAGAAAGGTTTCCCCTTTATCATCCATGCATAAATCCAGACCTCAAAATCCATCACTGTATATACATGATGGTTAAATATGGCAGTGGGATGTCTTGCTTCATTCAGTCTATAACTCTCTCTGAGTGCCTACTATGTGCCGGGCACTGTGCTGAGCACAGTATTGGATGTGTGTGTGCAGCAATAAGCCAACAGGTGTGTCCCCAGCCTCTTGGAGCTACAGCCATATAACAAAGGTGTGTCGGATTAATTGGCCAGATAACAATCTTGTGTCTTCCCACTCTGAATTTCATTGTGAGGTCAGCAGTTTTCTTGCTGATTTTGTTTCAGGGCATGTGTGTGTGCGAGGGGTACCAGAGAAAAGTAAAATATGATAGCAATTAATTCTGTATGTAAAACACTATCATTCTCAACGTTTTAATTGCTACCCATATACTGATAACTCTAAAATATTAATCTATAGTTCTGATTTTCCGTACTTGTATATGCAAATGCCTTTTGGGCGTCTCCACACAGACATGCTTCAAGAATCTCAAATTCGAGGTGAACCAAGGTGTTGCCTCTCTAGAACTGTGTGTCTCACCCTCTTTCAGTCAGTGGTGCACCCAATGCTGTGACAGAAATTTGGGGAGTCCTTCTGGACTTTTCTCACTCTTTTAGCTGACATCCAACCCAAGGGCTATTGATGTCCTATTGCTGTGTGGGGAGCCCCAATAGCGACTGGGTTACATCTCCTGGGGGCTTGAGTTGGACTCAGGCTGATTTAAAGAATATGGAAGAAGTGTTCCCTCTTACCCACCTAGGTTTGTGGACTAAGTTTTATGTCTGTCATATTATCTGTTTTTGGCTTAATATTTGATATATATTTTTTCTTATCCCATTAATAGCTGACATTGATATAAGTACCTTGTGTACATCAGCTCATTTAATTCTCACAACAGTTCTTATAGGGTTGACCCCCATTAGTATCTTTAATTTGCAAATGAGAGAATAGTGACATAAACAACCTGCCCTAAATTCTGGCTAATGAGTGATGGGATGTGGATTTAAACCCAGGCCTACTGGATCTAGAGTCTGTACTCTCACCCCTGCACCACCCATCTCACCTGTGCTGGGTTGTGGGTAGATGCCATCCATCCCTTTGAGGACCATACCTCGTGCTTCTGTCCTCCTCATAGGGCTCTAGTCAGTGAGGAGCATCAGAGGTGATCAACGAATATGAGTTAATTCACTGGTTGACTCATTGGCACCATAAGCACTTACCTTCCTATGGAAGGCGTCTGGCTTCTCAGTCCTGGTCCGCACCTGACGTTGTTTGGCCAAGAGGAGAAGGGTGGTTTGAGATGAACTCTTTTCCATCTTGATCTCTCAATTCTCCTGACCTTTCTGCTGCTTGCCAAACCATGGGGAGAGCAAAAGCCACATTATCCACCAGCTGACTCTGTGTCCTTTCTATGGTTTTGGTCTTTCAGAATGTGTGTGTGTGTGTGTGTGTGTGTGTGTGTGTGTGTGTGTGCACAGTGGAGAGGTGAGGGCATTCTGAACCTCTGAATGCCACAGCTACTCTCCTTTCTCTGACAAACTCGGTGGTTTTACTCCCAGGAGTTTTCTTAGTGCTTGGCAACAGGAGCCCAGAGGAGCCTCAGATGAACAGCAAGGATGTTTGGGGCTGTGGTGGTCAAAGAGGCAATCCCCAAGAAAAAATTTGCTTGTGATCTTTGTTAGAAGACATTTAAAAGTCTCTTCCAGTGCAGAGCGATAAGGCCCTTGTGGAGAGCCAGATTCCCTCTCAAACTCACACTCTTATTTCCTGGGGAAGAGGTCACGTCGGCTTTTGTGACTTGATTTGAAACCACTGAAATTGAATGTGCCAACAGACAGAAGAGCTCTGTGCAGGGCTGTCGGCACAACAAGGGTGACAGTGTGAACCCTCACGGCACACCACGCCAGGGCCTGGCCAGAGACGACAGAGGGTGATTCATGCCCATCTGGGGCCGCTCCGCTCTGTGAACTTTGGCAGGAAGTGTATGACTGAGGGCTTTTGTAGCTCAGGGGCTGGAGGATGAAACATGAACCATTTCTGTTTCCCTGCCTTGTTCTCATCTAAGCCCAGGAAGTGGAATGGGCTGAGGGTTGAGGAGACAGTGCCGCAAGCTGTTTCTGGAAGGCTCGTGCTGGCTTCCCACAGGACCATGGGACATTTTCTGCTGACCCCTGTCAGGCTGACCCTAACCCACTCAGTGTCGGGAATGTCAGACCTCCTTTCAAAATCAGAGCAACTCATCAAACACGAATGACCACAGGCTGAATTGGCCTCTCCCCAAGGATTCAACCTTGGTTGTTTGGGGTATTGAATTTGGTGGTTTCTGAAAAGTGCTCGTGGAGCTGTAGAGGATGCCGGGGGGTATCTATCCCAGCTACATGCTGAGCATTGAATCCTGTAGCCTGTGTGCTGGCCTGGTTCCCAAGCAAATGAAGGAGTATTATTAATAATAGGTTGTGTCTAAGAATTGCTGGAGAGAGGGAGCCATGCACTAGTCTTCTCGCCTTTGCTTTGAGTTCCATATTAGTTCAGTTGCACAAATCTACCCCCTCCCCAAATCTGATTAGAGGGCCCAAGAGAGCCTTTGTTTCTTTACAGTTACACAACTTTTTAAACTTGAGCATAGAGCTGCTGAACCCTCATTCACAGAACTCCAACTCTGTGTCCAGAGGCCATTCATAAGGTAACTGTTCCCAAATGCTCAATTGGCCTATAGCAGGAGGATCCCAGGTTTGAGGTTGGGTACACTGGTCATCCTACTGCCCTCCCCTACCCCCAAGGAAGGACACAGGCTGATAGCCCCCTCCTTGGTTTGGTGCCAGGTAAGCCCTTGAGACCTGTGGATGGAGTGGTGGGGGAGACTCACACCCTCATCTTTGCCCTCTTCCCCAGCATGCGACTCTACTGTGGCTACTGCATGGTGTGCATTTCTGTAGATGTATCTTTGGCTCTCAAGATGCAGAGTGTTGGCTGGTCCAGTGCTGGGGGCTGCCAACAGGGGTGTCATGTGCTCTGCGTGTTTTTGTGTGATTTTAACATTTCCATCTGGAGTTTTCCTGCTCACTGCAATAAGACCTCTCTTTGGTGTACGTTTAGCTCTCTTCTATCTGTCTTGGTGAGGAAGAGAGATGGTTTTAAAGTAAGAAGGGTAGATGTTCTTCACTTTCTCCCCCACCATCAACATTCCTTTTGCCCTGTTTTTTTCTGGCAGGACCCAGCCCTGCTCTGGGCAGTCCAACCCTGTAAACTGGGCACACCCAGGATCTACATGAGAGCTCAGCCCTGGGCCACCTGGGAAGAGCATCCCTCAGGGGAGCAATGTGATCTCCCACCCAGTGGCAGAGTAGGGTATGGTCTCTCTGAAGGGCAGAGAATAAATACCTTCACCGAAAAGGGGTCTGAGCCCTGCCTCCTTCATGGCATCTCGGGCTAAATTCCTGAATGATGCAATGAGTGAATTACAGGGGAAAAAGAGACATACATGAGCTTGATTTTTTGTAGTCCCATGGGCCTGCCCTTTGTCCCCCAGACAGTGTGGCTAAGATGAGATGTGGAGCTGAAGGGCAGGCCCTCCTTGGACCTGTGTATGTGTTCATTTTGTAGTCATGCCTTGTAGCCATGAATTCTAACCACTGGTCTATGCCCTGCTTCTGACATAATCTACTTGCCCAGGCTGATAGTAGCTTCTCTCATTTAAGGATACTTCTTCTTATGGGTAATCATTTTCTAGTTAATCATTTTCTCTTAATTTTTTGATTAAAGGAGACCTGTAGAAATGAACTTTTGTCAGAGATGATCTCCTCAGGCCTAAGTCTAAACTGTTGATCTTCTCAGAGAATGAGGGCTGGTTCTTGAATTTCAGACACTTTGGCATTTACTGGGGAAACTAGGAGAATGGAGGGAGTGAACATCAAAGCACTGTATTGAATATAATGGTGGGCAGACTTGCCAAAGCCTGGAAATGATTTTCTTCTCCTAGCACTAAGACAATCGGTCCAATTTGCCAATTGTTGAATGACCAATTTGCTGAATTTACCGAATTTACTAATTCACCAAATTACTTTTACGCATTTATAAAGACTTGAGCAATTGGCGTGGGCTGGGTTGGCAGGGCCTGAAAGGGCTCTGGGGAGTCTGAAACAATGGTCTCTGCAAACAGCCCTGTAGGCAGGCAGGGCACAGGGGACTCCAGGGGGCGCCACTGACCAGATGGCCATGTGGACTGGGTAAATGGGTGGGGAGTTAGATGAGGATTCACTGCTGAAATACAAAGCATTTGTGACAACTGCTCAGTTGTTTTTAAACCAATTCTTACTTTTTTACCATTCTTGTTTTTGAAAGTTGGCTCACCAGGGTGGACTCTTCACTGGCTACTTTGCCTTACACATTCCCATCCTCCTACCATGTGTCATTGGTTTGGCTCTGCATCTCTCCTCTTTTCCCCTCTTAGTCTGGAGCGATACCAAGTCCCTCTCATTTTCTCCTGTGGAGCTCTAGCAGGACAGTTTAGCTATCTCCTTTATTGCTTTTGTTCCTATGACCCTTGTACCTTCAGGGTCCCTCTTCTACCACAATAGACTGTCCAAAAGAAAAACAGTTTCTTCCCTAAATGCAATCATAGTGTCAAATCTTCAGCTAATTAAAATATTTTTCCTACACATAAGTATGCTCTTATGATTTTGGAAAATAGAAGGAAAATAAAATTTTTGCAAATTCAGTGTGATAACCTTCATATATTAGGCACTCAATAAATATTTTAGGAATTAACAAATAGTTGGTTTTTGTAATGAAATCATATAATAGTTCTCTACTCTCTCCCCTCTGAAGTTGTAGGTTTGGAAGGGTGCCAGGAGATGGACTTTCAGAGCAGACTGCCTCACTTGGTTTCACCCTAGATCTTAGGTGAAAAAGAGGAAACTGAGCTCAGCAGACGGAGTCAGATTAGGGGCTAGTCACAGAAGCTCTTGCTAGGAAATAAGAATTTTGTCCAGAGTCTCTGCTGACTTCTCAGAATCCTCAAGTGTGGCACCTGGGGCTGGGTGGTCATGGGCTATAGGGTCTTTGGACGAAAGGTGAGAACACAAGACAGCAGGTCTTATATTGCACAATTAAAATGCATATATATAAAGGGGATTTGAAGGAATGACTTAAGTTTTAAGAACAAAGGCAAAATGCCCCAGGGGAGAGGTACCTAAGTGAAGAAGGGATCTAGATCAGTGCCTCTGGTCAGTGGGAATCAGGTCTTGGTGGGATTAACTTCTAGACTGGTAGTATATGCGTTGTGTATAAAATCTTAGTCTGCTTGGGCTGCTGTAACAAAATAACATAGATTGGCTTAAATCACAGAAATTCTGGAGGCTGAAAGTCTGAGATCAAGGTGCCGACATAGCCAGTTTCTGGTGAAAATTCTTTTCCTGACTTGCAGACAGTCATCTTCTTGCTGTGTCCTCACATGGAGCGGGGAGAGAGTACCAGCTCTCTGGGGTCTCTTCTTATAAGGGCACTAATCCCATCATGAGTGCCCCGCCATTATGACTTCATCTAAACCTGATTACCTCTCAAATACAAAATCTTCAAAGGCTGTCATATTGGAGGTTAGGGCTTCAACATATGAAGTTTGGGGAGACATGTTTTAGCCCATAGCATTCCGCCTCTGGTCCACCAAAATTTATGTCATTCTAGCATACAAAATACATTTGGTTCATCCCAGCAGCTCCAAAAGTCTTAACTCGTTCCAGCATCAATTCTGAAATCTAAAATCCAAAGTCTCATCTAAATATCATCTAAATCAGACATTGGTAAGACCTGAGGTATGATTCATTCCTGTGGCAAAATTCCTCTCCAGCGGTGAACCAGACAAAATACAATTCCTTCCAAAATGCAGTGGAAGGTCAGGCATAGAATAGGCACTCCTGTTCCAAAAGGGAGAAATTGGAAAGAAGAAAGGGGTGATGGGTCCCAAGCATGTCCAAAACCTAGCAAGACAAATTCCATTAGCTCTTAATACTTGAGAATACTCCTCTTTGGCTTGATGTCCTGCTTCCAGGCCCACTGTGGTGGCAGTGTCACCCCAAGGTTCTAGGCAGGGGTCCCACCTGCTAGGCTAGGGTCCCAGCCCATGACTCTGTCATGCTGGGGTCCTGCCCCCAAGGCTTTGGGAGGCCCCACCCCTAAGGCTTCAGGTATAGGCCATCTGGCCTGTGAAACTGAAGCCGGGGCTCTGATGATCTCTGGGGGTCATTTCCCACTCTTCTTGAAGAATAGCACAGTTAAATAGCTCTAGCTTCCAGTCCTGTCAAGTGCAAGAAGTTCAATGGCCTTCCTTCACTTCATCCTGTCTCCATGCCCTTCAGTTCAAGCTGATGGTATTTCTGCTCATAAAATCTCATAAGCTATTTGTTGATAATCTAGCTACATACTTGGTATTTTCTAAAGAACATGCTTTCTCATTTTTTGTAATATGAATCGGCTGAGAATTTTCTAAATCTCAAGGTCTAGTTCCATTTTGCTTAACAATTTCTTCATCTCTCTCCTTTCGCATTTTACTATCAGCAGTCAGGAGGAGCCATGCTGTTCCTTCAACAGTTTGCTTAGAAATCTGCTCACTTAAACATCCAAGCTCATTGCTTGCAAGTTCTATCTTCCACAAAACACTAGAACACAGTTCACCAAGGTCTTTACCACTTTATGATAAGGGTTGCCTTTCCTCTACTTTACAGTAACATGTTCCTCGTTTCTGTCTGAGACCTCACCAGAATCACCTTTAACATCCACATTTCTAGTTTGCATCTCAAAACTTATCCAGCCTCTACATATTTCCAAGTTCCAAAGCCACTTCCACATGTTTAGGTATTTGTTGCAGTAGCACCACACTTCTCAATACCAAAATGTGTCTTAGTCTCCTTGTGCTGCTGCAATGAAATACCATAGACTGGGTGGATTAAATAACAGAAACTTATTTTCTCACAATTCTGGAGGCAGGAAATCCAAGATCAGGGTGTCAGCACAATTTGTTTCTGGCGAGAACTGTCTTCCTGAGTTGTGGACAACTGCCTTCTTGTTGTGTGTTCACTTTGTGAGAAGAGAGAGAAAGAGAGAGAGGGAAACTCTCTGATATCTCTTCATGTAAGGACACTAATCCCATCATGAGTGCCCCACCCTCATGACCTCATCTATACCTCATTATCTCACAAAAGCTCCATCTCTGAATAGCATCATACTGGGGACCAGGGCTTCAACATTTGAATTTGAGGGGAACAAAATTCAGTCCACAGCACTGATTGAGAAACTAGCTTGCTTTTACACAAAGATCATGGTCCTAGGTTTTGATATCCATGATAAAGATATTGTCAAGTGTTGTTCAGTTGTCTCTGCTCTTTCTAAACTGGGTTGAGCTAAGAAAGCAAACCAAAGCAAAAGTCTACCTGCTTCTCTTTTCCCCTCCTCTTAACCCTTTGATTAAAAAGCTCTCTGACACCATAAATGTCTGGGACATGACTCCCCATTAATCAACCATTTATAACTATGAATATGTTTATTTTTTGGACCAAACATGATAGATTTTCTGGGAAATCCTATGCTTCTATGAATGAGAGGAAACTGCCCAAAGATGAGTCCAGATTAAGTAGGTTCTTCTGGGCCTGTTTCTTCTATCACTGGCTTGACCTATTCAAATCCAGACCACTCAGAATTGAGAAGGGCTTCATCTGACGTGGTGAATTTTAAAAATGAATTAGAGGAATGTGTTTATGATCTTGGACTAGAACTTCAAGGCAAAGCAAGAGCTCAGTAAGATTTATAGATGATGTGTTTGCAGCCCACACACCATTCCTATCGAGGTGATCCACCTCTTTCTATTACTGAGATGTGATTAGTTCAAAGCCAAGAGGAATTACAATCTAATTCTAGAGAAATGTCCTTCTAGTACATATTGGTCAGTATATATTTTAATATAAGATATATATATATATATATAATTTTAGTAGTTAGATAAGAAAATTTGGAAGAGTAAAACAAAATTTAGGTATAAAAAGTATACCAAATAAAGCATCAGGTTAAAATAGATACTTATATTTCTTTTACCACAAATCTATAGAGATTATTTTTATTTGTTGGGAAGGATCATCTCTGAAAGAAAACTTAGCTGTTTCTCTTTTTTTTTGAATGTTTAAAAAAAATTTATTTTATTTTTTGGCTGTGCTGGGTCTTCGTTGCTGCACGCGGGCTTTCTCTAGTTGCGGTGAGCGGGGGCTACTCTTCGTTGCGGTGCGCAGGCTTCTCATTGCGGTGGCTTCTCTTGTTGCAGAGCACGGGCTCTAGGCACACGGGCTTCAGTAGTGGCGCCTGGGCTCAGTAGTTGTGGCTTGTGGGCTCTAGAGAGCAGGCTCAGTAGTTGTGGCGTCCGGGCTTAGTTGCTCCGCGGCACGTGGGATCTTCCCAGACCAGGGCTCGAACCCATGTCCCCTGCATTGGCAGGTGGATGCTTAACCCGCTGTGCCACCAGGAAAGCCCAGCTTCCCTGTTCTGTTTCCTGAGCTTCACAATGAACTGAGAAATCCAGTCCTTTGTGAAACTAAAACTCAGCACTTAATGTTGAATCCCTTGGGATAGTCCACTTGATGCCCCTGAAGAAACACTCTCCTGGCAGAAGAAGGGTGAAAAATCAAAGGCAGCAATAGCATATTCTTGTATTTATCTGAGAGTACATGTTGGTATGTATGAGAATCAAGTAACAAAAGACCAAGTGAATGTCAGGGTGAAGCAAGATGTAGGAGCCCTTTGAATATATGAGAGAAACTCTCAGTTGGATGCTTTGAAGGGCAAGGTGGTTTTTGTTCTGTGGACAACCCAGGTAAAGCAATGAAAATGGACAACAAGGGCCCAGTAAGGCGCAGTGCCCTCAAAGGCACATAAGGCAAATGGGATTATAACACAGATCAAGAAGAGAAAGAATAGAGAAACAAAAGTAGATGGAAAAGTAAATGACTCAAACTGTCCATTATTGAAAGTTCCAAATGTTTCCTTAATAGAGATCACCAAATTGTAGGTCTTAATTTTGCCCCATTAACATTCCCTCATCTTGCTTCATTCTATTTATTACAAAAATGAGTTCCTATTCTGACCGCTTGGGGTCTCTAGAGAATCACCGATCAGTTTCTGAACCTGATAACCTGTTGGTTTTTATCAACCACTCTAGGAGGTGGAGGTGTTTGTTTTTCAAACAGGAATAGTCACAGGCAATCCAGGGCCTGAATCTTAAATTTCCAAAGAGTAAAAAACATTTATAGTTAATTCAGTGGGTAGCTACCTATTCAACTCCAAGCTGGCACAGACCATCATCCCTCAAGCATATCCCTTGCTATATTCATGATGGAAATTCCACTCTTTCACTATTATTTCTTAGAGTAACAGCACTGCTTCTTATGAAAAAGGCAATGCCCACAGGGGACTAACTTGTACAATCATTATAAGTAATTTATACCTTAGTATGAGTTACTCTGTTGGAATTTCCTCAGTGTGATTACTAAGGACAGACAGATCAGGGTGGGTGAAGAGGCAATGAGGAGAGCAGTAAAAGAGGAGGTGAAGACAAATTTGATCTACTTCACACCACTGCAGAGGTCTGATCCTGGGTCCTCTTCCCACTTCCTGCCCCTTGGTGAGTGCTAACCCTGGGATCAAGAGAACAAACTGCCCTCAGCTTCCTTAAGCTCTCATATTTGAGACGATGACTTCCAGACTTTCCAGGGACACTGACACTATCGCCTCCAGAGTCCTCAGTGTGTCTCCTTTCCTGGTCACACAAACTATAGCTATTTTGGGTATGACTGACATTTCTGGTAGTGTCAGTGATGACAAGGGCACATTTCAACAGTCCATTATCTAGAATGCTCATGTAATTATTTGAATTATTTGTAATGAATCACTGATGAAATCTAAGGAAGAATGAAGTCACCCCAGTGTTTAGAGGATTCACATGGGAAATTTTACTTTGATGATCTCTCTCATTTTTATCTCAAGAATTTTGGATACTATTTCCTGATGTATTCTGGTGTACCTTACTTTTTCATACATTTATCCATCTATCAAACATTCATCGAGAGTCTGTTACTTTCCACTTATCCTGAAGTCTCTATGAATTAAAAGGTGAATAAGAATAGGGCAGGGGTTTTATTAAGTCCATCAATCAATGTGAGAGGCAGATGTGTAAAGGCAATTACAAAGTGCATGATGAGTATGGAAGTACTAAGTGCTTTGGCACCAAGAGAAAAAAAGACTTAGAAAAGTAAAGATCTTTTTCTCAGCTTTTTTGAAAGCAGCCATCTGTTGCTGTTGTTGTTGTTATTTTCAGGGAATACTAGTCTTCCTGATAACTTACCTTGATGCCTTTGATACATTTTTTTAATCGCTCCCAGATGCTTTAAAAGGCACTGACCACAGCCTTGTAGGGTAGAGTATATGAAAAGCAATCTGGCCAGGTCCTGCTGGTATAACTCATTCTGCGGGAGCAACCTCTTATCTAATTCAAGGGAGACCAGTGACCAGTGGGGCTGCCCATATTCATACAGTGGATGTCTTGCAACTCCTGGGTCAGTAGTGCTGGCACGTGGACAACTCCCTACTGAGGGGAATGTTATAAAGTGCATTCGTTCTTCACTTCTACAGTTTTTCAAGGAATGTGGCCATCCATCTCTCAGCGACCTAATCTTCCTCTGGAAACTTGCTTACAAAACAGACAGTTAGGTGAGTGTCTTGAGATTTGGAAATGTGTATGTAAAGAAGGGAAGAGAATAAACTGTCTTTTGAGCAGAGAGGTGGAATGGAAGCTCACCACCACCCTGGGTCCAGTAATCTCAGTAGGCTGTCTCTTCTGCTGAGGATAGTTTCCTGCAATTTGGTATGAATATGTTTTATTTCTGACCCAAGTAGCATTTGCACTCAGTTCTCTTCATGTGAGAGCAGGAAGAAAAAATTTCATCTCTTTGTGTCTTGGGTGAAAACACATATTTTTTTATAATGAAGTAATCCATTTGGCTTTTTATTTTTAGGTGGGCATGAACTTCTATTAATGCCAGACCATCCTTTTTCCTTGGAGAATCACTTCTGTTTTTTCTTAAATTAAATAGATACATCGTTCTGTATTTTCTTTTCTCTGATACTCTTACTGGGAAAAATATTATTATTTTTCAAGCCTCCAAACCACAAAGTGAAACAACAGGAAACAGTGTTCTTACAACTGGGAAGAGGTGTGTGTGTGTGTGTGTGCGTGTATGTGTATGGGGGAAGGGGGAGAGGTGAGCGGTAGATAAGCATAACCAGCATGTTCTGATGTCATGTACAGCAAGCTATTAAATAACTGAATATATATGAAGACCTAAGTGGGAAACTCACCAACCAGGAATTAAAAAGGATTTCTGAATCTAAGCTCTAACTTATTTTCAAAGTACCAATGTAGGTTGGTTGACATTTACCACATGCGCTTTGTATCAGGCATTATGAGAGCAGACTGTGGAGAATGTGGGAACCTGAGATGAACAGTTGCCAAGTTAACATCTTTATGTCCCTGAACAGAGGAAGGGATGAGGTTGTCATGAGATTACTCGGGGAAGGCTCGTGCATCATTCTCTCTGTCTCCCTTTCACAACTAACATGACTTAGAAATCCCAGAGGCCTTTTCTTTGTCTTTCTGCTTCTGTGCTTCAGGGGACCCTGTGTCAGGCAGTCATCACATGGATGCCCAAAAAAGCCCAGAGTGTGTAATTATCTGTGCATCTGGTGGACAGATATTTACATAGGTTGCTATCATCATCTTATTCCTCCCTCCACCCCCGAGGGGCTTTGGAGCTAAGACTACTCATCACCATCTTCGAGGAACCAATTTTCCCTCTTTGATACCTTTGGATGCTGGGGTCTTAGAACAAATCTATCTCTTGTGAAAATGACAAAGTCTAGAGGGGGATTGGAGAAGAGAATGAGGCCATTAGCAGCTTGATAACCCAAGAGCAGAGAAAGTTATTTCAGGATAGGTTTTCTTGCTTTGGACGTCATATGTCTGTCCCAGTTTTAGGAAAAGGAGCTCAAGGGCTGCATGAGGCCTGGACAGCCCTCAATTTGAGGTCTTTAATCCAGGCCTTTGTTTGCCATGCCTTAATGTCACCAGGACCAAGGGTGATGGAGCCAAGTTCAGATCAGCATTGGAGAGAATGCTGTCCTCACCCTGTCCTCTGCTCGAATTTTCTCAGATCCATTAGAGGGGCAGGGTAGGGGGCCACTGGGCTTTAGGTTCACATAACTGATGGGCCTCAAAATTTGACTTCTGAAGTTATCTTCAAAAGAAGACATATATGTGCTTATTAAAATTATTCTTGGATCAAAAGCATTCATTTGCTAAATGTAAACATATTAAAAATATAATTTTTGCCACCATGTTTCAGCATTTATTCATTTTTAAATATATTCATTAAATTTCCAAATTTGGAATTGGCTCAGACCTCTCTCAGCCTCTGAGAGGCCCCTAATTTACCATCAAACAGAAGCCAACATTTGAGGTCCCTGGGGCTTTTGTCCCATGCCAAATGACCCAGCTGGTTCCTCTGCTTATAGATCCAAAGAACAGATTAGATTCACTACAGCTCCTGATTTTCCTTATATGAGTACTTCAAAGTGGGTCTTGGACATCAGTTTTTAAACTTTACTCTGCACACTTATAGAACTCTAGCACTTTTTGACTCATGAGAATTAATATTTTACCAGTTGAAAATAGTGCCCTAATTGAGGATATTTCTAACTATTTTAAGTGGAAAAATGGTTGAAATTTCCAGACTACACCAAGAAAAAAGTGACATTGAGTCTGCCAATATCTATCTGGTACTCCATAGGAACAAAGCAGGGGAAATGAAACCCAATATTTGGGTTGTGTGTATGTGTGTGTGTGTGTCTGTGTGTGTGTGTCTGTCTGTCTCTGTACAGGTGGCAGATCAACAGGTTTGTGTGGCCGAGGCTTCATGCATACACATATGGAACTAGCTCAGGTGGTGGCCTCCAACTGCAAAAAATTATTTTGTCTTTCTCTGAGCTGAAAGTACTACCAATATTATTTGAGCAATCCATTTCCATTTGGATTTGGAGACTTAAGGCTCTGAAACTTTCCAAAAGAAATGTCCAGTTGGGCCAGTAGGGAAAGTCATGATGCAATCATAGTGTACTTATTTACTGTTTGATTGCAGTTTCCTGAAGATACTGTGTTTATATACTATAAGGCATATTTTCCTTAAATGTATGATATATGTATTTTTTGTTCTAATTTTTCTGATCATAAAATAATGCATGCTTCTTGTAGAAAAGTTGGAAATGTAAACTATAAAAAAGCTAAAAAATCATGCATATTCTCAGCAAGTGTTGTTATTTTAAGCTAACTTAATTCTAAAAGAAGTTTTATTCTTATTACTTCCTATGCATGCAGTCATTGAAAATAATGAAAATAATGATAACATAAGCATTAGAGTTTTATGCTTGACCGTCTAAACCTATTTACTGTGACCCTAAAATACTACGAGGACCTGTTGAGATGCCGTCTAACATCCAGAAATTATGTGATATGTGTCCTGAATCTTCTGTTTCTGTTTTAAAATGAGCAGTGGGATTAATACTTATTGCTTCCTCTGTATCTGCCACTGGACTTAATTCTTTACATGGATCAACAATTTTAACACTTACGACAACTTTATAACAAAAGTGCTATTGTTAGATTTCCATTTTACAGGTGGAAAAGTTCAGATAAGAGATATTAAGTAACTTGACCAAGGTTACTCACTAGTAAGTGGTAGATGGGATTCTGACCAGCCCCTGTGTTCTGAAACCCTCAGAATCCTTCTCCTAAACTTGAAAGTGCTTAGTTTCTTAAAGAGATAAGGGCCCAGCCACGTCAGTCAGGACATATTTGAGAACATGAAAGGGCAGCAAAGCACATCCCTTCACTTTGATTTCAGCAGAAACACGTCCCCTGTATCAAGTGATGACAAGCCCCATGGGGGCTGTGCTCAGGCGACAGGCTGGAAATGCATGTGTGTGGCAGGCAGCCTTGTGAGATCACATCCGAAGACTGGCTGGACTCATTTCAGACCTTTGGAGTGTTGATTTAGACAAGGGGGAGAAGACGCAAACCCCTTTTCTTTGGCTTAGAAGATTATGGATCTGCAACTTCAAAAGCTGTTTGCAATTTTATATTCACATCTCACTGCCAAGGTGCTTGTCTCATCTTAAGTCAATTAGCTGGGGCTGCTCTGAGTAATCTGGGCGGTTTCCTTCTGCTTTTGGAAGGCAGTAGCAGGGGCAAGAAGAGGGGCAGGCTGTGGAGAGGTACGCATGGTTGAGAGGATGATTCTAGTGAAGGAAGGGTACTAGGCTGAGAGGAGGGAGTGAAGGAGGAGCAGGGAATGAGAACTGATGCGGGGGCAGGAGAGGAAAGGAAAGGCCCTTTCCTAATCTGTGCTGCTGTGGGAGGGGCGACGATTCAAACAGAAGTCACACAGAACCCAGGGTCAGACAGAGCTGGTTAGAGTTCTGGCTCTCCAGCTTTGTGACCTTGGTCAACATACTAAACCCCTCGAGCCTACATACCCTTTTCTTGCACTGTTTGTTCTATTGTCTCTGGTTTTTGCTGGGCTCAGGTGGTAATGTTGCCCTAACGTTACATGCCCAGCTTGATCTAGAAGGAAGAACGCTGGTCTGGGAGGCAGGGGTTCAGGATTGATATTCTGTCTTTACTCCTCATCAGCTCTCTTACTCTGGGCAAGACAAAGCTGCAGCAGCTTCCAGTTTCGTCACCTGTCAAATCTGTAATGTACATGCCCTTCTCACCTCACAAGGTTTTTGACTCAAAAGGGATCAGGTATTTGAAAAGATTTTGTAAACCTAAAAGGATTATACAGTCATCTCCTATTATCTCTGAGGGATATGTTCCAAGACCCCCAGTGGATGCTGAACACTACATATACTATGTTTTTTCTTATACATACATACTTACGAGAAGGTTTAATCTACAAATTAGGCACAGTAAGAGATTAACACAATAACTAATAATAAAATAGAGCAATTATCACAATATACTATAATAAAAGTTATGTGAATGTGGTGTCTTTCATCCTCTCTCTTAAACTATCTTACAAATTTAATGCCTTTTCCGTCTTAGCTGTGGCCATAACTTCTGTTTTTTGAGGAGTGATAGCAAAACTAGCACAAATTTCTTTTTCCTTCTTTACAATTTCACTGATCGAAGATTTGTTCCTACCGTGGATCTTAGCAACCTCAACATATGATTTTTTTCATTTCTTAGTAAGACGAGAACATTCACCTTTTCACTTAGGAAGCACTTTATAGCTTCTCTTTGGCATATCCGAATTGCCAGCATCATTACTCTTGTGCTTCAGGGCTGTTATTAAATAAGGGTTAAGTAAAACAAGTGCTTTTGTGGTAACATACCATGACAGTGGATCTGATAACCCAGATGGCTGCTAAGTGAACAATGGGAGGCATACTCTGGACAAAGGGATGATTCACATCCAGGGCAGGATGTAGCAGGATGTGGTGAGATTTCATCATGCTACTTTGAGTGGCACACAATCTAAAATTTATGAATTGGTTAGTTCTGGAATTTTCCAATTAATATTTTCAGACTGCAGTTGACCACGAGTAACTGAAACCAAAAAGCAAAATCGCAGATAAGTGGGGACTACCGTACAATGGAGCTATTCTAGGTGCCGGGCTAACGGTGCAACTGAGCACAAAAGGTTGTTGGGCTAGTTGATTCGCACTCAGGGATGGCAGATAGGTTTCAATTTATAAGCCAGCTCTCACTGACTGGTGGTGGCTGCCTGGAGTTCCACATGGTGAGGAATTCTGAGACTTTGGCTAGGCTCAGTGGAAGAGTGCTTGTATTGATTATTAATGTCTGCCATGGACAAAGGAGTAGAAGTGACTCATGTGCCATATGTTTGTCCTTTTGCTCTAAGCCAGTGATTCCTAAATCTGATTGATCATTAGATTCATCTAGATACTTTCCTAAAACCGCCTCAGGCTGCAGATTTCTGATTTAGTAGGCCAAGTGTGAGACCTGGGGTTAGGGCAGAGAACCTTCATTTTTTAAAAAAGACTTTCTTTCCAGGGTATTCTGATAGTTGTGCAGTTTTGGGCACCCTCACTCATATCTAAATTAGGGGAGGGGGCGGAGATTGAGTCTCATGGAGCTCTGAGAGTTGAAAGAACAGGGCAGAGAAGAGTTAAGCAACTTTTCTTGACATGGTCAGAAGTTTAAAAAATGTAGATCAGGCCTGTGGTTTTTAGTAGGTTGCCTAACTCCTTCCGCATTAAACAAATTGGTTGCATTGTCTGTTGCGATGATTCTACCGCTGGCTTCAGGCCAGATACTTTCTCCTTGTGTTTCAGGCACTGGCTCCAAAAGGGCCAGATCCTGAGACCCATTCCCCACCCCTGTCTCCTACTTTGAGTCCACATCAGTTTGTGACTAGTTTTCATAAATCAGGAAAAAGAAAAAAAAGATGAAATTAGCTTCTATGTTAACTAGATGTGCTTTGAGATGTCTGCATTATATTTAATCATGTTGACTTTAGCTTTTATTATGAATCAAAACTGCAAACAACATTATACTTGCATATGTACCTCCCAAACGTGCTGAGGAAGCAGCCTATATTTCATCATATGAGAACAGTTTGTGTCTTCAAGTGACAGAGGTGCAGGAGGAGAACAGTAAGGAAAGGGATGCCTGTGTCCCATTCCTGTTCATCTTCATTATCTGAGCTGACAGATGGCCAACATGTTGGCTGAGAAAACTTTTGGAGAGAGAAGAAAAATTTAAACTTTAATTGAAAAAATGAATTCCTTCTCATTCAAGTCCACCATAACTTTGGAGGCTCTGGTGCTGTTGTCAGCCATTTTGTTAGAAGACCCAGGCCAGCCTTCCCTAGAGCTTGCCATAGTGGGGACCCTTGGCCTAATTCGAGTTCTGCAGAAGAGCTCTTGGAAACGGTCATAGCCTTTTCTGAGTAGGAGTAACTACATCTCTGGTTGCTTGAGGAGCAACTAGGGAGAGTAGTAGTTCTGAGTAATGGAATTGTTTTAGTGCTCACAGAGTGGAGATGGGGGCCAAGTTAAAAGTGTTTGCTACTGTAGGAATCTTGATTATCAAGGAATATGGGTGCAGAGCTCTTTTTCTTTTTGCAGAAGCTGACGCCTCTGAATCCTCCCTGTATGAACTATATATAAACTAAGAGTCAGTATTCTTTTTTCTACCCTTTCTCTTTCAATCTGAAACAAAAATACACATGTGCCCATAGGAGAGAAAGGAGGAGTTATAATACACAGTACATATACTGTGTGTGTACTAAACCAGGGGTTGCAAACTGGCAGCACAGCACATGCTGTGAATTTGGCCCTCAGATGTGCTTTGTTTGGTTAGCACAGTGTTTGAAAAACTGAGTGGGGATGCACACCCCAGTTTCCATAGGCTCCGACTTTCTTACACCTAGGATTTTTATAATTTACATCAATAATTCTGGTCACTGAAGCTATTGGAGTTTGGGACCAGTGGATTAAATCTTTGCCTGTCTTGCACTTTCTGAGATCTTGTGTAAGAGTGAAAAGAACAAACCCCAAAGCATTCTGACGTGAGGCTATGGCATTCATTTCTCTGAGGCAGTGTATCATTTTATAGCATTTAATTTCCTATGTAAGGGATACATTAGTTGTAACAAATGAACCTTCAAATTCCAGATACTTGAGGACATGTACTGACTCGAACTTTGAGGGATTTTAATTTTTTGCTTTATTTATTTATTTTTTTAAGGATGGGAGTGAGAGGAAATTCAGGGGCACCTAAGGAGGCAAAAGGGCAGGAATGATTGATGGCCATAGAAAGTCCTGACAAATTTGTAGTCAATATTGTTTGTCTAGAGCAGCTTGTATGACAAAAGAAGTGTCAGCAGCTGCCTGAATTCTCATTCTTCAGGACCTGGCCTTTGAGTAAAAATAGGCGGCTTGAGTGAAATGCCTGTCGTGGTTAATTGGAAAAATCACTCCAGATGAGTGAGGGAGGCTGACAGTTATGCATTACATGAAGAATTGAGTGTGTCTTACAATGTTGATACAGGCACCAAAAGTGACTGGCTTTAGTCTTTCCCTAGTTAGGAAGGCCATGGAAGGATAAAACCTAAGAAAAGAAGCAACGTATTATTGCAGATTCATACACCCTTGTAAAAGACTTCTAGCCCCATTTGCTTCATGGTCACCCCCAATCTTTGCCCCAATTCCTTTCTTTTTTTAAAAATTTTTATTCTGTTCTTGCTTTCTAATGACTCCATGGAACAGGGACCAAGGACAATTTTAGTGAACTTGTGAGAGGAAATGATAGACTGATATTCTCTCTGCTCCCTCCCTCACACTTTCTGAATGTGAGTATTTGCTTGGCTCTGTGGAACTGGTCAGAAACATTTCCAGCTATTGCTCCAGTGCACAATAGGCGAAGCTCACTTTGTCATTTAGTAACTTGTTTATCTGTCAACATTTCTCACCCTCAAATGATGTGGCTTCTGAGAGAGCTGTGGTTTCTCATCCAGATGAAGTCTGAGAACTTATGATTCTGTTAGGGCTGGAGAGCTTGGTGGATAACTGGTTCTCTGAGCTTCCAGGAGCCTGCTGTCTCAGGGCCATCACCACCAACACTTGGATGTGTGGGTACAAATCGGTCATGGGCCTCTTCAATTTAATTTTCATCTTTGCATCCTGCGTCTTGGCATTGTTCTCTGTAGTGCCATAGATTTTTGAGAAGCAGAGGACAGCTTTTTGGCTTTAGGCTTCTGAGTCTGTTTAGCCTCCAAGGCTTTAACCATCAAGCTATAAAGTAATGTTTCATTTGTGTTGTCTTGTGGTGATGTGTAGAGGCTGGTGGCATTTTATGAAAAGGATGTGGCCCTGAAGACTTTGCGTAATTTAAAACTTGCATAATTTAGGCAATAGCCTCAACTCAGTTTTACAATTCATTTGGCTTGGCAGCTTTGAAATTATGTGATCCTTGAAAAGAACTTAAATTTGGGAGATTTACATTACTTCAAATTTTGAACATGAAGAGATTTTATTAATTTTTAAATATCGCACATTTCAAATTTGCATGAAATATAACCAATCTAGGGTATTCTATTGGGGTTTATGTTTGGTTCTCTTATAATTTTTTAGAGCATACTCTCCTTTCTGGGGCCAAGTATCCAAAATCTGCTTATATAGAAATATAGGTCTAAACCTTTTGTAAGAGAGAGGGTAACCTAACAGGACTTGGAAAGAAAATTTGAGATCATTTTGGGGGCTCTTATTACTACTTTTATATGTGGCAGCTTGGAAATGCCTCAGAAACAAATCAATTTAATTGAATTCAATAAAGATTTATTTAGTACCTACTAAAGACCAGGCAGTGTAGCAGACATTGGGGCTGCCATAAAGATCAGGAGTTGAAATGAAGTCAGTGAATTGAAACTAAATGTTTCGAGAATTTTAAACTAAAACCAGCCATGCGTGGCCCTGAACATTGCTTAATTTTTCTTATTCTCTACATTTTTATCCTATTCTTTTATGAAGATGAACATAACATTGCCAGTTGATGTGAGGAGAAATCTAAAAGTATTTAGGACATTTGGGGAATGCCCAGAGAGGTAATGGAATATCTATAAATTATTTTATTTGAGTTTTAAGTATAAAACTTTTAATTTTCACTATGGGGGCTCCATGACATTTCCTAGCTGTGTGTCCTTGGCCAAGTCACTTGACCTCTCTGTGCCTTCATTGTCCCTTCATTCAAATGAAGGAATAAAAGCAACTATCACAAATAATTGTTATGAAGGTTAAATTGAGTTAATATTTGTAAAACTCTCAGCACATGCCTGACATATTCTAAATGATATATTACTTTTGATAAATAATATCTTTTAAAAATGTTTTCATTCAATATTTAAATTTTGGTATGTATGGAATGCTTGTACAATGGAATCTTTGTCTATGATATAGAAATCTTTCAGTGCCAATTCAACTTTCATTGTCCAGAATGACAGCTCTAAAAGTTCTAGAAAGTGGAACTTAATATGTACTGACTATAGAACTCAACCCAGGTATCAAATTGTTTTAATGAGATTTATTTCTCTGGTGAGAGGGTGATTCAGAAAACATTCCAATCCCAGTTAATGCAGTTTTAAAGTGTAATTGTAGTCTGGAAGTGTAGGATTAAGTGGTGTTTATACTCTCATAAATTCTGAGCTCTGTGATGGCACTGATGGTCCTGAAAATGTATTTTTGTCAAGTGCTTTTAAAAGTGAAAAAAAATGGAGCTAAAATGTCGATTCTTTGTTCAAATCTGTTCAAAATTTGCTTTTTTGGAGGAATTTTTCATTTTCTGAAAAAAATCCTATCGAGCTTGTTGGCACATATAAATATGGATTCACTAAATGTGGGTTTACTTAAAAATAAGATATGCCCAACTAACCTCATTTCCTTTTTTGATAGAGTGGGGAGACTGGTGGGGAGGGGAAATGCCACAGACAAAATGTGTCTGGATTTCAGGAAGACCTTTGATAGAGTCTCTTATGACGTCCTTGTGGTAACGATGAAGATATATGAGCTGGGTGATAGTTAAACTAGGAGGACTCATGGCCAGTTGACAGTGATATGCAAAGGGCATTTGGGAGGGAGGCTGCAGGGCTCTATTTGTGGACCCCACCTTTTGAACATCCTGACCTGAGATTTGGATGATCTTAATAGAAAAGAAACATTAAGAAATGAGAATAAAGAAAAATATGAAGTTTAAAATAAATAAATTCTTCCTTTTGGTTAAACATGTAGTGTGCATTTGTGGGCTGGGGGAGGTCTCACTTTCTGGATGAGGAAGGCTGAGAATTCTTGCTGACTGTGAGCTCTGCCTGAATATCAATTGGGTGTAGGCGGCTGTGAGAATCAAGGTCATCTTCAGCTGCCTTTAAATTAGAAATATGGTTTTGACAAAGGAAGTAATAGTCCCACTATGCTTTGCTGTAGTCAGACTACATTTAGAGTGTTGGACAGCACTGGACATTAGATTTGTATTTTGTGGGGAGAGGTGATAATAAGCTGGAGTGAACCTCAAATGTGAAAAGCCTGGAAAACTAATTATACAAGTAAGAGTTGGACGACTTAGGGAGGGTTAGGTTGGAGAAAAGAAGGCTGGGAGATGGGGCTGGTGACCTGATACTTGATTTCAAATATTTAAAGGCATGCCAAGTAGAACAGGGATTAGCCTCCTACATAGTTCTAAAAGACAGAATAGGACCAAACTGTACAAAGCATGGGGCGACAGGAGTTCTTTAAGCAATAAGGGCTGTCAGATAATAGAATGATTGCTCATTGTTGGATAAATTCAAGGAGAGGGGACAGGACAGATGTTTAGGAGAGTTATGGAGGCCATATGTCAGGATGGCTAAAAGCACGGGCTTGCGGCTTGAACTGGTTGATGTTTGAGTTCTGGTTTCCCTAGTGGCTGTGTGAACTTGGGCAGTTTATTTAATATCTCCATGCCTCAGAGTTCTCACCTGTATAATAACAGTTTCCTTCTCCTGTGGTTGTTTTGAGGACTTAAATTAATCCCTGTGAAGTGCTTAGCACATTACCTGGCACCTAGCAAATACTTGACAAATGACAGTTATTACTATTAGTAGTCCTGCTGTGAGGGAATGTTGAAATGGATGGTCTCCTTTCCAAACCTAACATTTTATATTTTGAATCTATATAAGGTATTAAAGTGTCAAACATATCTAGGTCATAGTTGTAGAAAACCTTTCATTGCATTGGAGTCTCCCTTCTTCCCATTGCTTCACCTCAATGCTCCCTTCAACTTTTTCAGGGGTATATCCTGGAGCACAAGCATCAGTCTTCTTTTTCTTAAATATATATCACCACAAATGAGGTGGCAGTGGCCTTGAGAAGATGGGTTCCATTCCGAAGACCTAGGGGTATGCTTTTGTTCATTTTCTTGGGAAATGGTGATCACATTATACAGCAAACTGGAGAAGGATATGCCTAAATTAAAATTGTGTTAGAGAATTTTATGCCTACCAATTTGTTATTGTTTCTATGCCTTGTATTAATATGAGTTCATAAGTATTGAAATAATTATGTAATTAAAAAGAATTATAGTCATTGTTAGAGAACAGAAGACAAATACCACAGAGGCGTAACCATGTATTATGTATTTACCTTACTTCCTGGTTGGATACTGCCACAGTTTTCTCATAGGACACCCATGCGACAGGTGTCCATTTCCAGGAGTCCAGCTTCTCTGTGTCCTTTTCCATAGTCACCTCCTGTCTCTAAATTGCCTGAACACGCAGCAGAAAGTCACCAGAGGGCATTCTCAGACCATCTGTTATCAAGGGACTCCAGCTGGGAAGTACCAGACAATTCTCACTTAGGTCTCCTTTTGGATAAAGAGGCAGTTTCTGACTCTCACTTGGAAACACTTGGAGCCTGAAGGCTGCCTTGCTAAATAAACCAGCACCCCACTCTGGGGTATCAGCAGAGACATTTTACTGAGTCACCACAGACTTCACATCTTTCTGTTCCTGTACTGATACCAACTAAGGCAATCCTCAAAATCTGGACAGCCCACATGTCAAGCAGAGAGACCTCTGGCCGGAGGATCCAGAGACATGAGAAATTTGGTTCCAGCTTTGACTGATTTCTTGACCTTCAGCAAATTACTTTTGTGCCTCAATTCTCAGTTTTCTCCTCAGTAGAACAGAAGACTAGAAAGAATGCTTGAGGATCACTTCAAGTTCTAACAATCAATGACTGAATTGCTTCCTTTCTCCTCCCTCCCTCCTTTCCTTCCTGATTAAAGGAGAAACTGGGATTTACTGACACTGTGTTTTGGGCAAGTGTGTTATGAGCTTGTAGTGCTGAAGAGCTAGTCTCTAAAGGAGACTGGACAAAGCATACCGGACATTCTGGAGTTGGAGGCTGAACATCTAGGTTCTGAGTGTAGATTTCCCCCACTCAGGATTACCAGACTGGGGCGTGCATGTCTTCAGGGATGGAACAGCCATGGGACCATTATAGTCCAGGACCTTGGAGCATTGGAGCATTGATTCTACTCAAGAATTCTGGGGAAAAAAAAGAAGAGATGTTTTATGTTAAACACAAATATTATGAAATATAGTTTAAATGTTTGCATTTTTATTGTGAAATAGATTTCAAAATGTGGGGTTTGTAGTTGAACGCTTTGGGTTACACTTCTGGATTTCCTAGAATTAGAATTATTTCCTCATTTCATTAGAGGTTCCTTGGAGGCAAAGTTTAGGAAAGTTTAACCCTTGGAGTATGTTACGAAAGTATCTTAGGTTGGCTTTCCTAGAAGCAGAGCCTGAGGTAGGCATTCTGCTACATGTAATTTACTAAGGTTATGCTCTTTAAAGAAAATAGCCTTCTAATAAGTGAGGGAAACTGAATAGGAAAGAGGAAACAGCTGAACAATGATATAGTCTCAAGGAACATAATCTGATTTATGGGGGTAAGGAATAAATCACATCATAGAATTGATTACGCTTGAGGCAAGAGGGCTGAGATTTTGTATCTCCATATCAGTTAGTCATTGTCTGCAGGCTATCCCTGCATGAAGACTGAGAGGTGACTCCCTTCAGTGGGAGTAGGAAGGAAAAATGGGGGGCATTCCCCAAAGAATGGAACAGCTGTGTGCAGCCATTGCAGCCAGTGGTGTGCTGGAGTCAGCTCATACAGCTCATAAAAGCTGGCTGTGTGCACTGCTTCCTAACTCCCCATTCAGTCACCTCATCCTGGTAGTTTGGAATCAGCCATAATGGGAGCATTTGCATCATGAAAACTAACAAAAGGTACAAATCAAGAACTTCTACACCCCCACCAAGAACTAGTTGTTAAACATTTACTGGCACACCCCTGACCAACACTCTCAACTAAGTGATGGTGCCCTGACTGGTGAAGGGCATCTGGGCAGGACACCGACATCATCTATTACAGAGGCGTTACTGAAGACCTGCCCACAAATGATCTCCCCAGCTAATTTGTCAGTTGGCAAGCCATTCTTTTAGGCTTTCCCTAGTCTCTTTTAAAATGTACACAGTATTGGGAGGCATAGAACTAATAATTCACAACAGGCTGGTCAAAACAACTGATCATGTTTACTAAAGTGCAAGAGAAGGGTAGAGTAGTGGTAAGGAAAGAGCATGTAAACTGAATTATCTGCAGTAAGGGACAGGAAGGACTGTGCTATTATGCTTAGGGACAGAATTTAGGATAACTATGGCATATAGTATTTTCTGGAAGATATTTTTCAGAACTTATTTAAAATACTACACAGGGGCTTCCCTGGTGGTGCAGTGGTTAAGAATCCGCCTGCTGGTGCAGGGGACACGGGTTCGTGCCCCGGTCCGGGAGGATCCCACATTCTGCGGAGCGGCTAGGCCCGTGAGCCACAACTACTGAGCCTGCGCGTCTGGAGCCTGTGCTCCGAAATGGGAGAGGCCGCGACAGTGAGAGGCCCGCGCACCGCGACGAAGAGGGGCCCCCGCTCGCCGCAGCTGGAGAAGGCCCGTGCACAGAAACGAAGACCCAACGCAGCCAAAAATAAATAAATTGATAAAATACTACACTTTCCTGAGATGATGGAGGGTGAAACGTTTTATTATGGAAAATTTATTAGGAAAAATTTCAAATATACAAAAGGAGACAGAATGGTATAATAAACTCTCATATACTCATCATTCAGATTCAATAGTTATTAACTTATGGCCAATCTTGTTTCATCTATACCCTTATTCGCTTCCCCCTGGGAGTATGGGATGTTTTGAAGACTTAGTTAATTGGATAAATGTTGAATGTGGTCTAGAAAAAAAGCCAAATTCACTAAGGACAGGGGGAAGTTTTTTGACAGAATGAA
Source organism: Stenella coeruleoalba (assembly GCF_951394435.1). Lineage (NCBI taxonomy): Eukaryota > Metazoa > Chordata > Mammalia > Artiodactyla > Delphinidae > Stenella > Stenella coeruleoalba. Next base: position 65,129,719 of record NC_137148.1, read on the forward strand.
GCCCCAAGCAGCTATGACCACTTTTCCTAACATATTAGGATTTTGTAGGAATCATTAGAAGACACACGAAATGCATTACATGGGAACTGTATTCTGATTAACCTCAAGATTTTTTGTCTCCAATTCCTCCTGAAATGAAGAGCTGGTGATGGAGAGAAAAGAGAAGAATTACAGGGTTTCTATCAAAGGAACTCAATACTCTTTGCTGTCTAAATATTTCTTACCCTTGGGCTTTTTCTTTTTGTTCAGATATATAGGAGCAAAATATTAGAACAATTCTAAATGATCTCCCAACCTAAGAGCAAGGCTTGTCACATCACAATAAGGTAAAAATCTTGACTCTTATTTGATAGGCAAAGAAATTTCCATAGAAATAGAAATAAGATTGGGCCTTCTTATAATAGTTTTACTATACTTACAGGGGTGGATTATAGTCACTGTACTTTTCGTTTTCTTTTTTCTTTTGTTTTCCTTTCATTGTCTTTGAGAATTTGGGGTAAGAGATGGCCTCTGAACGTTTTCTAAGAATAGCAGGTTTCCTTCTCTCTGCTTTCTGACCATTCTACTTTCCTTCTCACTAGTTGTAATTCCAAAGATAATGCATATTTGAGCCCTTGACCAGCTGGAATTGAAACAATAAGTAATGGGGGCCCAGGAAGAGCATGTTTGGAAAATTAATAATTAATTCACCATGAATGAATGAGTTAAGGAAGACTTGGTTTAGTCATTATGTGTTTATCACTAGAATCTTTTAGGCCCTAAGGTTAGTTGGAAGTAGACAAAGGACTTGAAAAATGAGACCATTGGGAACTTCAGGAAGCCAGTGCTGAGGGAGGAGTAGATGTAATAACAGCAGAGAAACAGCACTGTCTAGATTACTGTCTTGCTATTTTCTAGTAAATTGGTTGCAGCTAGTTTATTGGAACTGCTCATGATAAAGCCTGGTCCTTTGTGCCAGCAGAGAACCTGAAAAAGAAGCTACTCTGATGCTGTAGACATGTGTGTGAGCTGTTTATCGACAGAAGATTTTCACTTGCTGGTTGCTTGGAAGAGGTTGTTGACAGGTTGTAAGCCTGGGCCTGTATGGATCACAGGCAGAAAATAAAAGAAAGCATTCTTTCCTAAGGGATGGTTACTGCCAAAGATTGAAAAAGGCTGTGCAAGTTATCAATTCCTACCCATCTCTTCTAGCTAGTAAATCTTGATGATATGTTTGTTAAATTAAAAATTGATAATGTACTGGCTGAATTTCTGTTGAGGTTTTCCCACAGTTATTGGGAATCAGACTTAATTCTTTTAGTGGATTTCTTCGTGTCTTTCTTGGAGCCCGCTTTTCATTGTTTTCTTTATAGTGAAATGTCATGATCTCAGGGTAAAAACAATGCAATCAAGCTGCATGAATATTTCTTTTTTTTTTGACTGCGTTGGGTCTTTGTTGCTGCACACAAGCTTTCTCTAGTTGCAGCAAGCGGGGGCTACTCTTCGTTGCGGTGCCTGGGCTTCTCACTGTGGTGGCTTCTGTTGTTGCAGAGCATGGGCTCTAGGCGCACGGGCTTCAGTAGTTGTGGCTCGCAGGCTCAGTAGCTGTGTCATGCAGGCCCTAGAGCACGCGGATGTCAGTAGTTGTGGTGCGCAGGCTCAGTAGTTGTGGCACAATGGCTTAGTTGCTCTGCCGCATGTGGGATCTTCCTGGACCAGGGCTCAAACCTGTGTCCCCTGCATTGGCAGGCGGATTCTTAACCACTGCGCCACCAGGGAAGTCCCAAGGTGCATGAATATTTCTGACATCTCATCAAACAAAAAAAATGTTTCCTAGAACATATGCATGTGTGTATGTATAGTAAGAGAAGTTTGATCTCATTTTTTAATAGGATTTACTTTTTTAGAGCAGTTTTATTTATTTATTTTTATTTTTGGCTGTGTTGGATCTTTGTTGCTGCACACGGGCTTTTCTCTAGTTGGGGCGAGTGGGGGCTACTCTTCATTGCGGTGCGCAGGCTTCTCATTTCAGTGGCTTCTCTTGTTGCGGAGGATGGGCTCTAGGCACACGGGCTTCAGTAGTTGTGGCACGGGGCTCAGTAGTTGTGGCCTGCAAGCTCTAGAGCGCAGGCTCAGTAGTTGTGGCACACAGGCTTAGTTGCTCGGCGGCATGTGGGATCTTCCCGGACTAGGGCTCGAACCCATGTCCCCTGCATTGGCAGGCAGATTCTTAGCCACTGCGCCACCAGGGAAGCCCTAGAGCAGTTTTAGATTCACAAAAAAATTGAATGGAAGGTAAAAGATTTCCTGTATAACCCGTACCCCCATATATGCACAACCTCCCCAGCTGTCAACATTTTGCGTCACAGTGGTACATTTGTTACAACTGATGAACATATACTAATACATCACTATCAAGGACATGATGATGCATCATTACCACCAGAAGTCCCTATTTTACATGAGGGTTTATTTTTGGTGGTATACATTCCATGGGTTTTGATAAATGTATGATGACATGTATTCACTACTATAGTATTATTCAGAATAGTTTCAGGATTTTATTTTTAAAAACCTAAATTCTTACATAACTTTTTTTCTAAATTCTTACATAACTTTTTTTCTCTTTGGCTGCCCCAACCTGTCCTCCAAACAAGCAGTATTCATGGTGATTACATGTTACAGTATGCATAGAAGTACATGTTATAAAAAGTACAATTAGGCAAAAAATTTTTGTCAGAGCATATACTTAGTGAATAAGGGGGTAAGAATTTTGAAATGTAAAGTCGTTATCCCAAACAATAATTCCCTGAAAGAATGAGGATGTTGGTGTGTATTTAGTCAGCCTAAGAAGAGGGCTCCTTCAATTCAAGATCATCGTTGGGCATTGATTCTGGTAGAGGCCAGCAGACAACAGGTCTTCTTCAAAAACTCTTTTACAAGAATCTCCTTTGAGTTCCTTTTGAACTTCTGTCACCCAAACTCTTTCAAAACGCAGAAAACATACTCACCTGGGAATGAGTTCCCATCAACTTGATTCATACTAGTTTATCTTTATGGTGGAACAAGCAACCAATACCTTTAATTTCCTCAAGTGGTCCTGGGATAATCTAAGGCAACCTAAGTGATCAAGTGCTAAGTCCTCTTGACCTTAGATACATGGTAATGGCTTTAGTCCCCTTAAAATTCTAACAGCATAGTGAATTTATGACCTAAAGGCCAAGTTAAAGAAATTCACAGCCCTTATTATGCATTTAATTTGTTGTGACAGGGATAAATGGATATAGAGGATTACGATTAAATGAAGGATAAAAAATGTAGATTAGGAAAGTGGTGGAACATAAATGTCAAAAGTGTAGGGGAGAAAAAATAAATTTCCCCCTAACCTTCATTGTTCTTTGCTAAAAGCCCCTGTAAAAGAGACAGACTTACAGGAGGAAACAAACAAACAAAAATTTTAATGACATGGGTACATACAGGAGCTCCACAAAGATATGAGACTCAAAAGGCAGCCCAAAGATTGAGGCTCATATACCATCCTGAGCTAGGGAGAGGGATAGGGTCTGGGATTTCAGAGTGAGGAAGGCAGTTCATGGGACGGTGAGAAGAGGAGATGATTGGTAACCAAAGATTACCCTGATCTTAGAAGTTCTCATCACAAGGAAAAAAAAATGTAACTATGTGAGGTGATGGATGTTAACTAGACTTATTGTGGTGATCATTTCACAATATATGTATAGATATCGAATCATTATGTGGTACACCTGAAACTAGTATAATGTTATGTGTCAATTATATCTTAATAAAAACAAATCAGAGGTTGTCGTGCCCTGTAGATAAGTCTCAGGTAAAAAAGTGATCTCTGGTAATAGTTTCTTCCTGGTACATGTTTCCTTTCTAATGTAAGTTTTCCTTACATTAGGAAAGTTACCCTTTTCTTCTACTCTGTTTTCAGAGCTTCACTTGTGTCTGCAGCTCAAAATAATCCTTATGCCAAAGAGACATATTTTGGGCTGGCATGTTCTGCTACCCTTCAAAAAGCGTATGGTTAAAGAGAAAATGTGAACTGCTACCAAATGTACATATCAGTTCTTCAGCCCATGGACATGTGTATTAGTACTAATTACCAAAGGGCAGAGCAGCAGTGAGATGAAGAAAGAGTTTGGCTCTGAGGCTCACAAAACTAGGCAGATGCAGATCTACCTACTTCCTGGGGTTGCTGAAAGGATTAAAGGAGGTAACATTGTGTGAGAAAAGTACTTTGTGATCTACAAAGCTCTAGTTACAAGCAGATATTTTAACATAAGAATTGGCACTTATTCCTAAAGATCTTGTGACAAAACTAAGATGAATGAAGCAAAATGACATATAATCAAATTCTAAATTAGGTTATATATGGAGATGATAATTACTTTAGGAGACCAGGCATGAGAAAAATCCAAGTTAATTGAAGTGCTTAGTGAATGTTCCATGGAAGAGAGCAGACTTGAGCTTGTCCTTTAAGTGCAGGTGAAATATGCCATGAGAAGTATGGATTTGGGGAGAAGCATTCCAATCAGGGAGAACTTTAAGATAGTATAGGTTGGAATGGGAAAGCTGTGTGAGGAGATCTGTGAAGAAATCTACAACAAACAGTATCTATTTATTCATCCAATAATCACTTATGGAGCTCCAACTCTGTGCCAAAGACAATAAACCAAGGTCTGTGGCCTCAGGGACTCGTATCTGGAGTACCTGTATTGAAAATTGTTGGACAGTATGGCAGAGGTAAGGTTGGAGGAATATAGGAAAGCTAGTCAGTGATGAAAAGTGAACTTGAACTATGTGATTATGATCAAGGAGCATGAGAGAAGAATTCAGAGCTAGGAATAACACTAAGGTAAGAATGAAGATTAGTTTCTAGACTGAACTCACTCCCTACTAGCAGTGGGTCCTTGAAATTTGTTGCTTAACTTCTCCCTAACTTCTTAGTTTCTTTAAGTGTAGGCGGGGATGGTAGACAGTATGGGCAGACCACTTGTCTTTACCTGATATTATTGGTAAGGTGAGGGTTTGGGGTCAAGGGGAAAGCAGTTGGAAGTGGAAGGTAAAGAGAGTATAAAGAAAGAAATGTAGAGGACTGGGAAAATAGGACTGGGAAAATAGAGAAAACAGAAGCATGAGGAAAGCAGGGATAAACAGGTAAAATCCACAAGAAGATGATTTCAAAAAGAATAGGGAGCACATTCAAATGAAAAGTAATAGGAGGCAAAGCCAGGGGAGAAAATGGCTCTCCATATAGTGGGTGGCAGCTGCAATGTCAGGGCAAGGACTCGGTCTGGAGCTTGAATGGCTGCTCAACTACCTGATCATTTAATGACTTAGAGCAAGTTACAGCCTCATTTGGTTCGTGGGTATAATGCAGCAAGAAACACCTGACACATAGTAGGCACTCAGCAAATATTTAAACGTGTAATCTATTTTTACTGTAAATACAGGTACTTATGATGGTAAAACTAAATAGCATACAAGTTGAACATAAGGGACAATAAACAAAGTGAAGCAAACAGGATACTCAGGGTGGTGCAGCTGTGAGGCTAAAAGTCCAGGATTTTGACATACCTTGGCAAAGGGTTATTTATTTCTTCTTTCTCCAAGGCGGTGATATTTACTGATGAGGTAAACCTAATGAGCATCTACTAGATTTTCCTGCCAGTAGCTCACTGATGTTGCCCACCTGCTGTTTCTCCTCAGAGGTCACTTCATTAAGGAGTATTTTTTATATGACACCTCATTAGGCTCTCCATACCTCCAGGATGCCGTATGCGGGAAGCCATTCAGCAGGAACCCTGGTACTTCCCGAATACACGAGGGTGGCTGCGTGGGAGAGATGCTCCTGACCAAAAAAGACCCTGCATTCAGCAGCCCTTTGAAGGCGAGGTCTTTGTGGCCACAAGCCTGGCCCTTGGTCCAAGTAGCTGATGCTGTGGTTGTGCTTTGAGTTAAGGCATGAGAATCATGAAGAGGTGTGGGTTTGAGGGATGGTAGATCATAAGGCTCTGTGGCCACAGCAGTGGTTTGGTAACATATGTCTGTGACTGAGCCAGAGGGCTGACAAAGGAAGAGGTATCCTCGCACTTGATACTGGAGGGAGCTTGAGGTCTATAGATGCAGCTGTTCGCGGACTCTGAGAAGCAGGGTAGGTTTTTTTTTTTTTTTAATCTGACTTTTAATTAGATTATTTCAGCTGAAACTGGAAGTCAGATATTGAATAAATATCTCCAAACTTAGTTTAAGTAATATGAGAACCTATTCAACCTAGCTGTCTGGAAGGCTTGGACTTGAATTTTTTATTTTATTAACAATTTTATTCTCTACTATTTGCCAAGCTTTGGTTCAGGCATTTTGCTGAGTTGAAAACTGTGGAAATTTGTTGTAATTGGAGGGGAAAGAATCACATGCGGTTTCTTCCAAAACTTTTTCCAATTTTTTTTTGTTGTTGTTGTTCTGAATTCCATGGGAAAATTACCCAGAAGGGTTATTTTCTCTTTTAATGATGCAACAATGTTTGGTTTGCTTTGCCTGTTTTTATTTTCTAGCTACATTATAATTACGTTTTCCCACACAAGTTATTTTCTTTCTTCCAAATTAGTAGATATAAAATTCTGATGGCTCTTTAGGGAGCTAATCTTCAGATATTCTCTCCTTGGGGTGTCCTTTGTGTGGGAATAGATGATGCTGGACAGCCAGGCCCTAGTCTACCCGCTTAGTGGTAATCCATCACCCCAGGCTTTTTAATTAGCAGTTGCAGGTGAATCACTAATTGGCCTCACATTTGCATACATAATCCAGAGATCTGCAGGTTTAGAGTTATAAATCTTAGTCATTAGGGCAGGGCATAAATGTCAGAATTCATTGTTCATCCCTTACAATTGCCTCATCAGCTCTGTACAAAGTATTGTTTTATATTGGTAATTTTAAGTGGGTGAAAAATGACTTGCTGTATTCGTTAGAAAAACATGGTGTTTTAAAGAAGAAAGTAGTAAAAAAAAAAAAAAGCAAAGGCACTTATACAAGGCTTCTTGAGATAGCGGCAGTGGGACATGGTACTTGAAAAACGGCACTTGGTTTAATTTTGTTATTGCTTTGAGTTCTTTGGTGGCATTAGCATGCTAAACATGAGCAAAGAGAAGGCTCGCAAGGAGTTTATACTTTTTGAGACAGATCAGTTTAAGAAACAACAGGGAAGGCTTCTTTACCGTGGGCCCATATTGACTTCTACTTTTAGGAACCTGAGAGCAATTCAAGTTTACTCACATTGTATCTCATCAAAGGTCAGTCTATTCTCAGAACTCATCTTGACTGCAATCAGTGAGGATGCTGTGGGCCTTCAGGTGGCTACTTGACTCATCAAAGTTTATGATCCTCCATCTGTCTGGAGGCAGAGATGCTCTCAGCTCCTGGTCATTTCTGAGAACATCCCAATTGATAATTCAGTTAAAGACGTAATTACCAACATAATATCCAATACTATTTACCAAAAGAATCACATGTGTTGAGAGCTAGACTATTCATTATGTTCATAATGGAGCTAGGCTCCATTATGAATGGAGTCTTCCAGAAATGTAAGTAAATTATTTGAGTTACTTTAAAAATTACTTTTGGTATTTGGACTTTATTTTCTTGAATGTAGTATTACTCCAATCTTGGACCACATAGGTCTCCTGGATTTTATGGGTTACATACATATTGAATAAAATTTGGTGGCAGACCTGTGGAGGGTTTGAAGTGAATTAGCACCATCACTGACTTGTTTGTGAATATTCTCACTCATCTTCTGGGCCTATGTTATTCACTACTGTGCCCATTCAGTCCTTGGAAAAGGGAATGTGATTTTTACTGGCATATCAATTTGGGTTTCTCTATGGAGTTATGCACAGCAAAATTATTGGCAACATTCTGATTTCTTACAAGCTTTATCTTTTAGTCAAGAAGTGTACCACTCTATATATTCAATATATATATTGAATATATGTGTTATAGTTTATCAAGTGTTCTTTTAATATAAGAGGTATTTGGCAGTTTACCCCCAAAGAGATTAGCCACATTGAATAAAACATTTCCAAATTTTATTTAATTCCAAATATTCCAAAAATTTAAATAGTTCCTGACTGTAAAATTTTCTATTTGGAAGTTGCTTTTGCACTTCAGAAGAACTGGTTAATATTGCCAATAAGTTGACTTCTGTGGCATTAAGTTGTAAACAACAGCTGACTCTGAGTTGGGCTGGTTGTGAACTTATACAGATTACTCTGTTGTCACTGTTGGAGGTTGGGAGAGAAACATCTCTCTTGCCCTCTCTGCAAATTCTTTTTATAACATTGGTGATTCTTTGGACATGATATTTATTTCCCATGAAGAAATAGCATTTCTTGATAAGCAGACTTGTTTTCTCCATCAAATACCTTCTTTTTCAAATTAAAACTGGTTCTTTATTCTATTATAGTTTTTCAGTAAAAGGATGGAAAGAAATTTTGGTGAGTCAGTTGGTAGTAGTCAAAATTGTCTGTTTTGGACTCAAAAAAACCTGAGTTCCTCTCCATGATCTACTTTTTTTTTTTTTTTAATTTAGCATCTTTATTGGAGTATAATTGCCTTACAATGGTGTGCTAATTTCTGCTTTACAACAAAGTGAATCAGCCATACATATATATATGTTCCCATATCTCTTCCCTCTTTATATATTGCATGTTCTTAGTAAGTTGACTTCATCTCCATGAGCTTCAGTTTCCTCCTCTGCAGGATGTGGATAATAATAGTAACTATCTGACGGAGTTATTGTGGGGACAAAGTGAGGTTATGATCACAAATTACTCAGCACAATGACTAGCGCATAGTAAATGTTCAATAAATATTAGCTACTAATATTATTATTAATAATTTTATTAGTGCCATAGATAATAAATGGACATGTGAACCTGAAAGACTGACATTTGAGTCATTTAGCTGTGAACTTTCTATGAACTTCCTTTTTCTTTGAAAGAAAAAGATTAAGGTTTTTAAAAAACTGACACGATCTATAACATACAATATAAGTGATAAAAGAGAAATAACCATTGTAACCTATTAACTGAACATCATGTAATTTTTTTCTTTTGGTTGTATGGAATTTTAACAAGTGTATTTTCTCTCTTTGTTGAGAGAAACCCTGGAAACCCTATCTAGGGTTTTTGAAACTTATGGAAATTGCAAAAGCTCCTTGTCCCTTCTTTATATCCTATGTATTCACTCCTATTCTACTCTCATCTCTACCGTTTAGACCAGTAGTTTTCAACCATGGATGAATTTCAGAATCACCCAGGAGAAAATATTTGCGAATCATATTTCTGATAAGGGGTTAATATTCCAAAATATATTTAAAAACTCATACAACTCAATAGCAATAAAACCAAACAATTCAATTAAAAAATGGGCAAAAGATCTGAATAGACATTTTCCCAAAAAAGACATAACGATGGCCAACAGGCATGTGAAAAGATGTTCAGTGTCGTTAATTATCAGAGAAATGCAAATTAAAACCACAATGAGATATCACCCCACACCTGTCAGAATGGCCATCATCAATAAGAACACAAATAACAAATGTTGGCGAGTATGTGGAGAAAAGGGAACCCTCCTACACTGTTGGTAGGAATGTAAATTGGTGCAGTCACTATGGAGAACAGTATGGGGGTTCTTCAAAAAACTAAAAATAGAACTACCATATGACCCAGCAATTCCACTCCTGGGTATATATCTGAAAAAAACAAAAACACTAATTCGAAAAGATATGTGCACCCCAGTGTTCACAGCAGCATTATTTGCAATTGTCAAGATATGGAAGCAACCAAAGTGTCCATCAACAGATGAATGGATAAAGAAGATGTGGGGTTTATATACAATGGAATACTACTCAGACCTAAAAAGAATGAAATTTTGCCTTTTGCAACTACATGGATGGACTTGAAGGGTATTATGATAAGTGAAATAAGTCAGACATAGACAGATAAATGCTGTATGATATCATTTATATGTGGAATCTAAAAAAATGCAACAAACTAGTGAACATAACAAAAAAGAAACAGACTTACAGATACAGAGAATAAACCAGTGGTTCCCAGCAGGGAGAGGGAAGGGGAAAGGGCACAATAGGGGTAGTGGATTAATAGGTACAAACTACTATGTATAAAATAAATAAGCTGCAAGGATATATTGTACAACACAGGGAATGTTGCTAATATTTTATTCTAACTATAAATGGAATATAACCTTTAAAAATTGTGAATTACTGTATTGTACACCTGAAACTTACATAATATTGTAGATCAACTATACTTCAATTAAAAAAATATATGAAGAACTCATACAACTCAATAGCAAAAAAACCAAACAATTCAATTAATAAATGGGCAGGAGATCTGAATAGACATTTTCCCAAAGACAGATGGCCAACAGGTACATGAAATCATGCTCAACATCTCTAATCATCAGGGAAAATGCAAATCAAAAACCACAATGAGGTATCACCTCACAGCTGTCAGAATGGCTATTATCAAAAAGACAATAAATACCAAGCATCAGAGAGGATGTGAAGAAAGGGGAACCCCTATTTACTGTTGGTGGGAATGCAAATTGGAGCAGCCACTATGGAAAATGGTGTGTAGATTCCTCCAAAAATTAAACATGTTTGTGAATGTGATCCAGCAATTCCACTCCTGGATATTTATCTGAAGAAAATGAGAACACTAACTTGAACAGATATATGCACCCCCATGTTCATTGCAGCACTATTTACAGTAGCCAAAACATGGAAACAGTGTAGATGCCCATCGATGGATAAAGATGATGTGGGGTATATATACAATGGAATATTATTCAGTCATAAAAAAGAATGAAATCTTGCCATTTGTGACAATGTGGATGAACCTTGAGGGCATTGTACTAAGTGAAATAAGTCAGAGAAATAAACTGTATGATGTCACTTATGTGTGGAATATTAAAAAAAAAAAAAAAACATGGTTACAGAGAACAGATTGGTGGTTGCCAGAGGTGAGATGTGTGAAATAGGTAGAGGGAGTCTAGTTATAAAATAAATAAATCATGGGGATGTGATGTACATCATGGCAACTACAGTTAATAATATTGTATCGCATATTTGAAAATTGCTAAGAGAGTAAATTTTAAAGTTCTCATCACAAGGAAAAAAATCCAGAAAAGGCAAGAAAAGCATGACCAGGTGTTGTCAAATAGCGCTCATCTCTAGCACATAGGGATTTGTCATTTCATTACATGTTACTTTGAATTTTAGGTCTGGAAGAGCCCTTAGAAATCATGTGGTTTAACTTCCTTGTAGACTTTGGTTCTTAAAACTAAGGTGGATTCCAGTTTGTTTATTTTTAAACAAAATGATCAAAACAACCAATGTTGTCAACTCATTTTTCTCAACGAAGGACAAAACAAACTTATTGGTGTGGAGAACTACCGGGAGGAAATGCATTTCTGCATCTAGCTGCTGCTGAGTGCATTCTTTTTTTCAGGGGGCCTATGTTCACGGCACATTTGCAGAATGGTTACCTCTTATTCCTTGTTGGCCTTGTGCCTACTTGTACTTTAGTGATATTAACAGCTACTAAGGAGATAAGACTTTTGGAAAAAGCTTTATAATCCTGGTCGTTCCAAAGTTTTATTGAGTACATTTTTACCATGAAATAGCCTCGAGAGTTAGGCAGACTAATAAACCAGACATGATAATCACTTCACGTGTATAGCAGAAATTATGCTTATTCCCCAGTGAAATAAGACTTCTCAGGTCTCAGTGGAGACAGATGAATTTATCATTCTGTAGCAGCAGGGTGGGTCATAGCCTGGGTGGCAAGCTATGTAAATATTAATGGAGATTCCAACTCAACTGTGTTTGCAGTAATTTTGATGTCATGTTAGCAGCTGAGGGTCAAGGCCAAAAAAAGAGAGAGAGAAAAAAATGGTGTGGGAGGGACTTGGATCTTTTCTAATGTAAGGAAAACCCTTCTGTTTATTTTTTTAAGTTCTTTTTGTCTCTTCAGTGTCTGTGGCCATCTTAAAATCTCAACATGATGCTGGGAGAACACTTTACTCTGGAAATCCACTGACACTTTTGCTATAAGGTTATTTGACCTCTTTCTTTCTAATTTTACAGTGTCAGTCTTTGAGCTGAATAATTTCAAACAGATTTGCCTCCCAAGAACCCTTTTCTTTGTGGAGCAAACCATGAAGAAACACTTGACTAGTGGGTGAAATGACAAATACTCTCAACCTCAAAACTATTAGAAATCAATTTCTCAGGCATCAGATCTAATTATTCTCCCTTCCCCATTTCAATTCAGGAATCCCAAGGTTAAGGAAAAGCAGCTGAGAAAACAATATTCTTGGTTGATGTTCATGTACTGCCCATTTTTCATGTAAGTAAAGGATAGGATGGGGAGACAACTTCCAAGATATGCCCCTTTAATTGCCAAAAAAGACACAGAATGTTCAGAGAAAGAAAATATCTCTGCTATTATGCAGAGATAACAATGTTGATAGGAATATTGGAATTCCACTTGTCTAACGGCTCTCAGAATGTGCTCTCTATTGCCAACGCCAGGTATTCTTTTAGTTGGGAGGAACCTAACAAGGAAGAGCTGGAGGTCCAGCTGATGTGGCTGCCCAGATGGCCAGGAGGGAAAAAGGGGCTCACCTAGGCTGCTGTGAAAAGGCAAAGAATGTCTGGGTGACACTGGAATGTGTTTGTATGTGTGGAGGTGCAGAAGTAGCAGAATGACAGCATGTAGAGGGCATTTGAAATTAGAAGGCAGGAATAGGAAGTTGCACTGCTAAACGGGGTAGGTGATCTTTGGATCATTACAACAGACCCCAAATTTGTAGAACAAATAGTTTGAGAATTAATCTTCCATCCTAGGCCCTGTTTCTCTGTGTTAAGTTATTCAAGTTATCCAAGATAATTTGAAGATGAGGGATAGTTTCCATATATACACTTTATAGCAAGTTTAGTGTTCAAGCTCCTTTAGAGTCAAATTTTATACATAAAATAATAGTCACATTCATTATGTAACTCTTGTTGAAGTCTAAGACTATTTCTCTTGTCAGGTGTTCTGGAGATGGAGAACAACAGATGGAGTAATTAAGACATGTTTTGATTGCAAGTGACAGAAGCCCAACTCTGCCTAGCTTACCAAGAAGGGAATTTATTGGCAAACATAACCAAGCTATGGAAAGGGCAGGGGTATGGCCTACTTCAGGGCCCTGGAAGAAGAGCCTACAATGCTATTAGGTCTCTCTCTTCACTCTGCTTCTCTCAGTATGTTGGCTCTATTCTCTCAGCCTGGCTTTCTCTGTGAGCAGCAGCAATTCCCACTGATAGTTCCAGCCTTGTGCTTCCCAAAGCTTTCCACTTGAGAAGAAGCATCTCCCTTTAACTTCTATATAAAAACCATCCAAGGGCAGGACTGTGATTGACCCAGTTGGTGTCAATGTCTACCCACCCCCCAACCCGCCTCTTACGGTCTGGAGGGAATGAATACTGTGATTTGGCAGCCCAGCTTCAACTACAACATCATGTTAGAGTCAGGCAGAAGTTTCTCTCTTCAAAAGGGGAATATTGCAAATGTCCCTTCAACTGATAAAAATCTTTCTTTTCAACCTGAAAACTCTCAGTTATCTGTCGGGCTTTAGTTTTCTAGAATCGTAATCTTAAGGATTAAACTGGAATGGATAATCGATTAGAAACTCCTTGAGGACAGGGGTTATATTTTATAAACTTTTATCCTCTGCTTTTGCTCAGGAGAATTTTGAAAATATGCTAAATATTGACTTGGTTTGGATTACTTGTGATAATAAATAGATTTGTAAAATTAATAACAATGATGGTGTTGGGATTACTTATGGGAAAACTTATGAACTAAATATTAAAAAGGGACTGGGTGGGCTTCCCTGGTGGCGCAGTGGTTGAGAGTTCGCCTGCCTGCCGATGCAGGGGACACGGGTTCCTGCCCCGGTCTGGGAAGATCCCACGTACTGTGGAGCAGCTGGGCCCGTGAGCCATGGCTGCTGGACCTGCGCGTCCGGAGCCTGTGCTCTGCAACGGGAGAGGCCACAACAGTGAGAGGCCCGCGTACCACTAAAAAAAAAAAAAAAAAGGGACTGGGTGAGGTTGTGAGTAGGTTGGGTAGTTAGAGAAAGTTAGCAGTTTCACTTATGTTAGACCTTATTTAAAGGTTTTTCTTTTTGAGGTGGTGCTTTTTAAAAATTATTTTTAGAAGATAAAAGAATCTTAGATTTTGGACAACAGATTTCCCTACATGATATACCTCACTTGAGATTTTCAAAGTCTTTGTTAAAAGTGCCTTTTATAATTTTTCATATCACATTGTAGGAAGGGCCAGTGTCATTTTGAACACTATTAACCATGCCTGATACCCCCTTTCCACCATAAATTAAGGTAGAATGTTGGTTGAAGTGAAGCTAGATGGATCAACCTGTCAAAAGCACCGATTTATAATTCTGCTACTCACATTTCTTACACACTGCTGCCCTCCCTCTTGTTGGCTCACACAACTTTGAAGTACACAGGGAATGAACTAATATGGTAGCTCCTATACCTCTAACTAATCCTGTCTAAAGTGTCTCTACTGGAAGTATTTGAGAGACGTATTTATTTTCCCAGTGTGATTTATGTAAACTTTTGTCCCATTTGAAAGTGGCATATTAATGCCTAATTCTGGAAAAAAAAAGGAAGGGGGAGGTAAAAACCTTCTCTGCCTGTCTAGACAGAGCCTTGTTAGTGTATGTCTGATCATACGGGGGCTCATGGCGGTAATATTAATCGGTGGGAAATGAGCCAAGGAAAGACAGCCCTATCTACCAATTAAATTTACTGAGCTTACAGGGTGGTTTATAAAGTCAACATGCTGGGCAAGGTTTACATCTGACCAGGGTAATTGTTGTTTTCTGATCCCCAGTTGGCCGTCAGCCACTCCAAACACAAGACAGATGTTGGCTTTACTAGGGTCAGGGTTATCACAGGGTGGGATGAATAATCATTGGCTCTGGAGTTTGCTACTTTTCCTTTGCTGATGAATAAGAGCAAATAAAATTATTTCTGAATGTCTTGTGGGGTGGGGTGGGGTGGTTTCATTTTGCAAAGCTGGATTGGGGCACTGAAAATCAACATCACAGCAGCAAACTTCTCGTGTCTCTGACATTTCTTAGTTCAGTTTGATCTGAGGACAACTGATTCACTATCTCGAAGGGCAAAGGTTAATGCCTTTTCATAAAGATAATGATAAACACAAACAAGGTATTCACTCTGATATATTGGTTTCTTATCCGGGGTATCAAGGCAAAAATGTGGGAGAACTGAAAACACAGAGTTTGAAGTAGCATCAAAGTAATTTGTTGGTTTTTGAAGTAGGAACTTTTTAATTAAATGTTTTCTTCTAATACAATTGAGGTGTATAATAGCATGAAACCCAATGAAAACTGTGAAATTCGGAGATGTTTTCTGTGTTTGCTATGTGTCAAGTGTGCAAGCCCTGCACATGTGATTCCCACCCACTTGTGTTTGTCTTTTGGGATGGTTTAGTTTCCATTAGGTGCTAGGAAAACTAGCCATGCACCATGGTCCCCCCAGGATGAGAGCCAGACTTGAAAGAATCCTGTCTGTGGAAAGGCAGACTTGTGGTGGGAGCAGAGTGATGAGCCCCAATGTTGGGGCTTTGGGATCCATGTTGGGGGCTGCCAGGAATGTCATCTGACACTGGGCAGCAAGTGAGAGCAGGAGGCTGCAAGTTAGTAAAACGTTGGGTGCACTTCTGGAAGAGGAAAATACACACAGCCTTTAACGAGGCTGGAAATATATAGCTAAGTTGACATAATTTATTCTGGGAATTGCATGTTAAATTGTATTCCAGATACCAGGTTATATTTGGTGGTTGACTAGAAAATAGTATACCGTTTGTCTATTTAAGGCTAAAGATCTCCAACATTGCCTTTTAAGCCTACAATTGCCCATGAAAATAAACAGATATTTCCCTCCTCGCTTGAGCTTCCTTTCTCATCTGCTCATTCTGGAATGCTCTTATAAAAGTTATCTGCCTCTCTGACCACATTTATCTTTCAAATTCTTTTTCATTCAATGGCGGTTCCTCTCATCACCTCATCCACGTTATGCTCCAGACTTCGCCTCGCTTTGGCTGCACCCAGATTTTCCGGGCCTGGCCTCATTCCCGTCCTCCTGGCTCTCAGTGTGTGGTCACCCCCAGGCCAGCCTCCTCTCCCTGAACTCCTCCTCCTAAGTCTCCCTGGTGGCTTCCTCAAAGCTCCTGTGGTCTGCCAAGCTGAGCGCTGACCCCTTTCTTTTGGAAGATTCCTTTGCTCCCACATGCCCATTGCTCCCTGAATTGAGGGCTCTTAACCTCTGACTTTTCCAGCTGGAGCCTCTCAGCCTAACTGATGCTGTCTAATCGTGCTTGCATGCCTATCGGGTGCTTTCTTATTATCACTTCCATTTATCAGTCACAATGTTTTGTGGTCATTTTTGGCGATTTCTTCTTGCTTCTTCTCAGCCTACATTAATGCGACTTCAGCATTAACATTTATGAGATGCTGCCTGTGCTGGACGTGAGGACCCAACACAGTAACCTTCCCTCTGCAGGCTGTCCTCCTCACCCCAGGGTGTGGTGGACAAGCCCATCTGTTCATGTTGGCTGGGCTGAGGCAGACAAGGCCTTGAGACCATTGGTTATGTTTTGATGAAGCTATTTGAAAAGTCATCATTTCAGGCAAGTTTCCGCCCTCCACGTGCTCCTTCACAAAGTGATTAAAACACATATCTGACGGTAAAATGATGAGTCATTAGGTTTATGGAGACGTTAGGCAGCAGAGATGTAGTTATGGAACTCCAGGTCACAACTTTTTATCATTTTTTTTTTTTTTTTTGATTCTGTGGCATCATTGCTGTCTTCTGGAAAATTTTATTTTGGGAAGTTGTCTGGCTGTGAGTCAGTTTCTTTGCCTGAGAATGTTGTCTGGGACAGTAACAGAGCTGTATTGTATTTTTCCTTCTATCTCCCTCTTTTTTTTTTTTTTTTTTTTTGTCCAAAGGAAAAATTTGGCCAGAATAACCTGTGGGTTAGATTCTGAGTCTATAATTGGCTGAAGGAAACTCTCCTGTTAGAGAGTGGAAAGGAGAGTGGGAGATGATGGATAGAATTTTGGCTGAGAGGCAGTGTCCCCTACTGTCCAGAGGGACCATAGGTAGTTGTTCCTTTCTCATTGTTGCTGGGACAGTGGCTGACTTGGTATATATGGGCCCTGGCCATTCTTTCTGTCTTTTCTGTGCTGCTTGATGCCATAGAGAATGTGGACTGTGGAAGGGCTTTTACCCTGTTCAGAAAACCAGAAAATTTCTATTTCTGTATTGTAATTGGGCTACATGTGTTTGTTAAATACAAACAAACAAGCAAACAAAATAGAAATCCCAACTTCAGAAACATCAGGGACCCTGTATTCAGGAATTGGTCTCTTATATTCTCCCTGTGAAGCTAAGTCTGAGAGTCATACACACAGTGAACGAAAAATGAAGTAAAAATAAAATATTGTAAATCTCATAACGTCCAGAGATTTCCCATACTATGTGCTTCTGCTTGGCATTCATTCATACTTGACTTACCTGAAATGAGCCTGCCATTGATGTTCAAAATCAAATTCTATTTCAGATTTTTTCTTACATAATGTCATCATTCTTCTAAGACTCACTGAGGAACCTAGTACTTTTATGAAAAACTATCCCATGATGAGAACTGTGTAACACAATGTTTTCCTTTCTGGCCTGGCCATTGAGAGCTACCTTTGGGGCTTAGTGGTAACATATCCTCAGCATAGGTTTTCTAGTACATAGTAGAAAGAATAAATGCCTCTCTACTATGTGACCTTTTTTGACTTCATATTAATGATCATTTGCATATTTTTCTTTTATTATAACATATCTCAAATAATTCTGAGAGAATTTCTGACTTAGAGATCACTTAATGGCAACGAAGAGACACAAAGAGCAGTGTTTATCAACCTCAGAGCCGTTGACATTTGGGCAGCTGGATTCGGCAGGAGGAGCCAATCAGGTCACGATGCAGATATGAATGATGCCTCTGCCAGACCACTGGGGGGATTCTGGACTGAAGTGTGCCTGTGGAGGAGTCCTGCACTGGGTGAAAATGGCTAAGCCCTTGTTCCGTCCGTTTGCTTGGTCATTTGTTGGGTTATCAAAAGAAATGTGATTTTGGTCACCACCACTAATCACTGGCCACACCCTAAGAGGAGTGTGGGCTCAGGTGGCACACTGAGAGGTTGCTGAGGTTGCTGACAGTTGGAGACTATCAGCTAATCACATTCTTTGAAGCTGGGCAGGGAGATCTGCCAAGGTTACTCTGCCCATTGTCTTACATCTCTGTTTTCCTATGAACTCCTTTATACTGCTCTGTCCATAGACCCTCTTCCCCCTGTTTTCCTATGCCATTGAGCTTAACAGGATGGCTTTAAGGGGCCCTATTTTGTTAGTTGAAATATTAACAGAGTCTGAATAGACTTAACTGGATACTAGTTGGGGTTAGGTGTCCACTCATGGGCCAATCTACTACAGTGTCACAGAGAAGAAACATGGCTGCAGGGCACCACTTTGGTGGGTAGAAGTTCTCAGGGAAGGAATGCCTCGAGCTGGGATGATACCTCCAAAAGTCCCTCCTGCAAATGTGTGATTATGTGCAGAGTTGGAACGTGAAGCCAGGCCCTGTACCTTTAAGTGCAGTACGCTTGCTAAAAACATGGTGTCTTTCACTCTGTCCATCCTTTCCTTGATTTTAACCCATCCTGAACATGGCTGCCAAAAGGAATCTTCTTCCAAACCTAGCTACATGTTGTAGAACCAGGCTCACCATGGCTCCATGGCTCACCATGGCCAATATGATTAATTCTAAAATAATTGAAAACCCTTTAAGACTTGCTCCATTGAGCATTATAGACTTAACACTAATCAGCTACTCTGCTAGAGCATAGACTATAATATCCCTTGAACATGCCAATACATTCCTTAGTGGAAGAGCTGTGTGACAGAACCTAGTTCTGTCCAGCATCAAATTCAGAGTATTTCTACTTTTCATGCTGCCTCTTCACCTTGTTAAGTTCTACATAACTAAAGGTCAAGTTCTACTATATCTACCTAGCTCTTTCTGATAATTCCAGTGATTAATTATGTTCTCTATTTAATCATAACACTCAATTAGTATTTAATGATATCATGCTTTATAATATATTTAAGTGATCATGTGACTATATTTTCCCACTAGACATAAGCCACTTGAAGTCATGACCATGGATTCAGTGCCCCATTCAAAAAGTGGATGAGGGACAGCTCCATAGGTTTAAAGTTCAATAGAGGCAGAAACAAAGTTCACTAAAAACCAGAATAAGCCCAGAGCAAGCTGTCAAATTACAAATAGACAGAAAATGAAATATGATAGGAAGTTATGAAACAAGGATAATTAAGACAAGATAGGAATATATTTGTAAGATGGAAGTAAAATTCTAGAAATAAATAAGCAAGAATAAGTATCTTGTTTTTGATGTGTTGACAAGACTCTTGAGTATACTAAACGTACGCAGCAACATGTCTTGATTTCGTGGTGAAGTTTTGTTTCCCTGTATGAAATCTTTGTTAGAATGAATTCAGATTAGCTTTAAAATTATCTCCCGAAAAATATACAGAAATGTATTGAAAAGAGAAGGGATTATTCTCTATTATTTATTTTACAAACAAGCTTTAATTATATCAGAGCCTAGTAATTTCAAGTTGATAATTTAGATGTATCTGGAATGAATTATGGCATATATACAAAGCACATGTGTAACATAAACATGATGATGTACAATTTAACCTATTTAAAAGATATTCTAAATACATTAAAATAATCAATTAGCATATATATTTAGGTATTGTTCTTCATTAATATAGTTCATGTTAATAATTGTAGTTGAAAACACCAAATCATATTTTAAAATCATGTAATTAATATTGTTGGATTTATAGAATAATATTACTGCTGATTAATTTGAATGAATGATAAAATCTTCAATAAATCAAATATGTCCTAAGTCTTGTCATATGCAAAGTGCTGTGGCAAATAAAAAGAAACATAATTTAGCTAGGGAAGGTATTTAATAATAATTAAATTTGAGTAACAAGAAAAAAATTACAGTTGATGCAAACATTGCCAAATGAGATCAGCAGATGGAAAGAGCAATGTAGATTGAATGGTGTCAACAGGTTATAAGGAAGCACTTTGAAGTGACTTATAAAGATCATAAATGTGGTCAGGTAGAGGGGATGGATCCAGCACGCTAACCAGTGTGGCAGTCTGTGAATAGAATCTTTTAGCATGAATTAAGATTCCTGTAGGAGGAGAGTAGGAAGGTAAATTGGAGCTATATTATGGAGAAGTTTGAATGGTAGGCTAATAAATTTGAACAATGATAAGTTATTGAGCGTTACTATAGTCATTTCTCACCAGAAGGTTTATCTACCTTCACTCAAAGTACATTCATTATCAGCCATTTGTAAGAGGCACTGTGCTAAGTATTATAGGAAGTTAAAAAATTAGCAATGATGACTTCTGCCCTCAAGCAGTTGATGGTCTACTACATAGGAGAAAATATGTGTATATAAACAACTATTGAATAAGTCAGAATATGACAGGAGTTACAAGAGAAGTAAGAGAAGTGTAAACCAAGTATTAAGATAAAACAGGGGAAGAGAAATTAATTCCAGCTGGGAGGATTCAGGAGCACTTGAGGAAAGAGCAGGCATTTCAGTTGGTCCTTGAAAGATGGAAGAAATTTTGACAACACCTTTTCTCCATGAGGGGAACATGCTTTTTAAATAGGAAAACCAAGGGCACAGGAGTAGGAAATTACAGACAAATTAAAGGCCTAGAGAGTAGTTTAGCTTGGCTAGAATCCAAAGACCATAAGGAGGAGGAATGAGAGGTAAGGGCAGAAATGCAGAGTGGGGCCTGGATATGGAGGGGCTTTAGTGACAAGCTTAGGTGCTTGCACTTTATTCTTTCCTCTTTTATTTCTCAACCACGAATGGTTGGGGAGAGGGTGAGTCTTAAAAAAAGACCTCCTCTGAAGTTCTCATAAGCACCTCCAGGGATTCATGTCCTGGTGACTGATACACACATGATGAATGATAAGAACTGTAGTTTGGGGTAAAGGGAAGGAGAACAGTGGTGGGATGAATTAGAAAGGGAAGTTACAGGCAGGAAGAAGTTTTGGGAGCTGTCACAAGGTGACAGGTGGGTCTATGAGGGTTAGAACTACTAAGTTCTTTCTTTTCCTTCCCCATCTTATTGAGATATAATTGACATATAACATTATGTAAGTTTAAGGAGATTTGATATATGTATATGTTGTTGAATAATTACTGCAGTAAGGTTAGTTAACACATCTGTCACCTCACATAGTTACTACTAAGTTCTTAATTGGCCTCTCATCAGTCTACACTTTCTGCATGGACAATGGAAATCCAATGACTGACTAGATGTGGGGATCAAAATTAAGGAGGAATTAAGGATAATTTCATGATTTAAGTCTTTGTTGACTAAAAGATAATATCTGTCTTAAAATTAAACAAAACATGGAAAAAGCAGAGTAAGAAGAGTTATTTTTGTTGCCTGCAATATAGTGCATTTGGGTCCAAGATTTCAAGCTGGCAGACCAAGCATGTTTATTGACTTGCCCTCCATCTCTAATCCAACTGATGTCACAGTAAAATGGTTAGGCTAGAAATTCATAACAACCAGGAGAAAGGGAGGCAGAAGTTATAAGAAAATGAGAGCTTAACAAATTTCTGGAAGACAGAACACAGAGAAATGTGAGGAGGGACACAGAATAGAGGAAGTAGCTGACTGCTGGGCATATGGGAAATGGAATGGAAGATGACTGGGCTCAAGTTGGCAGATGTGGAATGCAGAAAACCGAAGTGATGGTTTCAAGGTTGGTCAATGCAATATGATAGGTGCATCCTTCCCTACCTCCACACATAGAACTGCTAGGAAGCCTGAGAGCTGTGGAGCAGCAAGAACTCCTGGTGGATCTTCTCTGCCTGGAAGCAGTCCAAATGCTCCAATAAAAATATCCCTTCCAATATATTTGTTGGTGTGAAAGAGTTTCGCAAGCAGTGTTCTGCTGAATTAAACTGTCTGAAGAAAACCAAGCCTTCTAGAGAACT
This sequence comes from Stenella coeruleoalba, assembly GCF_951394435.1. Taxonomy (NCBI): domain Eukaryota; kingdom Metazoa; phylum Chordata; class Mammalia; order Artiodactyla; family Delphinidae; genus Stenella; species Stenella coeruleoalba. The sequence goes on from NC_137148.1 coordinate 65,152,034, forward strand.
ACTGTCCTCACTCTGACCACCAGTTTCCCTCTTGCCCATTCAACACTTAAAAACCTCACAACCCATGAACACATAATTTATAGTCAGTCTTCCTGCTCAGGGGAAGAGCCATGCCTAAAAACAGTGCAGAGGAAACCTCAATCAGTTATCTAGAATGATAAACACAGATCTTCATTCTTAAACATAAATGGAATCCAAGATTCCAGACAGTAGAGAAAAAATAGTAGTACTGAAAAACATTGAGATAAGAAAATATATTAAAATATGTTACAAATATATAAAAATATATATTGACTCTGGAGGAACTAGAGGTAATTTAGGGAACAGAAGAGAACTTTAAAAAATTCTGTCCCGTTAGTATTGCCATTGAGATTTGAGAAGATATTACATCCATAAAACAAAAGCAGGTTGCCATGAAAAAAGAATAAGCAAAATGAGAAATGACTTTTATAAACTACAAGTGATTGCTGAAAAGTAAAACTCCAGTAACATCAAGCAAAAACAGACAAAAGCACCAAAATATTAAAAAGAAGATATGATAAATCTGGAAGGTCCAAAATCAGATTAGCAGGAGTCCCAGAAATGGAAAGCAGAGAAAAGAGAGAAGAAGAAATGAACAAAATAATGAAAGAAAATTTCCCAGAGCTGAATGTAAGATTAGGAGAATTCATCATGTGCTGTTAAGGATGACTAAAAATACCCCCCACAGATACATTCTTATGAAATTTCAGATCATTTGGGATTCAGATAGGAAGTTTTCAGAAAGAAAAAATTTCCCTTAAAAGGATGAAGAATCAGACTGGTATCAGACATCTCATCAGTCATATGGGGTGTTTGAATAAAATAGAATTATGCTTTCAAAGCTCTGAGGAAGTTATTTTGACACAAAATTTCCATAACCAGTCTATGAATCAATTAGGGTAGAAAAAAGACATTTTCAGACATGCAAGGATTCAGAAAATTTGCCTACCATGTATCCTTTTGAAGACATTTCTCAGTGATAGCAAAATGAGAAAGGAAACCCAGAAAGAAAACATAATGTTTTCAGCCAGATGTGCAGTGTGGGAGAGCCCAGGATGAGAGCTGGGGTGAGGTGGAAGGCCCAGGTCTACAGGAAAATGTCTCTTGGAAAAAGGAGTTTTTGTTATATGGTTGAGAGTAAATTTCAGGATATAGTAGAAGCATATACTTCTTCTATTTACAAGAAGAAAACAAGATAATTAAACATCTCCTCCTCTCTGTCCTCCAAACCAGATCAAATACAAAATGTATAAGAAAATCATGGACCAAATGTGGAGCAAACAGAAATTTGACAGGATTTGGTATAACTGAAGCCGCACAACAAAATAATTCATTTGACTCTTATGTAGGATTGCTATCCTTGGGGTCATGCAGCACAGGCACATGGGACTTGAGAAATAAAGGTAAACTAGCATATTTCTTGGTTCTGCAGTAAATAATATTTAGATAGTTACAATGACATAGATAACTGTTTATTGGTTTTTAATTTTTAGAATCTATATGCAGACCATTAAAGACAATTACAGTACAGAACATAAATTATAAAATTAAAGGTTTAGATAACAGGACTTAGAAGAGATAAGGAACAAGGAAAAGTGAAGTAAAGGGAAAGGGACTAATAATATCTTTAACTCTTGATACAGTGGGAAGTTGGTAGATCAGGTCAAAAGTTTACAGAATAAGAATACAGATTTTAAAATATTTAAAATTCCAGATGTGACAGGGAGAGTAATTAATGATGATAATCAACAGCAACAACATACAGGGAGGATGAGGAGGGATGAATTAAGTGAGCTAAATGGTCATCATTCATAAGCTTATCTTTGATTAAAAAAAAGAAAGAGGTAAACAACAGAGGAAACGAAATCCAAATGGTTAGAAGTGCTTACCACTAGGGGAGAGATGGTGGAGGCCATTGATTTCAGCTAAAAAAATAGTGCAGTTTAGTAAAACTAGACACCTGAAAACCAGAAGAAAGAAAATACCTGAATATTCAATGGTAGATAGGTCTGAAAACTTTCTTATGAAACAAACAAACAGGTATATTTATAAGACCGAAATCTGCCTAATGGGCAAGGACTAAGGAAACAGTCAACAAAAAGTTCTAGTAGGTGAAATCAAGAGGTCAAGTTTGAGAATCAGAAAACTGAGTTAGGGTGTGTATAGAAGTTAAACTTCGAGGGAAAGATGTTTTCAAGTAGTTTGCTGAGTTAGGAAGTACTGAGTTCTGTGGTAGTTTCTTAGGTGTGTGGTAGTTCCCAGCTTAAAGAGTTTAAAAATGTGTTGTTTTTCTGATTATAAAAGTAAATAGATGTTCTTGCAGAAGATTAGAAAATTGAAGTATAAAGGAACCCCAAACGTAATTAGTATGTGGCACCTTACCACTCCCAGTATTTTCACTTCTTTTCTTGAGGTACCAAATGAAATAAACTCCCTCCTCCAACCCCACTACCAGGTCAAAATCACTTACTAGTGGCACGGCAAGAATCACTAGCTAAGAGGGTAAAGTAGCTTAGCTTAGCTTGCTCATGGTATTCGCGAGTTCATGATGTTCCTGGCCGCGGAATACTTCTCTTGCCCTGCCATTGCTGGTTTCGCTGCGGTAGGCAGCTGTCACCGGAGTAACTGGCTGATGTAGACTCAGGTGTTACTCTCCCAGGGGTGGTAGAGTGAGCAAACAGGAATTTAGTATGCATAAGAATCATCAGAAGAGCTCAAACAGTACAATTTCCATAGCTTCAGCTGGTCAGGAGTGGAGACTAGAAGGCTGAATTTTTAAACAAGGACTCTAAGTAAACTTGCTACTCCATTGCGGCCCATGGGCCAGCAATGTTGACATCACTTGGGAGCGTATTAGAAATGAAGAATCTTGTATCCACCCCAGACCTACTGAATCAGAATTTACATTTTGATAAGATCTCCAGGTGATTTGAGAAGCACTGGGCTGGGTGATCTTATAATTGTTCTGGGAGCCATTTTGTGTAAAACCACCTAGCTGCTTTTAATTAAAGCAATCCACTGAGAGCCAGCGGCAGTAGCTTCCCATCACCATCTCCTCTCCGTCCGTCTCTTCCTCTTTGGGGCTTCAGTCTTTTCACTGATATTCAGGAGGATGCTAACCACAACTTTTTCGGGTTTAACCAGAGTCTGAATCAAAGGAAGGAGGCCCTGAAGACTCCTGAGGACTTTCAGGATGATGGGTAAGCTGGGACGAGGGAAGATGGATATTCACAGTGAGAGCAGCTAGCAGGGACCTGAGGGATCCTTTCTAGTGGGGTCTTCCTTTGTTCACTGCTGAGGAATAGAGCAGGTATCAGAGTCAGATATCTATGTTTTGCAAGGTCTGTGGTATTCTGTGGTACTTTTACGCATTGCACACAGCAAGCAAGACAATTAAGTAAATTAGCACTCGTTCTTTTTTTTGTTTTTCAGTTTAAATAATAATTTTATTCCTGTTATGAGTTGAATTGTGTACCTCTCCCCCAAATTCATATTTTTAAAACCTAACTCCCAGTACCTCAGAATGAATTAGCACTTGTTCTTAGGTTTCAGCTCCAAGAGAAAACAAGCTATAAATAATCACAATTCAAATTCACAGCTGAGGGGTTTTAGTAGTTGATCAGAGGTTTGACCTCCAGAACACTGATTATTATGGGAAAGGTTCGTGCAGGCCAGAAAATATTTAAGTGGGACTAACATTTTGAAACTATAAAATAGGAACCCTTTGATGTAGTTATTTTGGGGAGTGAAAATTTAAATTTGTGTTTTCTTTACATATTTTACTTCCTTTGAAAGTTGATTGAAAACAGTCTGGGGTATGTGCGTCAAAGTTATATTTTATTTGTTGCTGGCTTGTCTCTTGCCTCTGGGCAAGAGTATGTGGGGTTCTTCGTGCTCAACAATATGAGATTTCTTTCTATGCTTAAAACATTCTTCCTCAGAATGGACTGTAGACCTTATTGTAACGTGTGATGATTCAGTTGCTTAGCACACGGTTCATTCTCTGGCTGCTCTGGTTATGGGTACACTGTGCTTGTCTTGGGTTTGAGCCAAGTCTGAGCCACGTCTGTCTGCACTGGCTGGCCGGCTGTGCTCTGACTCTGGTCAGCACTGGCTGTTACTCTCCTAGTCATCTTTTTATCTTTCTGGGTAATCTTGGGCTTAATTTTGTTCCTGCCTTTAATACTCCCATGTGGCTTCTTTCTTCATTTCTTTTTTTATAAAAACATCTGTCTGAAACTTATATAGTCATCCTCATGACCCCTTGGTTATTTACAGTAATGTTTCTCTTCTTGTGTGGAACTGGGGTCTACGAAAACTCCTTATATAGAACATGAAAGAAATTAGCTGCGAGTTTGTGTAACTCTTTAGATGGCTGTGAGGATGTTCAGGTCATTTTCTTCTTTGGTCTCTCTGACTGGTACCTGTACAAAGGAGAAGTTACCTTGGGGACAGAGAGTTTGTCCTCCCTGCCCCTGAAAAATATCCGTTGTCTCCGAAGACGATAATACTGTGTAGGCACTTTGATCAAACTGATGCAGATAAAAGTAAGACCTATTATATAAATTAACTGTTAGATTACTTTTCTGGAGGAAGTTTTTCTTTTCGCCTCTCTGTTTTTGTTAAGTATCACCTCTTGATTTTTGTTAAGTATGTTTTTGTTAAGCATCACCTCTTGATTTTTCGTTATTCTTCTTGATACATTTACTGAGGGATTAATTTAAGAGATCTCAATTAGAGTTAACAGGGTTTGTCTTTTGCTTACCTTTTGCTGGTTATAAGATTAGTGGCTAAATGATTAACCTCAGTGCTTGCTTTAAAACATAATTTGAAGTAAAATGGACATGTGGAAATTTTCGATGTGATGAACTTGTACCGTACATTGTGTTGGTCATTAAGCTACTGTATACATTTGTCAACACTCATCAAATTGTACACTTAAAAATTGCCAAATTATGTGTTATAAATAGTACCTCAGTAAAACTGATTAGAAAGAAAGAGTGCTAAGTAAAAATGATCCAAATCTTAGACTTTCCTACCCCATATTAGCACTGCTTCCTTGAAACCACCCCAAGTTATCTTCTTCCTTTTGTTCCTTAGGTATTGTATTAAGTCTGTTTGGGCTGCTTATAAAAGAATACCATGGATGGGTGGCTTATAAAACAGAAATTGGAGCCAAGAAATTGGAGTGCTGCTGTAACAAATAGCAAACAAATGGAAGCAGCTTTGGAACTGGACAATGGCTGGAGGCAGGAAGAGTTTAAGGTGTGTGTTGGAAGGAGCCTACATTGTTGTGGGTCAACCTTTACAGGAGATTCTGGTGAGAGTCCAAAAGAAAAGAGGAAAGCTGTAGAGAAAGACTCAATCTTAGAAAATACCGAAGTAATCCTAAACAGAATGTGGGTAGAAACAAGGACAGTAAAGGCCATTCTGATGAGGTTTCCATTGGAAATGAGGAACGTGTTATTAGACAGTAGAGGAAAGGCCATCCTTAAAAAGTGGCAAAGAACTTGGCTGAATTGTATTCATGTTCCAGTGTTTTATTGAAAGTAGGACTTGAGAGTGATGACATTGGATATTTAGTTGAAGAAATTTCTAAGCAAAGTGTTGAAGGTGAGCCATGGCCCTTCCTGACAGCTTATAGTAAAATTTGAGAGAAATGACTTAAAGATGGAATTTTTAAGCAAAAAAAGAACTTGAAGACTTGAGAGTTCTCAGCCCATTCATACTGCAAAAAATAAGAACACTGAAGGCGTGGCCAAGTGACTGATTGACTAGATGAGTATGGATCAGCCATCTCAACGGAAGCCAGGAGCTATTCTCCAAAGCAATAGAAGAATGACCCAGAAGGTGATTCAGAGAGAACCAGCGCTGCCAGTCCCATCACAGGCCCCTAGTGCAGGGAGAGGGGGTTGCAGCGGCAGGCAGGGTGGTTTCAGAGGAGGGGCTGCTGGCGCCTGCGGGCCTTCGGCGTGTGATGCCAGCGCCGCCTCATGTCACAGGCTCTACCCCCGCCCTCTGGTTCAGTGCTCCTTGCTCCTGGCCCATCCCAGGCATGGCTGTAGTGGGCCCAGCACAGCTCAGCCACTATGGCCAGCCCTCCAGAAGGCACAAGCAGCAAACTGCGGTGGCATCTGCATGGCTCTGTCTCAGCCGGCATATGCAGAGTACATGGCCGCAGGGGCTTAGCAGCCTCCACCTAAGTTTAAGCGTAGAACTGCCTAGAGCCTTGAACCTGACCCCAGCCCAGGAGAACTGTGGCATCGGGAGGATGGGGGCATCGCCACCAAGCCGTGGGGATGATGCTGCCACTCTAGTGGGCCTGGAAGGCAGAGCATTGAGCCAAAGGGATTATTCTTGAGCCTTAAGGTTTAATGTTGTCTGCCTTGTTAGGTTCTGGATTTACCTGAGGCTGTTACTCCTTTCTTCTCTCCATTTCTCCCTTGTGGAATCGGAATGTCTCTCCTATGCCTGTCCCACCATAGTTTGGTTTCACACGTTCACAGGTGGGGAGGAATTTGCCTCAGGATGAATCATGCCTCAAGTCTCACCCAAATATAATTTAGATGATATTTATTTATTTGTGTAGTTATTTATTTATTTATATTTGGCTGTGCTGGGTCTTGCGGCACGTGGGATCTTCGTTGCCGTGTGTGAGATCTTTAGTTGCAGCATGTGGGATCTAGTTCCCCGACCAGGGATTGAACCCGGGCCTCCTGCATTGGGAGTGTGGAGTCTTAGCCACTGGACCATTGGGAAAGTCCCTGGATGATATTTAGATGAGACTTAGGACTTAGACTTTAAAGTTGATATTGCAACAAGTTAAAACTTTGGGGGCTATTGGGATGGAATGTATATATTCTGCATGCTAGAAAGATAAGGATTTAGGGGGGTCAAGGGAGGAATGCAATAGATTGAATGTGTCCTCCCCCAGATTCATATGTTGAAACCTACTCCCCAACGTGATGGAATTTGGAGGTGGAGCCTTTAGGAGGTGATTAGGTCATAAGGGTCAAACCCTCATGAATGGGGTTAGTGCTCTTATAAAAGAGGCCCCAGAGATATATGTATATGTATAGCATATTCACTTTGTTATAAAGCAGAAACTAACACACCATTGTAAAGCAATTATACTCCAATAAAGATGTTAAAAAAAAGAAGAAAAAAAAAGAGACCCCAGAGAGCTTCCTTGCTCCTTCTACCAGTGAGGACTCAGCCGACATTCTATAAACCAGGAAATGGGCTCTCACCAGACACTGAATCTCCAAGTGCCTTGATTTTGGACTTCCCAGAACTGTGAGAAATAAATGTTTGTTGTTTAAGCCACCCATTCTATGGTATTTTTGTTATAGCAGTCTGAATGGACTAAGATATGTGTTACATTCTTGGTTTCACCACTCAGTGCTGGTCATAGGAAATGGGTTCTCAAGGTCCTGTCATTTTCACCAGATTTGTGCTGATTTTTCTTAGAGAGATTAGGTAAATCTAGTATGAAGCAGATCCTTGTTAACTACCACTCTTGCTGCTTATAAGGAATAGTCAGAGGAGCAACCCACTCATCACTGATCAGATATTTGCGTGTGTTCACTCATTGAATAATTATTAAATGCTTATTGTGTTCCAGCTAAACAGTAATACGTGTGCTTAATTGCATTTCTCTGGCCCTTGTTCATGAATCCATAGCCTAGGCTGGCTTTCCAGAATCAAGCCAGTCTCCTGATTTTGCACTGCTTCGTTGTCTTTCTGGAGTTAAAAAAAAAAAAAAAAAAAAAGATCAAAATCCTAATCCCCTCCCTGCTTCAAAAAAATGCTTGTGTGTTATTTCATTTTTATCTCTTTCTATGTATTATGTCTGCCAAATAAGACTGTAAGGTCCATGAGGGCACACACCGGGTATCCTTCATGCCAAGCAGAAAACTTGCCATGTGCTGAGTAGGTTTTAAATTTATGTTCTTCTAGCAGCTGATTGCTTCTGTTATAGCATTTACCACACCTGACTAAAATTATCAACTTGTGCGGGTGACCTTGTGAAATTATAAACTCCTAAATGGCTTATGGTTTTTTTTTTTTATTTTATTGTATTCTCAGTGCACAGCCTAGAACTTGGTAAGACATTCAAAAACCTTATTGAAAAAGCAGGTTTATTAACATGAGGGGTGCTGAAAGACACAGCTAACCAAAATATTTACCCCTTTGTTCTGAAAAGTTACTTGAAATTGCTACCTCAGATTTCACACTTTCATTCTGAAATTGTATTGTGACCTATTGGGGACCACATGTTATCTGCGTGGAATAATAACCCTATGAAGATAACAGACACGTTTAGTTTGGCTAGTGTTTCTCAAATGCTTTTTGGTGGTGATCCATTAAAAAAAAATATTTACCCTGGGCTTCCCTGGTGGCGCAGTGGTTGAGAGTCCACCTGCCGATGCAGGGGACATGGGTTTGTGCCCCGGTCCGGGAAGATCCCACATGCCGCGGAGTGGCTGGGCCCGTGAGCCATGGCCGCTGAGCTTGCGCGTCCGGAGCCTGTGCTCCGCAACGGGAGAGGCCACAACAGTGAGAGGCCCGCCTACCGTCAAAACAAACAAACAAAAAACAACAACAACAACAAAAATATTTACCCTGAAAACAGGAAATAAAATATAGGTACACATGTACAGATACATATATACAGAATATGTATATACAGAGACCATAGTTACACCTACCTTTAGCCTTAATTACTACTGTGATGTACTCTGATATTTTTTTCCTTCTCTTATGTTCTATTTATAGTTTTGAAAATACAGGCTGTAGGGTCTACTTTATTGATTTCATGCTCACTAATGCAGTTTGAAAACACTGGTTTGGTTTATTGCTTAAACCATTGCCATTATCACACATCTATCTGTGCTAGGTGTTGAAAAGAAAAAAAAGATTTCTGAAATATAGGTCTGAACATTGAGTGTTGCCAGGGGAGAGATGTTAGGCAAAGAAAATATCCTGGGGCCCTGGATTGGATGAAAGGAGGGCATTCAAAGAAAGAGAGATGTGAGAAGAGGCTACTAAAGATAATTTCTCCTATATCCCATTGCGTTTTAAGTCCAACATACACCTGTCTTTCCAGCTGGATTGCGAACACTTCTAGGACAGGAACTATACGTTATTCATCTTCATAACTTCATTGCCTAATAAGGGACCTGGGCTCAAGGAATATTTACTAGGTTGAGGGTAAAATAAAGAGCTAATATTTATCAAGCACTTACGATGTGCCACACAAACATGTCAGTAGATGCTGTTGTCTCCCTGCTCAAATCCTCTTACCTGCTAATGAGGACTGCTCGTTAATGCTCACAGCTACCCTCTTCTTCACAGAATTACCAGTTGGCCCTTCCCTCCCTCCCTTTCCCAAGCCTCTAGCCAATGACCAGTGACCGACTAACTCCAGAATATGAAAGCCCACCCCCTGCCTCAAGATGAGACCAACTCTGTAGTATAGTTCCTGCTCCAGAGCTTCCCATGGATCAGGCTAAAGGTAGTCTCCAGCTGAGACCACATCCTTGCTCAGCTTTCTTACTCTGCTCTGTTCTACTTCTCTTACTCTCTCAAAAAATCACATTCATGAGAAGCCCAACCTGATACTCTGCTTCTAGGGAACCATCCTAAGAACCTGGTTCCAAGCAATTTATAGTATTGTCTATTTATTTTGTCCTCAGAGCAAGTCTTGGAGATAGCTATTTACTGATGAGGAAACAGGCACCAAGCAGTGAAGTCACACAGTGGTGCCCTGAGATACACACAGAGACAGTCTGATCTGTGCCAAGGCTCTGCCCCATCACACATACTACATCCAGGCTTGGGACTGTGTCTGGCTGACAGGACCAGTGGGCACACCCCTGTTGGATGGGCACTTCAGGAGGGGTGGCTGGTTCCCCAGTTCTGCACATTGACTTATTTTATTAGCACTATTCCAGTTACAGATAACATTATTTAAATTTTTGAAAAGTACAACATAGAAATATTTATTAGTTTATTCCAAATTTTGAAGGTAGATAGAGGAAATCTCAACTTCCATCCTATCAATTCAGCAACAGAGAATTCATTTTAAAGGTAAAACTAACATGAGAGGTGATATTTGTATACTCTCAGTTTTTCACTGAACTTGACTAATCCACAGACATCTGATTGAAAACTTGCTAGTGCTGGTGGTTGGAATCCAGTTTGCAGTAAGTCACTTGTTCATTGCCAAGGTTAACAGTTTCTAAGCTACAGAGAGATGAGGAAAGTCTTTGTAGTCAGTAAATTACCATTTGCCCCTTTTTGAAAAACATGATTCTAGGTTTCTGTTTCATTTATTAGCTCTGTGGTTGCTGCTGCCTGTTCTTCTATAACTAGATTATCATTCGCTGCAGCCAATACCACATATACTTATCACAGTATAGGAGTTTTTAGGGTTTTCTTTTTAATATTGACATTTTGAGTATCGAGCACTTGGTTATTTACTGCCCAAAGTTAATAAAAGATGCAAAATACCATAGCAGTTCAGCACATTTTTGGTATCAGAACATGCTTCAATTTTCTAATTGTGTGACACAGGGTATGTTATTTAATATATCTGAGCTCCATTTGGTTTTTTTTTTTTTGAATTTTATTTTATTCTTTTATACAGCAGGTTCTTATTAGTCATCCATTTTATACACATCAGTGTATACATGTCAATCCTAATCTCCCAATTCATCACACCCCCACCCCCCGCCACTTTCCCCCCTTGGTGTCCATACGTTTGTTCTCTACATCTGAGTTTTTATTTCTGCCCTGCAAACCAGTTCATCTGTACCATTTTTCTAGGTTCCACATATATGCGTTAATATACGATGTTTGTTTTTCCCTTTCTGACTTACTTCACTCTGTATGACAGTCTCTAGATCCATCCACGTCTCTACAAATGACCCAGTTTCGTTCCTTTTTATGGCTGAGTAATATTCCATTGTATATGTGCACCACATCTTCTTTATCCATTCGTCTGTCGATGGGCATTTAGGATGCTTCCATTATCTGGCTATTGTAAATAGAGCTGCAGTGAACATTGGGGTGCATGTGTCTTTTTGAATTATGGTTTTCTCTGGGTATATGCCCAGTAATGGGACTGCTGGGTCATATGGTAATTCTATTTTTAGTTTTTTAAGGACCCTCCATACTGTTCTCCATAGTGACTATATCAATTTACATTCCCACCAACAGTGCAAGAGGGTTCCTTTTTCTCCACATCCTCTCCAGCATTTGTTGTTTATAGATTTTCTGATGATGCCCCTTCTAATTGGTGTGAGGTGATACCTCATGTAGTTTTTACACGCAGGCTCAGTGGCCATGGCTCACGGGCCCAGCCGCTCCGCGGCATGTGGGATCTTCCTGGACTGGGACACGAACCCGCGTCCCCTGCATCGGCAGGCGGACTCTCAACCACTGCGCCACCAGGGAAGCCCACCTCATGTAGTTTTGATTTGCATTTCTCTAATAATTAGTGATGTTGAGAAGGTTTTCGGGTGCTTCTTGACCATCTGTATGTCTTCTTTGGAGAAATGTCTATTTAGGTCTTCTGCCCATTTTTGGATTGGGTTGTTTGTTTTTTTAATATTGAGCTGCATGAGCTGTTTATATATTTTGGAGATTAAACCTTTGTCCGTTGATTCATTTGCAAATATTTTCTCCCATTCAGAGGGTTTTCTTTTTGTCTTTTTTATGGTTTCCTTTGCTGTGCAAAAGCTTTTAAGTTTCATTAGGTCCCATTTGTTTATTTTTGTTTTTATTTCCATTACTCTAGGAGGTGGATCCAAAAAGATCTTGCTGTGATTTATATCAAAGAGTGTTCTTCCTATGTTTCCCTCTAAGAGTTTTATAGTGTCCAGTCTTACATTTAGGTCTCTAATCCATTTTGAGTTTTTTTTGTGTATTTTTGTGTATGGTGTTAGGCAGTGTTCTAATTTCATTCTTTTACATGTAGCTATCCAGTTTTCCCAGCACCATTTATTGAAGAGACTGTCCTTTCTCCATTGTATATCCTTGCCTCCTTTATCATAGATTAGTTGACATAGGTGCGTGGGTTTATTTTTGGGCTTTCTATCTTGTTCCATTGATCTATATTTCCATTTTTGTGCCAGTACTGTATTGTCTTGATTACTGTAGCTTTGTAGTGTAGTCTGAATACAGGGAGTCTGATTTCTCCAGCTCCGTTTTTTTACCTCAAGACTGCTTTGGCTATTCAGGGTCTTTTGTGTCTCCATACAAATTTTAAGATTTTTTGTTCTAGTTCCGTAAAAAATGCCATTGGTCATTTGATAGGGATTGCATTGAATCTGTAGATTGCTTTGGGTAGTATAGTCATTTTCGCAATATTGATTCTTCCAATCCAAGAACATGGTATATCTTTCCATCTGTTTTTATCATCTTTAATTTCTTTCATCCATGTCTTATAGTTTTCTGCCTACAGGTCTTTTGTCTCCCTAGGTAGGTTTATTCCTAGGTATTTTATTCTTTTTGTTGCAGTGGTAAATGGGAGTGTTTCCTTAATTTCTCTTTCAGATTTTTCATCATTAGTGTATAGGAATGCCAGAGATTGCTCTGCATTAATTTTGTATCCTGCAACTTTACCAAATTCATTGATTAGCTCTAGTAGTTTTCTGGTGGCATCTTTAGGATTCTCTACGTATAGTATCATGTCGTCTGCAAACAGTGACAGCTTTACTTCTTCTTTTCTAATTTGTATTCCTTTTATTTCTTTTTCTTCTCTGATTGCCGTGGCTAGGACTTCCACAACTATATTGAGTAATAGTGGTGAGAGTGGACATCCTTGTCTTGTTCCTGATCTTAGAGGAAATGTTTTCAGTTTTTTACTATTAAGAATGATGTTTGCTGTGGGTTTGTTGTATATGGCCTTTATTATGTTGAGGTAGGTTCCCTCTATGCCCACTTTCTGGATAGTTTTTATCCTAAATGGATGTTGAATTTTGTCAAAAGCTTTTTCTGCATCTGTTGAGATGATCATGGGTTTTTTTCTTCAGTTTGTTAATATGGTGTATCACATTGACTGATTTGTGTATACTGAAGAATCCTTGCATCCCTGGGCTAAATCCCACTTGATCATGGTGTATGATCCTTTTAATTTGTTGTTGGATTCTGTTTGCTAATATTTTGTTGAGGATTTTTGCATCTATATTCATCAGTGATATTGCTCTGTAATTTTCTTTTTTTGTAGTATCTTTGTCTGGTTTTGGTATCAGGGTGATGGTGGCCTCGTAGAATAAGTTTGGGAGTGTTTCTTCCTCTGCAATACTTTGGAAGAGTTTGAGAAGGGTGGGTGTCAGCTCTTCTCTAAGTGTTTGATAGAATTCACCTGTGAAGCCATCTGGTCCTGGACTTTGTTTGTTGGAAGATTTTTAATCACAGTTTCAATTTCATTACTTGTGATTGGTTTGTTCATATTTTCTATGTCTTCCTGGTTCAGTCTTGGAAGGTTATACCTTTCTGAGAATTTGTCCGTTTCTTCCAGGTTGTCCATTTTATTGACATAGAGTTGCTTGTAGTAGTCTCTTAGGATGCTTTTATTTCTGTGGTGTCTGTTGTAACTTCTCCTTTTTCATTTCTAATTTTATTGATTTGAGCCCTCTCCCTCTTTTGGTTAATGAGTCTGGATAATGGTTTATCGATTTTGTTTATCTTCTCAAAGAACAAGCTTTTAGTTTTATTGGTCTTTGTTATTGTTTTCTTTGTTTCTATTTCATTTATTTCTGCTCTGATCTTTATGATTTCTTTCCTTCTGCTAACTTTGGGTTTTGTTTGTTCTTTTTTCTCTACTTCCTTTAGGTGTAAGATTAGATTGTTTATTCGAAATATTTTCTTGTTTCTTTAGGTAGGCTTGTATAGCTATAAACTTCCCTCTTAGAACTGCTTTTGCTGCATCCCATAGGTTTTTGATCATCGTGTTTTCATTGTCATTTGTCTCTAGGCATTTTTTGATTTCCTCTTTGATTTCTTCAGTGGTGTCTTGGTTATTTAGTATCGTATTGTTTTCCCTCCATGTTTTTGTGTTTTTTACCTTTTTTTCCGTGTAATTGATTTCTGATATCATAGCATCATGGTCAGAAAAGATGCTTGGTATGATGTCAGTTTTCTTAAATTTACTGAGGCTTGATTTGTGACCCAAGATGTGATCTATCCTAGAGAATGTTCCATGTACACTTGAGAAGAAAGTGTAATCTGCTGTTTTTGAATGGAATTTCCTATAAATATCAATTAAATCTATCTGATCTGTTGTGTCATTTAAAGCTTGTATTTCCTTATTAATTTTCTGTTTGGGTGATCTGTCCATTGGTGTAAGTGAGGTGTTAAAGTCCCCCACTATTATTGTGTTACTGTTGATTTCCTCTTTTATAGCTGTTAGCAGTTGCCTTTTGTATATAGGTGCTCCTATGTTGGGTGCATATATATTTATAATTGTTGAATCTTCTTCTTGGATTGATCCCTTGATCATTATGTAGTGTCCTTCCTTGTCTCTTGTAACATTCTTTATTTTCAAGTCTATTTTATCTGATATGAGTACTGCTGCTCCAGCTTTCTTTTGATTTCCGTTTGCATGGATTATCTTTTTCTATCCCCACACTTTCAATCTGTTGTGTCCCTAGGTCTGAGGTGGGTCTCTTGTAGACAGCATATAGATGGGTCTTGTTTTTGTATCCATTCAGCGAGCCTCTGTCTTTTGGTTGGAGCATTTAATCCATTCACATTTAAGGTAATTATTGATATGTATGTTCCTTTTACCATTTTCTTAATTGTTTTGGATTTGTTTTTGTAGGTCCTTTTCTTCTCTTGTGTTTCCCACTTCGAGAAGTTCCTTTAGCATTTGTTGTAGAGCTGGTTTGGTGGTGCTGAATTCTCTTAGCTTTTTCTTGTCTGTACATCTTTTGATTTCTCCATCAAATCTGAATAAGATCCTTGCCGGGTAGAGTAATCTTGGTTGTAGGTTCTTCCCTTTCATCACCTTAAGTATATCATGCCACTCCCTTCTGGCTTGTAGAATTTCTGCTGAGAAATCAGCTGTTAACCTTATGGGAGTTCCCTTGTATGTTATTTGTTGTTTTTCCCTTGCTGCTTTCAATAATTTTTCTTTGTCTTTAATATTTGCCAATTTGATTACTATGTGTCTCAGCATGTTTTTCCCTGGGTTTATCCTGTATGGGAATCTCTGCACTTCCTAGGCTTGTGTGGCTACTTCCTTTCCCATGTTAGGGAAGTTTTCAACTATAATCTCTTCAAATATTTTCTCGGGTCGTTTCTCTCTCTCTTCCCCTTCTGGGTCCCCTAAAATGCAAATGTTGTATTTAATGTTGTCGCAGAGGTCTCTGAGGCTGTCTTCATTCCTTTCATTCTGTTTTCTTTATTCTGTTCCACCACAGTGAATTCCACCATTCTGTCTTCCAGGTCACTTATCCATTCTTCTGCCTCAGTTATTCTGCTATTGATTCCTTCTAGTGTAGTTTTCATTTCAGTTATTGTATTGTTCATCTCTGTTTGTTTGTTTTTTAATTCTTCTAGGTCTTTGTTAAACATTTCTTGCTTCTTCTTGATCTTTGCTTCCATTCTTTTTCCGAGCCTGGATCACCTTCACTATCATTATTCTGAATTCTTTTTCTGGAAGGTTGCCTATCTCCACTTCATTTAGTTGCTTTTCTGGGGTTTTATGTCGTTCCTTCATCTCATACATAGCCCTCTGCCTTTTCATCTTGTCTTTCTTTCTGTGAATGTGGTTTTTGTTCCACAGGCTGCAGGATTGTAGTTCTTCTTGCTTCTGCTGAGCTCCATTTGTTAATCTTTAAAAGTAAGAATACTTTCTACCTTATAGGATTGTGGTACTAGTTCAATAGGATGCTTAACATGGTACCTAATACTACAAAAGTGCTCATTAAAGCCAGTTCCTGTTGTCATTATTATTATTATTACTATTACTACCTGTTGTTGTATTTTAGCCACCATCATTCATTCTTTTTCTTTCAGTAACACTGCCCCAATTTCCTTTTGGTGAATGGCCTCTCTGCTATTCTGGGCAATCTTGTTCAGATTGTAATTTAAGGATATTTGACCTTCCTTAGTTGAGGGGTCATTTGTGTCCTAAAATAGGCTATTAGACTCTTCTGGGACTTTGGTGCCTTAGAGGGAAGATGCAAGAATGGAGGCTAAACTAACAAAATAACTAGAGCAGATTCATCCTCATGGCAGCTTTGTTGATATGGGAAAACTCAGGAGTAGCTCTGGTCCCTTCCCTTCCCGAGCCTGCTTCTTCAGGCCTTTGGTTCTCTGAGCCATACTACATCTTGAAATGAATTCTCTTTTGCTCGAATTACTCAGAGTTGGATTGTTTTTCTTGCAACCAAAGAATGTAAGAGGATATTAATTATATAAATATGATTAAGGCCAATTTTTCAAGGCAGGAGAACTGCTGTGAGTCTGAAATACATTATTTCTTGGACCTACTATTATACTGTTCTCCTTACTGTAGGCATCCATGAGCGGCAAATATTTTGAAGACTTCCCTGTGGTAAGATCCTTACTCTTGTTCACTGTTATACTCCTAGTAGAGGACCCAGTGCTCAGTATTTGCTGAATGAAAAGAGGAATATTCTCAGCCTGGCTTCTCAGTTAACATCATTCTTGGGGTTAGAATGGTGTTCTAATTCTTTTATGGGAAGTAGACCTTTTATATACAGCTTCTTCTGAGTATAGAGTTAAGCATTATGCTAGTACTCAAATGTAGTACTCAGCTAATCCTTACAGTGATTTCAAGAGGTGGGTGTTTTTCATTTCCATTTTCCATTAGTAAACTGTCTCTCAGATAATTTAAGCAAATCACCTGAGGTTACACACTTAGTAAGAGAAACAGTCAGGAGTTGAACCCAGCTCTACCTGATTTCCAAAGTTTAATTATTTCTCGGCATACTGTGGAAACCTCTAAAATATTTCCTTTATATCATTTCCTTTTGTTTCCTATTCTTTTCATTCAGAATTGTCTGGCATCCTCTTTTTGTGCATTTCCTTAGGGTAAATACAAAGAATGGTGTTATGACTATCAAGTAATGAAACTGACATGTAACCAAGTATGTTAAAACTTGCATGTTCACATGAGTGTTGTCCCTTTCGAAGTGCTCATTGTAGGAAGTTGTGCTTTCTATTATTAACATATTGTCTGCAAGCCTGTGTCTCATTCTTTTGAGTGCCCTTAATGCAACAATTCTTTGTTCTTTGAGAATACATTTGATCTTTAAAACAGCCAAAGGCATTTGAAGGGCAATCTAGTGAAGAAGATGGGCAATCATGTTGTGAAGGACCATTTTTAGTGAAAAATGACATATGAGTGTTAAGTGTTGAGACTTGTCCATTGTGGCATTTGAATTGTTCTGAAGGTTGCTCTCCAGGAGGGATCCCTAAACTCTTTTCTTTCATCCAGCAAATATTAGGACCTGTGCCAAGCACTGGATATTTGGTGATAAACAAGACAGACATGAGTCTGGTCCTCATGGAGCTCTTAGTCTAGCAGTGAACAGATATAACAGCAAACAATGGGTTTTCATTACTTTGGGGACACATGCACCAGGAAAAGCCCAGGACAGGATGAGCACCCCATCTCTGAGGAGTCAGGAAGGCTTCCCTGAGTAATTGCTAGGTGGTAGGTGAAGAGAGCACAAGGGTAAGGTAGGGTTTCTCAACCTCCACAGTACTGACATTTGTACAGGATTCTTTGTCGTGGGGCTGTCCTGTGCACTATGGGCTGTTTAGTAGCATCCCTGGTCTCTACCAACTAGATGCCAATAGCAGCCCCCTCCAGCTGTGGCAATCATCATAGTCTCCACACATTGTTAAATGTCCCCTGAAGGGCAAAATTACCCCAGGTGAGAACCACTGGCGGAGGTTAGAAAGGAGTGTTCTGTGCAGAGGCAGCAGTATGTACAAGTCCCCAAAATGGGAAGGAGGAAGGGAAGCATATTGAGGAACTGAAAGAGTGCTAGAAAATTATTGGTGAGACAGTTGTACAGTTAGAATAGTTTGTAGTCTCCATAACAAAGTCAGGTATCCCTGTCCTATTTGAAAGATAGTTTCATCTCCTACTAGTTGCTAGAGCAGTGCTGTTGGCATCCTGCCTTTGATGTGACCCATTGCTATTTGTTACTGGAAAACACTTTGACATTCTCAGGTGAATGGCATCATTCCTTTCAGTGGGAAAATCATCCACCATAGCTTTCTTATTCCTAAGGGGACTGATTTTAAGCCTCTATCAGTTCATTTTTGTTGCTGTATGAGCCCCAGAGTGTGTGAATGTCCCAGTTTGAAGCCTGTCATCCTCACGAGACTGGAAGGTAGGAACAGCTGCATCTGTTTTGCTCACATAGCATCTTCACTGCCCAACAGGCATGTAATAGACTCCCTGTAACATTTATTGAATTATGATGGTACAGTTTTCCCTTGTATCTGTGGAAATTGGGTCTAGGACCCTCCACGGATACCAAAATCCGAAGATGCTCAAGTTTCTTACATAAAATGGTGTAGTACAGTTAGCCCTTCCAACCCACAGATAGGAGGCCCAACTGTACTTGATCATGGGAAGGGGAGGAACCCAAGGGAAGAAGACTAAAAAGAGTAAGTAGGGAAGTGAGAGGAATTAGATTTTTTTTTTTTTTTTTTTTTTTTTTTTTTTTTTTTTTACTGGACATAGGATGGAATCTTGGGCACTTTTTATGTACCCCCTTAAAGGTTTGGTTGACTTCAGCTTATATGTGGCTTAGACAGAGGTTAGATGTGATAAGAGTTTGCTTATAGTTTACGAAGATTAAAAAATACATTTTAAATTGTTTATTTGTACTGAATAGGTGCTCTACTATATTGGGAGAACTCATAGTTCATAGTCTGACATTTCAAATCAGTGTATTTGTACCTAGTTGGCTTTGCAGGAGAAACAATGAAGAAGGGCTGGGTAAAATAAGGAAACTTTCTTTCCTTTAGTCAGCCTGAATTGTTCAGGAACCTGACCTCCTTAAGATGGAAGTTGTCCCCCTGGCATGAGGTGGGGCTGGAAGTGTGGGGCTTGCAGCTTCCTCCTCCTCTG
This sequence comes from Stenella coeruleoalba, assembly GCF_951394435.1. Lineage (NCBI taxonomy): Eukaryota > Metazoa > Chordata > Mammalia > Artiodactyla > Delphinidae > Stenella > Stenella coeruleoalba. Next base: position 65,171,184 of record NC_137148.1, read on the forward strand.
CCTAACTCACATTTATTTTCTTACCCAGTTTACTTTTCTTTATGTTTCTCTGCCTTTCCCCCCTTCACTGAAAAACATGTCTGAGATAACAGAGAATCTTGGGTGGAATTATATTTAGGGCCAGACCAGTACTAAAAAACAAGTTACCTTGAACAGTAGCAAATTAGCATTTTGTGGACAGCAAAGGTTTACTTAGGAAGTTATGCCATGTAGTCAAAAGCTTTTCCACAGGTATGAATGTAGGTTGGCTTGAGGAGAATATTTCTCTAAACCCCAAAGCACAGTCACTGATGGTTAGTGAGTCATTCTCAGATTCATGTACAAGACCTTCTAGGTTGGGTACAATAGGGCAGGGTTTCAATTTTCTTCAGCAGCCGCTTGTTGAGCAAGACCCGTGTTTCTATTGGCTCTGCCCCATATATATGAATTGCTATTGATTATGCATTGAGGTCGTATGAGGAGTGGAGAAATTGTTTTTGACAAACATTACTGTTTGGAAATACTTGACCTAAGTAGGTTCAGGTGTTTTCTGAGAGTTCACAGTTGTAATGAAGATGGAACTTGAGTTGTGTATCAGAGAAAGAGAAATAGAGAGATACAACTCATTGAATTTATATATATTGATATTTTCTGTCCCTGATGTAAATCATTGTGATTTTAATTTGTACTTATTTGATGAGTAATGATGTTAATTAAGTATATTATTACGTGCTTATTGGCCATTTGTATATTTTCTATTGTGAACTGACTTGCAAGGCTTTGTTCATTTTTTTATTGGATTCTTTGTCTCTTTATTATTGATTTGATTTTAGGAGTTCTTCATATACTGAGATACAGATCTTTCTCAAATACATGTAGCAAACTTTTTTTCCCCATTGTGTGGAAAACTACAAAGCTTTTTTTTTTAATATCTTTATTGGAGTATAATTGCTTTACAATGGTGTGTTAGTTTCTGCTTTATAACAAAGCGAATCAGTTATACATATACATATGTTCCCATATCTCTTCCCTCTTGCGTCTCCCTCCCTCCCACCCTCCCTATCCCACCCCTCTAGGTGGTCACAAACCACCGAGTTGATCTCCCTGTGCTATGCGGCTGCTTCCCACTAGCTATCTATTTTACGGTTGGTAGTGTATATATGTCCATGCCACTCTCTCACTTTGTCAAAGCTTACCCTTCCCCGTCGCCATATCCTCAAGTCCATTCTGTAGTAGGTCTGTGTCTTTATTCCTGTCTTACCCCTAGGTTCTTCATGACATTTTTTTTTCTTAGATTCCATATATATGTGTTAGCATACGGTATTTGTCTTTCTCTTTCTAACTTTCTTCACTCTGTATGATAGACTCTAGGTTCATCCACCTCACTACAAATAACTCAATTTCATTTCTTTTTATGGCTGAGTAATATTCCATTGTATATATGTGCCACATCTTCTTTATCCATTCATTCGATGATGGACACTTAGGTTGTTTCCATCTCCTGGCTACTGTAAATAGAGCTGCAATGAACATTTTGGTACATGACTCTTTTTTTTTTTTTTACATCTTTATTGGAGTATAATTGCTTTACAATGGTGTGCTAGTTTCTTCTTTATAACAAAGTGAATCAGTTATACATATACATATGTTCCAATCTCTATTCTCTCTTGCATCTCCCTCCCTCCCACCCTCCCCATCCCACCCGTCTAGGTGGTCACAAAGCACCGAGCTGATCTCCCTGTGCTATGCGGCTGCTTCCCACTAGCTATGTATTTTACGTTTGGTAGTGTATATATGTCCATGCCACTCTCTCGCTTTGTCACAGCTTACCCTTCCCTGTCACCATATCCTCAAGTCCATTCTGTAGTAGGTCTGTGTCTTTATTTCTCACGTATCCCTAGATTCTTCATTTTTTTTTCTTAAATTCCATATATATGTGTTAGCATACGGTATTTGTCTTTCTCTTTCTGACTTACTTCACTCTGTATGACAGACTCTATGTCCATCCACCTCATTACAAATAGCTCAATTTCGTTTCTTTTTAGGGCTGAGTAATATTCCATTGTATATATGTGCCACATCTTCTTTATCCATTCATCCGATGATGGACACTTAGGTTGTTTCCATCTCCTGGCTACTGTAAATAGAGCTGCAATGAACATTATGGTACGTGACTCTTTTTGAATTATGGTTTTCTCAGGGTATATGCCCAGTAGTGGGATTGCTGGGTCTTATGGTAATTGTATTTGTAGTTTTTTAAGGAACCTCCATACTGCTCTCCATAGAGGCTGTACCAATTCACACTCCCACCAGCTGTGTAAGAGTGTTCCCTTATATCCACACCCTCTCCAGCATTTATTGTTTCTAGATTTTTGGATGATGGCCATTCTGACTGGTGTGAGATGATATCTCATTGTAGTTTTGATTTGCATTTCTCTAATGATTAATGATGTTGAGCATTCTTTCATCTGTTTGTTGGCAGTCTGTATATCTCCTTTGGAGAAGTCTCTATTTAGGTCTTCTACCCATTTTTGGATTGGGTTGTTTGTTTTTTTGTTATTGAGCCGCATGAGTTGCTTATAAATTTTGGAGATTAATCCTTTGTCAGTTGCTTCATTTGCAAATATTTTCTCCCATTCTGAGGGTTGTCTTTTGGTCTTGTTCATTGTTTCCTTTGCTTTGCAAAACCTTTGAAGTTTCATTAGGTCCCATTTGTCTATTTTTGTTTTTATTTCCATTTCTCTAGGAGGTGAGTCAAAAAGGATCTTGCTGTGATTTATGTCATAGAGAGTTCTGCCTACGTTTTCCTCTAAGAGTTTGATAGTTTCTGGCCTTACATTTACGTCTTTAATCCATTTTGAGCTTATTTTTGTGTATTGTGTTAGGGAGTGTTCTAATCCCATACTTTTACATGTACCTGTCCGGTTTTCCCAGCACCACTTATTGAAGAGGCTGTCTTTTCTCCACTGTATATTCTTGCCTCCCTTATCACAGATAAGGTGACCATATGTGCGTGGGTTTATCTCTGGGCTTTCTATCCTGTTCCATTGATCTGTTTTTCTGTTTTTGTGCCAGTACAATACTGTCTTGATTACTGTAGCTTTGTAGTATAGTCTGAGGTCAGGGAGCCTGATTCCTCTAGCTCTGTTATTCGTTCTCAAGATTGCTTTGGCTATTCGGGGTCTTTTGTGTTTCCATACAAATTGTGAAATTTTTTGTTCTAGTTCTGTGAAAAATGCCAGTGGTAGTTTGATAGGGATTGCATTGAATCTATAGATTGCTTTGGGTAGTAGAGTCATTTTCACAATGTTGATTCTTCCAATCCAAGAACATGGTATATCTCTCCATCTATTTGTATCATCTTTAATTTCCTTCATCAGTGTCTTATAATTCTCTGCATACAGGACTTTTGTCTCCTTAGGTTGGTTTATTCCTAGATATTTTATTCTTTTTGTTGCAGTGGTAAATGGGAGTGTTTTCTTGATTTCACTTTCAGATTTTTCATCATTAGTGTATAGGAATGCCAGAGATTTCTGTGCATTAATTTTGTATCCTGCTACTTTACCAAATTCATTGATTAGCTCTAGTAGTTTTCTGGTGGCATCTTTAGGATTCTCTATGTATAGTATCATGTCATCTGCAAACAGTGACCGCTTTACTTCCTCTTTTCTTATTTGGATTCCTTTTATTTCCTTTTCTTCTCTGATTGCTGTGGCTAAAACTTCCAAAACTATGTTGAATAAGAGTGGGCAACCTTGTCTTGTTCCTGATTTTTCTTAGTGGAAATGCTTTCAGTTTTTCACCGTTGAGGACGATGTTGGCTGTGGGTTTGTCATATATGGCCTTTATTATGTTGAGGAAAGTTCCCTCTATGCCTACTTTCTGCAGGGTTTTTATCATAAATGGGTGTTGAATTTTGTCAAAAGCTTTCTCTGCATCTATTGAGATGACCATATGCTTTTTCTCCTTCAATTTGTTAATATGGTGTATCACATTGATTTGCGTAAATTGAAGAATCCTTGCATTCCTGAAATAAACCCCACTTGATCATGGTGTATGATCCTCTTAATGTGCTGTTGGATTCTGTTTGCTAGTATTTTGTTGAGGATTTTTGCATCTATGTTCATCAGTGATATTGGCCTGTAGTTTTCTTTCTTTGTGACATCCTTGTCTGGTTTTGGTATCAGGGTGATGGTGGCCTCGTAGAATGAATTTGGGAGTGTTCCTCCCTCTGCTATATTTTGGAAGAGTTTGAGAAGGATAGGTGTTAGCTCTTCTCTAAATGTTTGATAGAATTCGCCTGTGAAGCCATCCGGTCCTGGGCTTTTGTTTGTTGGAAGATTTTTAATCACAGTTTCAATTTCAGTGCTTGTGATTGGTCTGTTCATATTTTCTATTACTTCCTGATTCAGTCTTGGCAGGTTGTGCTTTTCTAAGAATTTGTCCATTTCTTCCAGGTTGTCCATTTTATTGGCATAGAGTTGCTTGTAGTAATCTCTCATGATCTTTTGTATTTCTGCAGTGTCAGTTGTTACTTCTCCTTTTTCATTTCTAATTCTATTGATTTGAGTCTTCTCCCTTTTTTTCTTGATGAGTCTGGCTATCAATTTTGTCTTCTCAAAGAACCAGCTTTTAATTTTATTGATCTTTGCTTTCGTTTCTTTCATTTCTTTTTCATTTATTTCTGATCTGATTTTTATGATTTCTTTCCTTCTGCTAACTTTGGGGTTTTTTTTTTTGTTCTTCTTGTGTTCTTCTAATTGCTTTAGGTGCAAGGTTATCGTTTATTCGAGATGTTTCCTGTTTCTTAAGGTAGGATTGTATTGCTATAAACTTCCCTTAGAACTGCTTTTGCTGCATCCCATAGGTTTTGGGTCGTTGTGTCTCCATTGTCATTTGTTTCTAGGTATTTTTTGATTTCTTCTTTCATTTCTTCAGTGATCACTTCGTTATTAAGTAGTGTATTGTTTAGCCTCCGTGTGTTTGTATTTTTTACAGATCTTTTCCTGTAATTGATATCTAGTCTCATAGCATTGTGGTCAGAAAAGATACTTGATGCAATTTCAATTTTCCTAAATTTACCGAGGCTTGATTTGTGACCCAAGATATGATCTATCCTGGAGAATGTTCCATGAGCACTTGAGAAAAATGTGTATTCTGTTGGTTTTGGATGGAATGTCCTATAAATATCAATTAAGTCCATCTTGTTTAATGTATCATTTAAAGCTTGTGTTTCCTTATTTATTTTCATTTTGGATGATCTGTCCATTGGTGAAAGTGGGGTGTTAAAGTCCCCTACTATGAATGTGCTACTGTCAATTTCCTCTTTATGGCTGTTAGTATTTGCCTTATGTATTGTGGTGCTCCTATGTTGGGTGCATAAATATTTACAATTGTTATATCTTCTTCTTGGATCGATCCCTTGATCATTATGTAGTGTCCTTCTTTGTCTCTTCTAATAGTCTTTATTTTAAAGTCTATTTTGTCTGATATGAGAATTGCTACTCCAGCTTTCTTTTGGTTTCCATTTGCATGGAATATCTTTTTCCATCCCCTCACTTTCAGTCTGTATGTGTGTCTAAGTCAGAAGTGGGTCTCTTGTAGACAGCATATATATGGGTCTTGTTTTTTTTTTATCCATTCAGCCAGTCTGTGTCTTTTGGTGGGAGTATTTAGTCTATTTACATTTAAGGTAATTATCAATATGCATGTTCCTATTACCATTTTCTTATATGTTTTGGGTTTGTTATTGTAGGTCTTTTCCTTCTCTTGTGTTTCCTGCCTAGAGAAGTTCCTTTAGCATTGGCTGTAAAACTGGTTTGGTGGTACTGAACTCTCTCAGCTTTTGCTTGTCTGTAAAGGTTTTAATTTCTCCATCAAGTCTGAATGAGATCCTTGCTGGGTAGAGTAATCTTGGTTGTAGGTTTTTCTCCTTCATCACTTTAAATATGTCCTGCCAGTCCCTTCTGGCTTGCAGAGTTTCTGCTGAAAGATCAGCTGTTATCCTTATGGGCATTCCCTTGTGTGTTATTTGTTGTTTTTCCCTTGCTGCTTTTAATATACTTTCTTTGTATTTAATTTTTGACAGTTTGATTAATATGTGTCTTGGTGTGTTTCTCCTTGGATTTATCCTGTATGGGACTCTCTGTGCTTCCTGGACTTGATTAACTATTTCCTTTCCCATATTAGGGAAGTTTTCAATTATAATCTCTTCAAATATTTTCTCAGTCCCTTTCTTTTTCTCTTCTTCTTCTGGAACCTCTATAAGTTGAATGTTGGTGCATTTAATGTTGTCCCAGATGTCTCTGAGCCTATCCTCAATTCTTTTCATTCTTTTTTCTTTCTTCTGCTCTGCAGTAGTTATTTCCACTATTTTATCTTCCAGGTAACTTATCCGTTCTTCTGCCTCAGTTATTCTGCTATTGATCCCTTGTAGAGTATTTTTAGTTTCATTTATTGTGTTGTTCATCATTGCTTGTTTCATCTTTAGTTTTTCTAGGTCCTTGTTAAATGTTTCTTGCATTTTCTCTATTCTATTTCTAAGATTTTGGAAATAGAATCTTTACTATCATTATTCTGAATTCTTCACTATCATTATTATGAATTCTTTTTCAGGTAGACTGCCTATTTCCTCTTCATTTGTTAGGTTTGGTGGGTTTTTATCTTGCTCCTTCATTTGCTGTGTGTGTTTCTGTCTTTTCATTTTGCTTATCTTACTGTGTTTGCGGTCTCCTTTTTGCAGGCTGCAGGTTTGTAGTTCCCGTTGTTTTTGGTGTCTGTCCCCAGTGGCTAAAGTTAGTTCAGTGGGTTGTGTATGCTTCCTGGTGGAGGGTACTAGTGCCTGTGTTCTGGTGGATGAGACTAGATCTTGTCTTTCTGGTGGGCAGGTCCACGTCTGGTGGTGTATTTTGGTGTGTCTGTGGACTTATTATGATTTTAGTCAGCCTCTCTGCTAATGGGTGGGGTTGTTCTCCTGTCTTGCTAGTTGTTTGGCATAGGGTGTCCAGCACTGTAGCTTGCTGGTCATTGAGTGCAGTTAGGTGTTGGTGTTGAGATGGAGATCTCTGGGAGATTTTCGCCACTTGATATTTCGTGGAGCTGGGAGGTCTCTTGTGGACCAATGTCCTGAAGTTGTCTCTTCCACTTGAGAGGCACAGCACTGACTCATGACTGCAGCAGCACCAAGAGCCTTTGATACATACGGCTCAGAATAAAAGGGAGAAAAAGTAGAAAGAAAGAAAGAAAGAAAGAAAGAAAGAAAGAAAGAAAGAAAGAAAGAAAGAGAGGGGATAAAAGAAAATAAAATGAAGTAAGATAAAATAATGTTATTAAAATAAAAAACAATTGTTAAGAAAAAAAAATTTTTTAAGTAAAAAAACAAAAAAAACCCGGAAGGGTAGAACCCTAGGACAAATGGTGAAAGCAAAGCTATACATACAAAATCTCACACAGAAGCATACACATACACACTCACGAAAAGGGGAAAAAATCATAAATCTTGCTCTCAAAGTCCACCTCCTCAATTTGGGATGATTCGTTGTCTATTCAGGTATTCCACAGATGCAGGGTACATCAAGTTGATTGTGGAGATTTAATCTGCTGCTCCTGAGGCTGCTGGGAGAGATTTCCCTTTCTCTTCTTTGTTAGCACAGCTCCCAGGGCTCAGCTTTGGATTTGGCCCCACCTCTGCGTGTAGGTCGCCGGAGGGCGTCTGTTCTTCGCTCAGACAGGACGGGGTTAAAGGAGCAGCTGCTTCGGTGGCTCTGGCTCACTCAGGCCGTGGGGAGGGAGGAGTCCGGATGCGGGGTGAGCCTGTGGCGGCAGAGGCCTGCGTGATGTGGCGTGACGTTGCACGAGCCTGAGGCGTGCCGTGCGTTCTCCTGGGGAAGTTGTCTGTGGGTCCTGGGACCGTGGCAGTGGTGGGCTGCTCAGGCTCCCCGGAAGGGAGGTGTGGAGAGTGACCTGTGCTCGCACACAGGCTTCTTAGTGGCGGCAGCAGTAGCTTTAGCATCTCATGCCCGTCTCTGGGGTCCGCGCTGTTAGCCGCGGCTCACGCCCATCTCTGGAGCTCCTTTAAGCAGTGCTCTTAATCCCCTCTCCTTGCGCACCAAGAAACAAAGTGGGAGGAAAAAGTCTCTTGCCTCTTTGGCAGGTCCAGACTTTTCCCGGACTTCCTCCCGGCTATCTGGTGCACTAATCCCTTCAGGCTATGTTCATGCTGCCATTTCCTTCCCTGCGCTCGACCGAAGCCCGAGCCTCAGTTCCCAGCTGCGCCCGCCCCGGCGGGTGAGCAGACAAGCCTCTCGGGCTGGTGAATTCCGATCCTCTGTGCGGGAATCTCTCTGCTCTGCCCTCTCCACCCCTGTTGCTGCGCTCTCCACCGCGGCTCCGAAGCTTTCCCCCCTCCGCCACCCACAGTCTCTGCCCGTGAAGGGGCTTCCTAGTGTGTGGAAACCTTTCCTCCTTCACAGCTCCCTCCCACTGGTGCAGGTCCTGTCCCTTATCCTTTTGTCTCTGTTTATTCTTTTTTCTTTTGCCCTACCCAGGTACGTGAGGACTTTCTTGCCTTTTGGGAGGTCTGAGGTCTTCTGCCAGTGTTCAGTAGGTGTTCTGTAGGAGTTGTTCCACGTGTAGATGTATTTCTGATGTATCTGTGGGGAGGAAGGTGATCTCTGCGTCTTACTCTTCCGCCATCTTCCCCTGGCCTCCCAAAGTCATTTTTTTAAAAGTAAAATTTCCTCAGTGAGATGGCTTTAAGGTTTTAGTTTCTTCCTCATTCTGATTATAGTATTTGATAGAATGTTTTCCTTTTTCAAGCAGGTTTCTTTGCAATTGGCAAGAGGAGAGATATTGCAGGAAGAGTTCTCATTGCTTGTGTCCTCCCAATTTTTCCCCTTATCACTCCTCTGATGTTATAAAGGGAACATGTGGTTCGTCCTGTAAAAATTTATTTTACCCTGTTTAGGATCACATTTATTTAATTAGAGGAAATAAAAATGGGCAAATTAAAACAACAAATCTAAAAACTGGTTTTTCCCCCCAAAAGGAACATTTAGAAAGATATGGTAATTGTTTAAAAGTTTTCTTTTTAGTTATAAAAGTAAACACACTTCATGCAGAGTAAGTTGGCAAATATTTTTAAAGAGAGGAAAACTGAGTACTGAAAGTTAAAATGACCAGTTCATTTAAAAAGTAAATAAAACAATCCATAGATTTCTAAATTTCACAATTAATTCCTATTTTGCTTTTGTTAAACAAACCATGGTGTATTTCTTTCTAAAGAGAAATGTATTAACAATTTGGGAGATAACACTAGAATTGGCTCTTGACCACATAATCAAGTGACATCCTTGAAAAGGCTGAGAGATGGAACTGGGCTCATTAATTTCCAACATCAAATCTACTGCATATATCTTCCTGTTTGAACTCTCATGTAATTGAAGAGAAACAGTGATCTAAGGCCACATTAGGGGAAGGAAGTATGAATTTCAGCCAAATTTTATGCCCTTGAGTATGTACTAGCTGTAGCTATGAAGCATTTTTCCCATTTGGACAGTAGTAAAGTTGGGTGACTGTTCAGAGCTTCTTCTTACCCTTTGGGCTTTATCCTTTCAAGGACAGGACACATCCAAGGGTGGGTTTCTAACCAGGTTGCTTTCCTAGCTCTTTTGGTGTGTTCCTATCCATTTGAGGAATCAAGTTTCCTCTTGATTCCTGGGTCATTGTTTCTGTTATGGGCTGAGTTGTGTCCCCTCAAAATCCTAACTCCCCAGTACCCCAGAGTATGACTGTATTTGGAAATAGGGTCTTTAAAGAGGTAATTAAGTCAAAATAAGGTCACTAGGGTGGGGTCTAATGCAATATGATTCATGTCCTTAAAAGAAGAGGAAATTTGAACACAGACATAAACAGAGGGAAGACCACATGAAGACACAGGGAGAAGATGGTCACGTACAAGCCAAAGGGAGAGACCTTAGAAGAGACCAACCCTGTCAACACCCTGATCTTGAACTTCTCACCTCCAGACTGTGAGAAAATACATTTCCATTTAAGGCATCCAGTCTATGGTACTTTGTTATGGAATCCCTAGCAAACGAATACAGCCTCTAATGGATCATCACTCGACCACTGTGAATGTTAAGTTCTACTAGGTCAGGGCAGACACCGAACTAAATGGCAGCCCATGTATTACTCAAAGGCTCAGAACATTTACATCAATCATTTCTCTTTTTTATTCTTTTAGTACTTTTTAAAAATCAAATAGTCGTAGTTTATAGTTTCAAAATATTACATAAGTTTAGCATATTATATATCTCTTGAATTCTATGTGATTTTCTACAAAATATGCATTCATGTAAAATGTATCAAACAAATATGTTTTTGGACTTTCAGAGCAAGGGAAAAAAATCTTACTTTAGATGTTTGATCATAAAACTTTTTTATTCTTGGGGGAAGTTACTGAACATTTCTGTACAACGATTTCCCTCTAAAACGGGGGACAATAATAGTACTTACCTCTTGGAATTTTGGAGAATCAAATAAGATTTTTACTTAGAATAACACTGGCACATGATGTTTGTTAGAAAAAAAATGCTTTGGAATCTTACTGATTTTTAAAAGATTTAGCAGCTCAGGAATGAATTTGCACAAACATACATACATATGCAAATATTTTTCTCTTAATATGCTCGTATCGATTTTTTTTTTTTTTTTTTTTTTTTTGTCCGCACCACACGGATTGCAAGATTTTAGTTCCCCGACCAGGGATCGAACCTGAGCCCATGGCAGTGAAAGCGCAGAGTCTTAACCACTGGACCACCAGGGAATTCCCTCTTGTATTGATTTAATACCAGAATGGAAGGAAAAACTTTGAAGATGCGGGTACCTACTCTGAGAAGTGGTGTTATCTTTCCTGTTCTTTTTTAGTACTTCTGAGTTGCTTGCCTTCAGGAGAGAGCATCTGACCCTTCATAAAGACCCACAGGCCTTTCGACTGCTCTCCTTCTGGACTCCATCACTGCAGGATGAGACCAGGACCACTTCTG